>NC_058038.1:0-365000 GCF_019176455.1 Solea senegalensis | reverse complement strand
TCCCTCTGTCTTTCAAAGCGGCAGTAGAACTCGTTCAGGTCGTTGGCTAGGCGTTGGTTGTTAAAGGAGTGGGGGGCTTTAGGCTTGTAGTTGGTGATATGCCTAAGCCCTTTCCAGACAGACGCAGAGTCGTTGGCTGAGAATTGGTGTTGGAGCTTCTCAGAGTACAGTCGTTTAGCTTCTTTCACCGCCTTGCTAAACTTGTACTTTGCCTCTTTAAATCTGTCTTTGTCTCCACTCCTGAAGGCCTCTTCCTTATCCAACCTTAACCTTCTGAGCTTGGCTGAGAACCAGGGTTTGTCATTGTTGTAACTCACCCTGGTGCATGATGGAACACAGCAGTCCTCACAGAAGCTGATGTATGACGTCACAGCCTCTGTGTACTCATCCAGACTGTTGGTAGCAGTCCTGAATACATCCCAGTCAGTAGAGTCCAAACACGCCTGTAGATCCTCCACAGCCTCACTGGTCCACTTCTTTGATGTCCTCACTCGAGTTTGCAGAGCTTTAGTTTCTGCCTGTAAGCAGGAATCAGGTGGACCATGACGTGGTCAGAGAGTCCCAGTGCAGCACGGGGGACGGCGTGATAAGCATCCCTGACTGTGGTGTAACAGTGATCCAGAATGTTCTCCTCTCTGGTCGGGCATTTAATGAACTGTCTGTACTTGGGGAGTTCGCGAGTGAGGTTTCCTTTGTTAAAGTCGCCTAGGACAATAACTAAAGAGTCCGGGTTGATCCACTCCACACACAGTATCTGATCGGCGAGCATGCGCTGTGCGTCCTGCACGCTGGCGTGCGGTGGGATGTAAACACCGACCAGAATGAATGAAGCAAACTCACGGGGTGAATAAAAAGGCTTGCAGTTTATGATGAAAGATTCCAGGTCAGGAGAACAGTGCTGCTGAATCACTGTCACGTCGTTGCACCAGCCACTGTTGATGTAAAAACAGATTCCTCCACCTTTGGTTTTGCCGGAAAGTTCCGTGTCTCTGTCCGCTCTGTAGAGTTGGAAGCCTGCCAGCTGCAGCGCAGAGTCCGGTATTAATCCACACGGCCACGTCTCCGTGAAGCACAAAACAGCCGCAGTTGTAATTCATCCAGTTTATTTGCCAGTGAATGCACATTAGAGAGAAATATTCCCGGTAGCGATGTGCGTAATTCGTGCTGGCGAAGACGCACGAGCACACCGGCCCGTTTCCCTCTCCTCCGGCGTTTCACTGCGTGGACAAAGGTGAGCACACCTTTGACCATAATGTCCAAAATTTCCAGTGTGGGGAGAAGAAAAGTAGGAAATAAGTCCGCTGGTGTTGTTACCCCGATGTTCATGAGCTCTTCTCTGGTGAAAGAGCTCCGGGTATAATCGCAAAAAACTGAGTTAAAACACAAAACAAGACAAAACAACGCGCACCAACACACCGAGGCAACCATCCGCGGCGCCATCGTAACACATATCAACATTTTTGATGTTGTCGTTGTTGTTGTTGTGGTGCTGAAACAGTATCCATGTGTTTAAAGAGTGTAAATAAGTGGACATGCTGTTGTGTTGGCAGGACTACCTCCCCAGCCAGCAGGACATCCTCCTGGCCAGAAAACCCACTAAAGGCATCCATGAGTACGACTTTGAGATCAAGAACGTGCCTTTCAAGATGGTGGACGTGGGGGGTCAGCGTTCAGAGAGGCGTCGCTGGTTCGAGTGCTTTGACTCGGTCACTTCCATCCTCTTCCTCGTCTCCTCCTCAGAATATGACCAGGTGAGTGAGTGTTTTTATCTTATCCATGTCCTTCAGACAAATGTCCGTTGCATTTAGTTGTTCCAGTAAAGTAGTGTTAGATAATAACAATAATGCTTGTTAATCCTGTCTTTATCATTACTGTGATGATGTTGTGGATCTGCTTCTAACTGTAACCTCTTACAGAAACACAGATGTTGCTCAGATAAACACATCTGAACCATGTTACAGGTTTAAACCTGGTCTGATTTGTTTTAATGATTTCATACAAAATAAAAAGGAACATATTTGTGATCATTCAGATTGATTAAAAGGTTTCTAACACAAGGACAAACTCACAGAAAAACCCTTGAGAATGTGTCGTTGGTTGAGCATACCAGGATCATGCTGTCACCATCTCAACTGTGCTGCAGGTGCTGATGGAGGACCGACAGACCAACCGGCTCAGCGAGTCCCTCAACATTTTCGAGACCATCGTCAACAACCGGGTTTTCAGCAACGTCTCCATCATCCTGTTCCTGAACAAGACGGACCTGCTGGAGGAGAAGGTGAAGCAGGTGTCCGTTAAAGACTACTTCCCCGAGTTCTCGGGCGACCCCACGAGCCTGGCCGACGTCCAGCGCTTCCTGGTGGAATGTTTCCGTAAGAAGCGTCGCGAGCAGCAGCAGAAGCCGCTTTACCACCACTTCACCACCGCCATCAACACGGAGAACATACGGCTGGTGTTCCGCGACGTCAAGGACACCATCCTCCACGACAACCTCAAGCAGCTCATGCTGCAATGAGCGGGACTGACCAGTAGGTGGATGGATGGATGGATGGAGTGGGGGCAGAGGGGGGTGCGGGTGTTGAGGTGCCTCCCCCTTGTTGGCTCCCTGCCACCATCAGCCTGTAAACAGCAGGCGGTGTCACTTGTGAACTTTGACTGTGTATTAAAGCCACCACTACTATGCCCTGCCCCCCAATGCTTACTCTGCCTTACTGAACTTGTTCACTGTGACTTAAAACAGCTGCCTTTGGCTCAGAGACCCCGCCCCCCCTAAAAAAAAACACTGTATATGACCTCTAAATGACCCCTGTGTCCCTCACCCTACAGTATGTCCTCACTGTCCTTGTTTCTTTGCTGCTCTCACCGAGAGGGGGGGGAGGGGCCTGGCGAGTGTTGCCAGGCTCCGCCTGCCTCCACAGGAACTCCTTCTGTTTTGACATTGCCGTTTCCACCGGCGCTTGTTGATGACATCACAGGGCTGGGGTGTGGATTTCCTCTGAGAGCAGTGGAACAGGAAAGAACGAAGCACACACACACACACACACACACACACACACACACACACATACACACACATACATACATACATAGGAAGTCCTGTTGTGACCTTGATTGTAGTTTTCTAATCCCTTATTGTCCTTCTCTTGTCTATGAATATACTGTTTGTATCTATGCATTTTCCTTTAACTTATATTTTAAAGGGGTTTACACTCTGTGGATGTGTGACTGCTGATGACTCTGTTACACTTACATGGGTTTACACACACACACACACACACACACACTGTGAACCTCTTCTCTTCCTCCTGTCACGTGTGTGTTGAGCATGTTTTCAGGGGCGTGTGACCTCTGACCTTGTGATTTGTACCTGGCTGATGACGTCTGACCACACACACCTTTGTTTCTGTCTATATTATAAAAACATTTTTAAGGCAAACATACCAAAATCTCATATGAGTTTTATGATATATGTATATATATATATATATATATATATATATACAAATACATATACATATATACGTATATGTGTATATATATATGTATATATATATATATATATATATACACATACATACATATATGTACATATACACATATGTGTGTGTATATATATACATATATGTAAATACACATACATACATATGTATATATACACATATACATATATACATAAATATACAAATGATTAAAATAATTGCTATATTGTTGCAGTAATTCAATAAATACCCTCATATAATGGCTCTAAAACAAAGTATAGATTTTGTTATGATAGTGAAAAACAAGAATAAGATGACTGTAAATCCCAGACTGACTGGAAAGATGCCGGCTCCCCCCTAGACTGCATTTTTTTTACAACTATTGACAATTATTTATCATTTATGATTATTTTGTTCATTAATTGCAATAAAAGCACATATTCTCATTTTTTGTTGGCAGCAGGGACAAGACATAAACATTAACAATATGCATTCTTGTTTTTCACGGAAAAAAAGAACATTTTGTAGCTTTTTGTTGGTTTTCTTTGATGTCAGTAACAGTCATTAGTTCATCTGTAACCTTTTTAGAAGACGTTACAGTATCAGAATCAGGACATCTGCATATTGTCTTCGTCTTATCTTATGAATAGAGATTTTCACAGATTACAGGGTCACTGCTTCCATTCATGCACAGTATAGATGATGTCAGATGTGGTCAGATGCCGAAGCCTCGTGGATCTCACACAGGTATCTCAGTTGCACTCACACCAAACACATCACCTTTGTGCCTGACTGAAGTCCAAGCTTGGTGTCATTTGTCTTAAATCTAATTTAGAGCTGTAGGTGACGTGAGCGTAACATCACAGACGTGACGTCAGTTGGTGAATCTCATCGTCAGAAAACCACACCGCGTCCGCTGTGACTGCAGCTCATGTGTTCTTCTCTTTGTCACACCAGGTCCCGCCCTTTAACCAACAGCTGCCTTTAGCCTTCACTCAGAAGAAGGATGACAAGCGCTGTCGTTCCAATGTTTAAATAATATTTAAAAATGCCTTCATGACACTGCACTCATTTAAAACACTTTCTCATTCATTAACAAACTTCTCCTCTTGACAGATTGAAACACAGTTTTTATTTCAATCTTTTAACATTAGATTTTTTTGCTTAATTTGTGCCAGATGATCATAGCATATGATCTGAACCCTCCCTCCAGGGACCAGCACTAGGTTTACACTGGATGTGGCTCCCTCCACACTTAAAGTCTCAATAATGAGCAATGGGGATTTGGTACCTTGCTCAGGGCTACCCAAGCTCTTCACCTGGTGGGGACTCGAACCAGCAACCCTCCATTTACAAGCCAAGTTCTCTTTCTGCTTGTCTTCTGAACAAATGCTTTCTTTTACGGAAAAAATAAAGGTTTGATTGTGGAAACATTTCTTAGGTTCTGCCACGAAGCTCCAGGACCAGTGGTCTGACCGGAGGTCAAAAGCACCTAAACCACTGGTTTTCAGGGATAAACCTGTGTATCTGTGTATCTAGTTAATGTTAGTACATGGGTCCATCTACTGCCCCTCTGGTCAAACACCTGCTACTGCATTAGAAGTGTTGAAATTTAACATGGCCTTTGAATGCATCTCGTTACTTCGTCCTGGTTCAGGCTCGCATTTCCACTGAGATCAGTTTTATGTGGTAGGCGGGGTTAGTGTGGGTGTGTCCTTTGACTGACAGTCGCATAGCGTGACACGGCAGCGGAGGACGTCCAGCAGCTCTGCGTCAACAGATGAGAATGGACTGTGGCCTGATGGTATATTTACACCTGACGTTCTCTCCAGTCTGCTGACTGTTGGACTGTTGGACCGTACCATTATACTCAGTAGCCCGAGGCCAGGGTGCCACAGAATGGAGCGGTTTGGTACTATTCTCATGGAAAGGCAAAACAAACCATACTGTACCGTACCAAACTGAAGTGTTCCACATGGTGGAACCACGGCTTTGAACCCTAAACCTTGGAGTGTCACAAAGTGAGCTTTAAAGTCAACTGTGCTGCCTTCACTGACCTCTGTATCTGACACACACACCAGTGTGTCTTAAATGTTTGTGCTCAGGAGTCGTAACCACGTCACTGCCGTCCACTGTGACGTCCACTGTGTCCACAGCAGCTGCTGTCTCTCTCTTAGTTAGAAAACTTCATGCTGTTTTTTAGTGTGAACACACACTGAGACAAAGTCCAAATAATAAAAGTATTAATGTGGATCTAGCCTGAGGTGGCGCAGTCATGTGACCTTTGAACCTTTACTTCTGCAACGCTCCCGTTCTCCACAGCGTCCTGCTCCTCCCGTGACATCACAGCCTGATGCCAGAGTTTGGTAGAATTCTGATTTTGGATGTTCTTAGTGCCTCTGCTGTCAATGTTAACAAAAGGTTTAATACTGTGTTGTTATATAAATGTATACTTGTGCCACACACACACACACACACGTAACTCACTCAGATGTCCAGTCTAACTTATACTGTCTGACCTTCTGCTCTCTGAAATAAATCCAGCTGTTTTTTAAAATCTCTGTCTTTTTGAAAAGCACAGCTGACCTGGAGCCACGGAGTGTCCAGACTGCTCACTCGTACAATTTGTGGCCATATTTCATTGAATTTCAAAATAAAAGTCTTTATTTAGACATGGAATAATGAATAGTTCACAAGAAAAACAGATCACTTATGATGCTAAATGCTTTAATCAATAAGAAATGACTTTATTAATATAAGTGGGGGCACAGGTGACCTTTGCAAAAATAAGAGCTGCAGTGAAAAGTTAACAAATCAGACAAATGAAACATCTGCAGAAATGTGTAATATTTTATTATTATACACATCCTCAATCTCATTACATTTTCTTTTATTATAAATTGTAATAACCTATTTGTTACACACATACATTTATTTCTGGGGACTTAATCTAACCATAAACATAACATGTCTTCACCTCAAAGTGTAATCATTCATGTTAATCATCAGTCTAAACAGATTGTGCACAGAGGACGCTGCCTAGTGTTGACACCAGATGGCGTAGTTGTCATACAGAATGAACTGAAATTCACACATGAACATTTCCAGCTTACATCCTTAAAATGGAATACATTGTTGCAAATTATTATTATTACTATTATTATTATTATTGTTGTTGTTGTTATCGGTATCATTATTATTATTATGATTATTTTTATTGTTGTTATCGGTATCATTATAATTCTTATTATTGTTATCGGTACCATTATTGTGAAAAGCGAGGGTCTCGAGCGTTTAGCCCGGAGCGTGCGACACATAGCAGCTGTAGCCACGGCGGCGTTTCCAAGCCGAGTTTAGTAGCACGTTTGAACAACATGTATGGGTAAGCTAACTGCTACAAACAACCACAACACACGTCTGTTCAAGCAACTTTTTTGTTATTACAATTATGGTAAATATAATAAAATAAAATATTAAAATAAAGTCAGGCCAGAAAACATGCTGATGATCATATTATTAGGAACAATAACAACGTGTTAAACTTAATTTTATAACTCCAGATTGTTTCACTCTAACTCATGTGTTCATCACATTTATCAGTAACTTTATGAACAGATAGTGACGATAAGACATCAGTGGTGATGTGAGCGCAGGTCTCAGTGCATCACACGGTCACAGCACCACAGTCCACACCGTCATCTGCCCCTGTTCACCATGTCAGTATGAATCCACACAGCAGCTCGTTAATAAAATAATAAAATTGCTCTTTGGGCCACATGAGTATTTTTTGTTGCAGTACTGGGAGTGGCCACCACGACAAAATTGTCTTCAAGGCAGAGGGGGCGGTGCTCTATCCAGTTCTTATAATACACCCATGAGCGTGACGTGTGCCTCCAAAAAATGTTATCATCCATCGAGGCAACAGAGACCAATGGAGACCGCGGTGCTGTCATTGGTCAGTTAACGACTCATTCCCGCAGCCACTAGCGCTCTGATGGTGAATTGCAATACCATACTGAAAACTGCAACGTACTACCCCGTCAAAGCGTCTGTATGGTCACAGAGTTGGATACACTGGGTACTATAATGGAACCCTAAGAGTGACATAGTGGTGTAGTGTGCATGTGCAGCTGAACAATGTCCAAGACTAACTGGAAGAAGAGCGAAGGCGTGGCGATGCTGAACGTCAGCCAGGGGGTGATGGCGATCAACTTCTAATGGCATCACCACGACCAGCAGCACCTCCAGAACCAGGATCTGGACCAGCCGAAGATGAAGGGACACCTTCATCTTCTGTGAATCAAAATTCACATGCTTGTCTGTTACCCTGTTGGCAGCATCATTCAGATGAACGATGTATCTCTAGTTGATCTGGCCACTGGTGCCGGTTAATGGACTGTAAGCCTGCAGCATATTCCGTGCCAACTTCAACATCTGGCAAGCATCCATCATCACAAATGCCCTCTCACCAGTCACTGGATGTGGAAAGAACAGGATTTCCCTTTAGCTGGCACCCAAGTAGGTTGCACATGCGGACATTGGAGGCATGCTCATCCATTGTGACACATACCACTCTTATGCCACACTTATGCAGTTCCTCCAACGCATGGACAAGCAGAACCTCCTGAGTCTCTGGCGACAGGCACTTGGTCAGATAGTAGGCAATTGGGGCCTCCCATAAAAACAAGAGCCTCAGTGGCAACATCTGTCTCATTCTGTCTCATCCCCCATATCCACAAATCCAGACATTTTCCATTTGACATTAAGAGTCTCCTTCAGATCGCTGTATGCCTTCAGACCATGTAAGTGGAGAGTGATGGAAAACTCCCTCTGGTCTTTGGTGTATTCATGGCTCTGTTTTGTTAAGATCTGAAATTCAATAGCGCAGGCAAATTAGTAAGTACCATTGAAATCACTCGGAAGTCTAAACAAAGAAGAGAAAGTATTACACACTAAAGATCACATTTTCTCCATATTTGTATTTGAATCTTACCCGAGTATATATCCAGCAACTCTTCATTTATTAGTTTCTTCACCCTGAGATCCTGCAGAAGACCACTCACAGTGTTCTTTGCCCTCCTCTCTCTGTCCTTCGCATTCCTCCTCTCTCTTTCCAGACTCTGCACCCTAACCAGGGCTTCCCTGAGTCTGGCCCTCAGATCATCATGTGATGAAGGCAGAGCATAGGAGTGGCCCTAGTACAAACAAGGATGAAGACATTATAAATCATATTACATCACTCGGTCACAGTCCATCACATCTTTACTAGTACAATGTGTTGGCAACTGTCCCACATTCTTACACATTCTGAATCTTATCACACTGTGTGTGTGTGTGTGTGTGGGAACGGGGTGAAAAGAGGTTTGAATATAACCAGGGTCATAATGCTCACAGCTGTTTGAGGCACAGCTAGCACTAATATCATATATATCAATGTATATATACAGTGCTCAGCGTAAATGAGTACACCCCCTTCGAAAAGTACCATTTTAAACAAAATCTCAATGAAAACAAAAACAATTTCCAAAATGTTGAGAAGACTAAGTTTTTTTTAACATCTGTTTAACTTATAACATGAAAGTAAGGTTAATAATATAACTTAGAGAACAAAATTTATAGTTTTACTCAAATTGGGGGGATGCAAAAATGAGTACACCCCACTGAAAGTCTCTGGAGCGAGGCTAAATCTTAGACTACAAATGTCCAATTTAACAATAATCAACCACAGGTGAGTCTCATTATTCATCACACAGGTGTCCAGCAGACTATAAAGTTGACTATAAACCCCTTTCCATTTCATGTTGTTAGCAATGGCACCACATGGAAGAGAAATGTCTCAAGACCTGAGAAAGAAAATAATTTCTTTACGCTGCAAAGGTGAAGGCTACAAGAAGATCAGCAAAGCTTTACTTATCAGTCAGAATACTGTAGCAAAAGTGGTACAAAAATTTAAAAAAGATGGAACTGCAACCATCTCACAGAGACGTCCAAGGTCGTCCACGGAAGTTAACACCTGGACAGGAGCGTCTCCTGATGAGACGGGTCAAAGAAAATCGGCATTCAAGTTCACTGCAGTTATCCAAAGAAGTAGAAAGCCAAACTGGTGTGACTATTTCCCGTGACACAATATGGCATACACTGCAGAGGAATGGCATGCATGGGTGCTGTCCCAACGGAAGCCTCTCCTAAAGCCCAGGCACATAAATCCAGCATCCAGTCTCTGAAAGAGCTAATTCTTGAATGGAAAAAGATTGATGTAGCAAAATGTTTCCAACTTGTTCATTCCATGCCTAGAAGACTTGGTGCTGTCATTAAAAATCATGGAGGCCATACAAAGTACTAGATTTAGTAGTTTTTGTTGTGGGGTGTACTCATTTTTGCATGGCCCTTATTTCAGTAAAATTGAAAAATGTGTAATCTAAGTTATGTTATTGACCATACGTTCATGTTATAAGTTTAACAGATGTTATATAAACGTATATATATTCAACATTTTGAAAATAGTTTTTGTGTTCATTGAGATATTGTTTAAAATGGTACTTCTCAAAGAGGGTGTACTCATTTACGCTATGTGGATTACGATTCTGATTCAGAAAACAAAAAAACGGAAAAAACGGTCTGTTGTTCGAAACGTAAAAAAGGCAAGGGTGAAAGGGATAACTAAAAGAATTTCAGCTACTTGATGGGATTTGGGATTCATCTATAAGTTCTGCTTTCTTCTATCAATCCCATATGAACCTGAGACTATGCTCAGGTTCAGTTGATCTGTGTACACTGTAAGAAATGATTCTGTGGTCATGTACACTGTAAGAAAAGATACACCATATCTACTCAATAAAAATGAGGCAACAGATTACAAGCAATATTATTAATTAAATTTCATAATGTTTGGTATTGAGTAAATTTTAATTAAATGAGACCCGTAATAGTTACCCATTTAATATGAGTAGATCCAAATAGAAAACAGTACAGAATTAATTAAAACCTAAACAAAAATATTGAGTTGATTTGAAAAAAAAACTCCCTAATGTGTAAATTGTACTAATAAAAACATATCAATGAAATATAATTGAGCAATAATCAACTACATTTATCTATGCATTAATTAGAATTTATTCAATGCAATGAATTAAATCTAAATATTCTTCTTTCTTAGGAATAACTAGTCTATGGCCCACAAAGTACAGAACTAAACAAATACTCAAATAACACATTTATTAACAATTCACTTTTGTGCTTTCGAACACATTGTAGCACATCAGTGTACACTGCAACCACAGTCTCATTTCAGGCCAGACGTAGTGACACAGTGATGATGTATCCATAAAATGCCCCTCATACACACACGCATGCACACAAACACACACATGTTGGACATTTGTGACTTGAGTGGACATTGCATTGACTTACATTCATTTCCTGGAGACTTACTCTAACCTTAACCACAATCACTACTGGCATAATCCGAATCCTAACTCTGACCTCAATCTAACCTTAAAACATATTTTCACCTTAAAATGTAGTCATTTATGTTGTGGGGACTTGATTTTTGTCCCCACAAGGAAGACAAGTCCCGATAATGTGACTGTGTAAACAGTTTTAGGTCCCCACAACATTAGTAATACCCGCACATGCATACACACACACACACACACACACACACACACACACACAGTGACTAGTGACTTTACAGCAGACTCCTGTAGTTGTCAGAGATTAACCCACATTTTTAGGATTATTCAGTAGTTTTAACTGATCGACAGTACGGCTTGATGAGTGTGTGTGTGTGTGTGTGTGGACGTCTCCTCCTGTGAGGACACTCTGACCCATCATCACACAGTTCCTACTCAGCAAGCTTTTGGAACCTCGCCAGACCAGGTACTATTTTTAGTTCCTGGTACTTTCAGACTAAATTGAGGGTGCTTTCACACGTTCCATCCAGTAACAGTCATTTCAGTGGATTATCTCTGTTTGAAACATTTGTTACATGTGGTTGGTGAGTTGGTGTATTATGGTCTGTGTGAACTCACAGATGCACATATCACCATGGAAATATGTGGATGAGGAGATTTACATTAACAAGTGTAATCTCAGTTAAAAATATTGAATATTTGAAGCTATGTCTCTTCATATGCAGTAACTGAGGTTTGCCAGTAGAGGCAGCAAAGCTCCACACCAGGATTGAACCAGCAGTTCATTCATGTCCTGCTGCTGTCATGTCCTGCCATAGAAGCCATTCCTATTCAATGATTTCCAGATGGCAGACTCACACACACACACGCATGCTTTCTATTTACAGTCGTTTCTACAAACTAACTCAGGACAGAGTCTCTGGACTCTTGTGGAGCTTTATGCAAATCCACAGATCTTGTGTGTTTCCTGCGAGGCCGGCTCCTCATCAGCAGATCACTGCTCAGAATAATGGGAACAGTGAGTAAAGTCCAGGTAACTTCTGTGTAACAGGATGAAACATCATGTGTTAAGTAGACCACGATGAGCACAAGCCTGGGGCCTCATGGGGCCCTCGGGGAGTCTGGATTTGATTTATTTCTTTGTTTTTGTCTCTTGTATGAGGTGCTGTCTCCTTTATTTGCAGAATAATTACTTTTGCACAATATAACTCTGGTGTTTTTTTCTGCTGTGGTTGAATGTGACGTCCACTGACTCTCAGGCTGCTTCCTGTCCTTTGTTTGTTTTTCCGCTCCTGTGAGTGGGGAACACCCACTTCTGCCCTCATGCACCCCTTTCCCAAGATTCTAAATAAAGTGGAGTCATTTTTGAACTGTGCTCTGTTTTCACACAATCTGAATGCCGTCCCAGCGATTGGACTTGCTGACATGATCAGAGACTGCAGTCCAGGACTGAATGAGATCCACGATCAGAGGCTGGAGCTGAGTGTGCTGCCTTACAGTTCAGAACATTGATGTAATGTGAACTGTCACATTAGCATATGTGAGCTTTGATTATTGAGTGTGTTTGAAACATAACGTGTTGTGTAACCTTAGAATACTCTATCATCATTATATGATTCCCCAAATCTTACTTTCAATTATTTTACAGAGACTAAAACGTCTTTAGAACCCAATGTGTGATTTGTAAACATGAACAAGTTTACTGTTCATAAATATGTTGATAAAATATTCATAAATATGATGAACCATGGATTTTATACATACTGTATTTAACAACAGAGAAGTCGAAAATACAGCCCATAACAAACTGTTTGCGAGGTGATAAGCGTCAACCTTCAGTCACTCACACTTAGAACCAGCGAGAGACAGCCAGTCCTTTAACTCTGTGTGTGTGTGTGTGTGTGTGTGTGTGTGTGTCCACATTCTCTGACAGTTTACATGCAGCTCCAGGTGAGGATGACAGCAAAAAGTGTTCAATCACTACATTTGTATTGGATGTAACAGGACAGACGGACAGACGGTCAGACACATGCACGGTTATCAAGTATAATCCTGCAAGCATTTGAAACTAGATAACTATTCTGTTGTGTCTCAGGACCACAGCAGTAAGTCACTGTTTTGAATTCAAAGGAATGAAAAGATTTAGAACTGTAGACATTGTAAAACCAAACAAACAAAGGAAGTTATCATAAAGAAACATTTCAATGTTATATTAGCACCAAAGTGAGATGTGACAATGTCCTCAAAGGATGCTGTGGACGTAAAAACCCACATTTCAGAGGCAAAAACCATGAAAACACGGATCAAATTCCATTTATATTTCAATCATATGACCATCATTTTATTTTAAAATCTGATGATAGTGATCATTATCATGATACAGATCAGACAGTTAAAGAAGTGAAAGTTGAATGTTGTGTTTGTGCTATTCATAAACATTAGATTGACTAATCCTGAGCCTGAGTAATGTTGTAATTAGTCTGTACACATGGAACTGTCAAAGAAGCAGGAACCAAACTTAGATTAACGTATAAAGAAAAACAACATCGTTAAAATCGGATTTATTTCATCAGAACAACAGGAACATTTCTAATACCAGTGTGTCACCATGAATAAGAACAGCAGAAACATGAACACATGAATCATCAGTGACAGGACAAACCGTGGATTACATCACGTTATTTATATTCATAAGTATTCAGTCTCTTTGGCAGCTCAGTTCACTTTATTATCAACTTCGAAACACAGGTTTGTTTGATCCACAAACTCCAGATTCAGCTTTGACGTGTGAATGAGGAAAATGTGAGTTTACAGCATGGTGAACGTCAGAATAAGACAATACTACTGTACCACACCAGGACTAACCTGCGCATGCAGAGAGAACATCAGTTTCCACGTGTTGTGTTTAAAAACAGACACAAAGAAAAACGTCATGTCTGACCTCTGTGAACAATATACTCTGATATTCTCTCTCCAGTGCCACCTTTTCTTTTGATGTACAGATGTTTGTGTGAGTGTGTATTTGTGTTACATTGACATGTATAGGCCTGGCATATGTTCTACAGGGTTCACTCAATAAATGCTGTTTGTGGAAAACTTGATAAAAGCAACAATATAAAGATGTAACTTTATGTTTCTATGTCAAAAAGCCTGAGAAGAAAAAAAGACCATGTTTCATTTAAAGGTCCATTATGTAAGAATGAGTGACATCTAAAAAAAATCTAAATAAAGAATGAGTGACATCTAACTAACCAAGCACCTTTGTTTAGGCTCCTACAGAAAGGATGTCATTATTCTGCATCTTCTGCTTCGGGTCCCCAAAGCTGGATCTGCTACTTCCTGGACTGAGGTGCCCCCATTAAAATGGTATCTTCTCGATTTACAATCAATCCAAAATAAGATAACCTTACCGACCAGTGTACATTGAGCTCAGCCAGCAGTGATCAGTGAATCATTGCTAATCCTCAAACTTCATGACTCCCTCAAACCCATGGTAAGTGAAGGGCTCCAACACAGGGCTGCAGGTGTCTTGAGCAAGGCAGGCCATCCTGTTGTTCTCACAGCTTTCTTCACTCCCAGGACCAAAGTAAACCGCATCGGGAGAATTAATTGACGGATCCTCGTCAAAGTAGTTGTGGGGCCGCAGCAAGACCCCGCCCCCGTTACCCACGGTTACAGTGTTTGGGATGTCCTCAGCATGTGGGATGTGGAGGAACCCAGCAGTCACCCAGGCCACCAGGTCCTGCACACACACACACACACATCATATACATCATATACATACAGTATGTGTGTTGTTGTTGTTGTGTTCACACGTGCAGGAGATTCCATCTGTACATCAATCTGAGCCTCAACCCTGTTCCACCAAGGTGGCTACATTACATTACATTACATTACATTACATTACATTACATTACATTGTATTACATTACATTACATTACATGTCATTTAGCAGATGCTTTTATCCAAAGCGACTTACAATTAGTGCATTTTAACATTTGGGTACAAATAAGAGCTAGAAGTAAGTAAGAGCTTCAAGTAAACCAAACTGTGAAGTGCTAGTCATAAGTGCGATGTACAAGTTTGTTTGTTTTTTTTGTTTTTTTTGTCGTCTTAGTCGAGGTAGAGTCGGAAGAAATGTGTTTTTAGTTGGCGGCGGAAGATGTGGAGGCTTTCTGCTGTACGGATGTCGATGGGGAGCTCGTTCCACCATTTGGGAGCGAGGACAGTGAACAGTCTTGAGTTCTGCGAGTGCCTCTGGCTAATGTGAATGCCAGTCCTGTAACCATGGTAACTTATGCTGCCGGGCAAACCTGGTCTGTAGCAGGCTAAAAGTGAAGCTTAGCACCATCTATGATCAAACAATGTCCAATAGACAGAAACAGAGACACACAACTGTGGAATGATAAAAGAAAATGTAAAACATAAACTATATAATAAAATGTATTCAAGAAATGATTTATACTAATAATTATATATTATCTATAAGTACATTAAAGAACATTATCACCAAAATAAAATATAAGACACAAATAAATACAAAATTAAACTAATTAGCAAAAAAATATAATAAAAGGAAATTTAAAGAGATCATCATTATTTTGATGTAACAAGGGTTAGGGCCTCCGATTGACAGGAGATAGATGATTGATTTGCTGTAACCTGCATATATCATATACCTCCATGAGGAGGGTTTGCTCCGCTGTGGAGAACATCTCTGCACACTCGTTTCCCTTGCTTTTCGGCATTTTTGACAGTTTCCACGCTCGACTAGAATGGGCTTTTTATTTTCCCTGTGGGCGTGCACAAGTTGAGGCTTAACAGGTGAGGCTTGACTAAGCGTCAGGTGGAGCCAGCTGATTTCACTTGATGGAACGACTTGGAGCTAGATTGGGAGGTGGAGCTTAGTCAAGCTTCAAGCTTACACCTAAGTCTGGCAATTCTTAGCTACGTTGATGGAATAACTCCCAGGAGATTCCATCTGCACACACACACACACACACACACACACACCTCATTTTCAATGCGTTCGTTGTCTTCGATGTACTTGCTGAAGTCGACAGCAGGGTTCCACATGTCGTTCTGATTGTACAGACTACTGCTGCTCTGCTCTGAGTCCTTGTGCTTAGTGACAGCAACTTTATACCTGGAGAAGACAGACAGACATTTTTGAGTTGGCTTTATTTTTATTCTGTTTTTTTATTATTGTTACCTTTGTTTTTCTGTTGCATGTGGGGCGGGACCAACTGTTAGCAACTTCCTGTCATCAATCTGAACCTTCTTTGAAGTATGTTGTCAATAAAGTTTGGTGAAAATCTACACACTGATGACGTCAGATTTGTGAATGTTGCTGTGTTCATGTACGATGCTAACAGCTGTAAGCAAGTAACGGTCTATAGAGATTCAGCAGATTCAAATGAAAATATGTAAACAGTAGATTATTCCCAGGGTCTCAACGATGAAACACATCCTGAATACTGTGTGCAGAGTAAAGCAGCTTTGCTGTGCTAACTGGTTTCAAGACACACATCCAGAACGAGGCCTCGCAGAAGCAGCTGCACTGACCACACCCACCTCTGTTGATGGATGTGTCGACTTAGTAGTCTTTGTTCGTCCTCTGGTAATAATTTGTAAACAATCGTCTGTTGATTCTCTGACTGAAAGACTTGTTTCTTTTCTCAACAATATTTCCACAACAAATAACCTGTGTTGCATTTGTGGGTGGAGCCTCTAACACCAGGACACAAAAGACACTTGTAGGTGCAGGTGCAGTAGGATTCAAACCTGTCACCTTCCTGCTGTGAGGCAACAATGCTACCCACTGTCTCACCTGGCCCAGGACATGGCCCTCTCCTCAGCCTCGCTCTCCGGCAGGTGTTCCCCTGCAAAGGTGTACACCTGCAGCCTGTAGGAGCGCTGGTGACCCCAGCGGTTGGTCTTGTTGCTGGCGATGTGGAGGTAGCGCGGAGTCTTAGTGTGGTGACGCAGGGCCGCCTCCTGTGGAGAGTGAAGGCCGTTTCACATGTGCACAGATGGTAGTGATGCAGAATATGATGCACGTCCATTTAGAGAGCTGTACTGTTCTACTTTCATTTGTGGTGATGGTAACTCCCCAAACACATGTGAGCAGATCCCAGATGATGTCATTCTCCAGAATGATTAACACAAAAGGACACATACTTTACCAAAGGTGACACTTTAGCACCGTTAGCCAGTACAGCTCGCTAACAGTAAGTGTCGAGGCTGTGCATTTGAACACAAACATGACAAAGATTCCTCTGAGAAGGCTCAGAGCAGGCGTTTGTTTGGTGGATAGAAGTGATTATATTCACAAGGTTACTTGAAGGTATTTGGAAAAGTTTGTGTGTTTACTTAAGTGTTGAAATTTACGAGGTTCACTGAATGCACCTCTGTTACTGTGTTCCATCTGTAGTCAAAAGATTTTTGACTTGGAAACCTCAGCACGCCTGACATGGGATTCCAAGATGAGCTACTTTTAGCGGTCATAGCACTTAGCTTTTATTGGTTTCACAGTAAATATCTCATACACATAGAACTGTAGAAATGTTGCTACACTGCGTGCGAAAAATACTATAACAATGTTGTTATCAACTCGGTGGTGACGTCACTGATCACTGTTCTAAAGTAAATATCTCTCTTAGACTCTAATAGCACTTTTCCATTATAGAGTTGTAGCTCTACTCTCCTCTACTCAGGTCTGGTATCAGGTTTGTCGTTTCATCATAACACAGCTCCAGAAAGTGACACAAACTAGCGACGGTCAAAGCAGAACATTCTATTGATCGTTAGAATCAGTTGATCAAAACCAGACTCCGTCTGACACAATCACTGAATTGAATCCCAGTGAATGAGGTCAAGATGACCGGTGAGAGCAGTGAGTCTCTAAATCCACCACACTCCACATTTGACACATTTCCTTTGCTAAATGTTGGAGATGATTTTAAAGTCGTTTTAACTTATTCAGCTTGATTCTTGTGTCGCATGTCGTGCTCATGACTCTTTAGTGACGACACTCTCTGACCAATCAGTGGCCAGCACTTAAGTCACATTTTAGTTTCAGCCCAGCTCCCTTGAAACCTGGAGCAAGTTCTAAATAAGGCACCAGCTACCAGGTTCTATCCATAACAAAAACGAGTGTCGCCGAGTAGAAGTGTATAATGGAATGGCTCCATAAGACTTTGACTAATCACTAAACAGTTCAGAGAGAGAGGTCATAAAAAACCCTGAAACAATGGAAAGAGTTGTACAGAATAAACAATACAAAAACATGCAAATATGAGGAGATTCAGGATGAAACTAAACTAGAGCTGAAACAACTTTTTTTTGATTACTAAATTAATCTTCAACTATTTTGATAATCGGTTTGAAGCTCTTTTCATGATTAACGAGGCCATAGCCCGGAAGTGCCAATGAATGCTGTGTTTGTGTGTGTATCAGCGCCATGATCTCGTCTATGAAGCCCTAAATGTCCAGAACAATCAGTTCAGCCACTGCTGAGAGCGCAGTTTTATTTTTTTCCTGAGCTCTACAAAGCAGCACCTCCTAGTCCGGGCACTAGAGTCCGGAATCGGAATGTTATGCAGGTAATGTAACTAATAATCAACTCTGTAACAGTATTTGACAAAGTAACTAAATTTACAAAGCACTATCTCAGTGATCTGCGTCTTTACGTTGACAGAGATTGTACCCATGGATGTATTATAAGAACTGGATGTAGCTCCGCCCCTTTGGCTCCATTGTTCACTCTAACTTCCTGGTTTATTTCTGGGTCGTGCGGCCCATAGAGCATGTGCAGTAGTATTACTCCCATAATGCCTTTCATCTATGTGACCGATGTAAATGAATGTCAAACCAACGATAGTGAATACAGTAACGTGAAAAGTATAAGTTAATATATGTAAGTAAACCTCCATAACTAACATATACGTGACCATGAAAACAAGTTAATATATGTAAGTAGACCTCCATAACTCACATATACGTGACCATGAAAACAAGTTAATATATGTAAGTAGACCTCCATAACTAACATATATGTGACCATGAAAACAAGTTAATATATGTAAGTAGACCTCCATAACTAACATATATGTGACCATGAAAACAAGTTAATATATGTAAGTAGACCTCCATAACTAACATATATATGTGACCATGAAAACAAGTTAATATATGTAAGTAGACCTCCATAACTAACATATATGTGACCATGAAAACAAGTTAATATATGTAAGTAGACCTCCATAACTCACATATATGTGACCATGAAAACAAGTTAATATATGTAAGTAGACCTCCATAACTAACATATATATGACCATGAAAACAAGTTAATATATGTAAGTAGACCTCCATAACTCCATATGCGTGACCATGAAAACAAGTTAATATATGTTAGTAGACCTCCATAACTCACATATATGTGACCATGAAAACAAGTTAATATATGTAAGTAGAGCTCCATAACTAACATATATGTGACCAAGAAAACAAGTTAATATATGTAAGTGGACTTCCATACCTAACATATACGTGACCATGAAAACAAGTTAATATATGTAAGTAGACCTCCATAACTAACAAATACGTAAAGATGAAAACAAGTTAATATATGTAAGTAGACCTCCATAACTAACATATATATGTGACCGTGAAAACAAGTTAATATATGTAAGAAGACCTCCATAACTAACATATATGTGACCATGAAAACAAGTTAATATATGTAAGTAGACCTCCATAACTAACATATATGATGAAAACAAGTTAATATATGTAAGTAGACCTCCATAACTAACATATATGTGTGACCATCGTGACCATGAAGTTAATATATGTAAGTAGACCTCCATAACTAACATATATGTGACCATGAAAGTTAATATATGTAAGTAGACCTCCATAACTAACATATATACCATGAAAACAAGTTACCGACCATGAAAACAAGTTAATATATGTAAGTAGACCTCCATAACTAACATATATGTGACCATGAAAACAAGTTAATATATGTAAGTAGACCTCCATAACTAACATATGTGACTGAAAACAAGTTAATATATGTAAGTAGACCTCCATAACTAACATATATGTGACCATGAAAACAAGTTAATATATGTAAGTAGACCTCATATGTGACGTGAAAACAAGTTAATATATGTAAGTAGACCTCCATAACTAACATATATGTGACCATGAAAACAAGTTAATATATGTAAGTAGACCTCCATAACTAACATATATGTGACCATGAAAACAAGTTAATATATGTAAGTAGACCTCCATAACTAACATATATGTGACCATGAAAACAAGTTAATATATGTAAGTAGACCTCCATAACTAACATATATATGTGACCATGAAAACAAGTTAATATATGTAAGTAGACCTCCATAACTAACATATATGTGACCATGAAAAAAGTTAATATATGTAGTAGACCTCCATAACTAACATATATATGTGACCATGAAAACAGTTAATATATGTAAGTAGACCTCCATAACTAACATATATGTGTGACCATGAAAACAAGTTAATATATGTAAGTAGACCTCCATAACTAACATATATGTGTGACCTGAAAACAAGTTAATATATGTAAGTAGACCTCCATAACTAACATATATGTGACCATGAAAACAAGTTAATATATGTAAGTAGACCTCCATAACTAACATATATGTGTGACCATGAAAACAAGTTAAACCATGAAAACAAGTTAATATATGTAAGTAGACCTCCATAACTAACATATATGTGTGACCATGAAAACAAGTTAATATATGTAAGTAGACCTCCATAACTAACATATATGTGTGACCATGAAAACAAGTTAATATATGTAAGTAGACCTCCATAACTAACATATATGTGACCATGAAAACAAGTTAATATATGTAAGTAGACCTCCATAACTAACATATATGTGACCATGAAAACAAGTTAATATATGTAAGTAGACCTCCATAACTAACATATATGTGACCATGAAAACAAGTTAATATATGTAAGTAGACCTCCATAACTAACATATATGTGACCATGAAAACAAGTTAATATATGTAAGTAGACCTCCATAACTAACGACCATGAAAACAAGTTAATATATGTAAGTAGACCTCATAACTAACATATATATGTGACCATGAAAACAAGTTAATATATGTAAGTAGACCTCCATAACTAACATATATGTGACCATGAAAACAAGTTAATATATGTAAGTAGACCTCCATAACTAACATATATATGTGACCATGAAAACAAGTTAATATATGTAAGTAGACCTCCATAACTAACATATATGTGACCATGAAAACAAGTTAATATATGTAAGTAGACCTCCATAACTAACATATATGTGACCATGAAAACAAGTTAATATATGTAAGTAGACCTCCATAACTAACATATATGTGACCATGAAAACAAGTTAATATATGTAAGTAGACCTCCATAACTAACATATATGTGACCGTGGCCACCATGACAACATTGTGTTCAAGGTAGAGGGGGCGGAGCTACATCCAGTTCTTATAATACTGTACCTTGCATCCATGCACCACAATGAAAATTCAAGCAGTGAGCAGGAAAGAGGGGGCACTGCGGGTCCGTGAGCTGACCTGCCAATGACGTCACTACCAGGTAACTGGCCAATCACAAGACAGTCGGTGTTCTGTGGGTGTGGTTTTGGTCTGAAACTTCATGTTTGTAAGTACATCTCACATAACATGCTATGGCCTCTTTAAAACTAGATAAAACTAGATTCCTGATTGTTTTGGCTTCTTAAATGTGAATATTGTCTTTGTTTCTTTGCTCCATAAAACAAAGAATCATTTTAGTTTGGCAGTGACAGGAATATGAGAGGAAGAGAAAAGAAGACAAAGGCAGACCTTCTCGGTTTTCACTTGTTTTTCCACAAGCTCAGGGATCATGGCGTAGCGATCTGGACTCCACGGCAGAGACACGTTAACAAACTGCATGTCTTTGGTCTGGAATACATTCTTTAATCCTGCAACAGAAACACAACATGTATGAAAACACATGGAGTTTACTTTTGTTACTCGACCTGTTTTTATTCTACGTCACTGGGAACCAGAGACTGAGTGTAAAAAACACAGTTTAGCTACAAAAGGCTCATCTAATAAAACATAAGCCATTTCATGTCTATTTATCCAGGCTGCTCACACAGGAGTCTTTTCAATCTACAAGAGTTATTTTAAAATTAAAAAAGACAAAACAGACATCAGTCATGTTTGGATGTGTGCATGAATGTGATGCATCAATTCAGCAACCAACTCCTGTACAAGGTTCTGAATAAGGATTAGCACTAAATTAGCACTCAGGGTCACTGCTGTACATAGTTTACCTCCTTAAAGAGCAGGCTTTCATTAGCAGCTCACAGGTGGTGGTGGGCAGTGACGTGTGCTCAGGCGAGGAAGTAAAATACTAACATTGATAAAAGAAAATCTGTTTGTCCACTTGACAGTTCTATAAATCAGTTTTCTGTATGATTTCAACATTTCTTTGGTCAAAATCGTTGAATTTACGCATTTCCTGTTCAAACACACGAGAGAGTGGTGAGCCGAGCTCCACAATGATTGAAGCAGGCAGTTGGCTCACGGTTCAATATATTTAATGAATGTGTGAGACCTATTTAAAATGCACAGGGTCTGAAGTAACATGCGTGGAGAAAGCCATGTATCCCAGAATGCATTTCACTTGTACATAGCAGCCGAGAATACAAATATGAACCTGACATAAATATTTTTCTGTGTCCCCGAATGCAGTTTTAAACAAGCAAAAGGAAGTAGCTGCTGATCGTACTTGTGTACTTGGCGAGTATGTACTCCAGTAGTACTTCTCAAGTATGCAAGTACTTGGGTATTGAGAAAGAATAACTCTGCATCAATCCATTATCTGGAATCGATTTCCCTTGACTTGATATGCAGGGTAACCAATCAGGTGATAGAAATCCGCCCACTGACTTTGATGGACGAGTTTGACAGATACAATAAATGGATGATGCGCTGCAACAAGGACCAGGAAATAATTAAATAGTGAAATAATTATATATGGTGTATTCATTTATCTAATTTCTGCACTTTCCGTCGACTGTACACCATTTTCAATTTTAATAATAAAAAAAACACACAAGCCAAAAAAAATAAAAAAATCTAATGTGACCTTAAATTAATATACACTCTTTGTTTATCTTGCTATTGTATTGTTAAACAGAAATATAAGCTTATATTGTGGGTTCATATATTTGTGCATCAGTGCCTCAGCAGGTGGTGGGGGCCTTATATGAATGTGTGCTTTGGGCCCTAAAAAGGCTTGTGCCTCCCCTGCGTTTTGCCACTTACCCGAGATATCCAGGTCCACTTTGAAGTTGATGAAATGTGTGTGGATGTTCCCCTGGACATTCTCTGCTACCTGGTGTCCGTATCTCAGACTGCCGTCCACCAGATAAGAGGAGGAGACGTAGCCGGTCGCATGCACCTTGACCTCCACTGCTCCATTCTGGTAGAAGACAAAGTCCCACATGTAGTCATAGTTTCCTATGGCTGTGATGGTTCTCATCACCAGCGCGCTGTTAACCATTCCTCCAAAACTGTGGTGCGAAAAATCCGAGAAGTGTCTCCGCAGGGGCTGACCCATGTTGTGCTCAAAGACGCAGATGGAGTTCCTAAATCTGACCGGGACTGGGACATCTATGTAGCGATATGTGTCCACATACGTGGCTTCCGAGGGGCAATCCACGCCACGAACCAGCTCGTGCGCAAAGCGTCCTATTCCGATGCTGGAATCTACAAACTTGGTGAGGATCATCCCTGGTGTCACGGAGCCATAGACAGATATGGCCTCCTGCACGCTCAGCTCGTACGCTATTCTCTCTCCACTGAAGCGCACATCAAACACCCTCATGCCCGTGAGAGAGCTGAGCCCGAAAGCGAAGCTCCAGTCCAGGTAGAGGACGTGGTTGTGGCTGACGCTGAAGCGCTTCCCCTCTGCGTAAAAGAGCTGCGGACCAATTTGCAGCGGCTTGGTCCTGGTTTTCAGGGAGGCGTGGTTTGGAGAGTCCTTGTAGATAATTTTCTTTATAGTCCCAGCGTCATATTTCCGCTTCAGCTCTTCCACACTGTCAAAGTATTGGCCGTTATAAAACAACCGCTCGACTTTCCAGTTCGATGCATTAACGCTCTCGTGGTTGATGAGCACGTTCAAACCCACCGGGTTGACGTACATGCCGCTCACGTCCTTCAGGAAGTTGATCCACGTCTTTCTGTCTCCAGATCGGAGTCCGCGCGGCATCTGCTCGAGTGCGTTCAGCGTCTTGCCCTGACCAACGTCGAAACTCTCTTTCATGAGCTTCTTGAGTTTGGAGAACAAGTTTTTCTCAAAAAATTGGAAAAGCAGGACATATTCTCCGACGGTGACCGTGCGCGCATTGATGGGCAGCTCCCTCTTGTACCTCTCAGTGGTCACATCTCGGTGGTGTTTCGGGTTGGGAAGAGGCCACACCAGGTACTCCTTGATGAAGCCCCGTGCGCCGTGGAAGACCACCACCGTCGCCTCCCTCACCGGCTGAGCACCTTTACCGTCCAAATAAGCCAGCGCGTCCGCTTTTTTGGGCAGAGAGAGGTCGATTAAGAACAAGAAGTTTGCCCTCGGCTCAGTGATCCGGTTGGTGGAGATGTCCAGGTCCTTCTGCTGGAGCATGTACCGCTGGACCTGCGCGTACTCCTCCTGAGTGAGGTCCGCGAACATGAGGCTGCGCTCTTCGTGCTTGCCTCGCAGTGGGTGCAGGCGCTGTGCGGAACATTTGGGCGCCCTGTTGGAGTAAATGCCAATCAGGATGATGTTAAGAATGATGGAAACGAGGGCGAAGAGGATAAGCAACCATTTCACACCAGAGTTCATTTTTCCGCTCTGCCTTCACACACACGAGCTTGGAGACAGAGAGCAGAGGACTGAGTCCTGCGCAAAGGCGAGCAGTCAGGCAATTCTGAAAAGTAGAGTTGCGCCCTCAACAAACCCCTCCTTCATCCTCCTGTGCACGGATCTCCGCATCCTCCGCCCCTTCATCTTCCCTGGAGTGATGTTTTTTCCTCCCAAATTCCGCTCAGCTCCAAAGTCTCTTTTATTGGACTATTTTACGCACGCCATCTAATCTTTAATAAATGAAGATTGCAATAAAGAAACGTTTGCGTGCGCACTCCTAAACATTTAATATATATCAATCTGATTGCACAACAAACTGTTTATTCACAGCAGAGATAAAGAGTGACTCACGTCATTTTTTGGATGCATAAAATATTTGACAAACCAAAATACCACACACACACACACACTGCAGCATTCCAAAACTGTGGAATGGCAAGATTATGATCAGTGTGGCACAGAGATCCAGATCCAATTTTGGTGAATTTCTATTTCAAATTATTATATTATTAAAAAATTGTTTTAAAGCATTTTTGCAAAATAAGAGCTGTAGTGTGACCATCTTTGTCTGAGGTGGTTTCTGTAACACTACAGTTAAGAGCAGTGAACCTATTGATTTTTTTGTCGTGTTTTCAGCACTTTGCAGAAGGTCCCTGGGCATGTGAGGCCGCTGCACATAGACACACATGTTATGATGAAAATGTTACTGTAGCTTGCTGAGGACAAGATTCTAATTGTTTCAGTACATCTGAAGGTACCTTTTGTGATTTTACTCCCGCCCTCATAGATAACCTTGTTGATAGTACAGCAGCCTCACTGCGTACTACATTAGACTGTGTTGCCCCTCTGAAAAAGAAAGTGGTGAATCAGATGAGACGAGGACCATGGTTTAACTCCAAAACTCGTGCTCTTCAACAGACGTTACGTAGATTAGAAAGAAAATGGCGTTCCAGTAACCTAGAGGAACTTCATATAGCCTGGAAAGATGGTTTTGTAGCTTACAAAAAAGCCCTACACAAAGCTAGAGTTGCCTATTATTCTTCTTTAATTGAAGAAAATAAGAATAATCATAGATTTCTTTTCAGCACTGTAGCCAGGCTGACACAGAGCCACAGCTCCACTGAACCATCTATTCCTTTAACACTGAGCAGTGATGACTTTATCAACGTCTTTGTGAATAAAATAACATCAATTAGAGAAAAAATGGATCATCTCCTCCCTCATATTGGGACTGACTCATCTTCTAGCACAAGAGCTTTAGAAGCACCAGGTGCACAGTTAGACAGTTTCTCCCCTATAGATCTCCCTGAGTTAACATCATTAGTTTCATCATCTAAGCCATCAACCTGTCAGTTAGATCCTATCCCCACCAAACTGTTTAAAGATGTGTTTCCTTTAATTAACAGCTCTATATTAACTCAAATTAATCTATCCTTATTAACTGGATATGTGCCCCAAACATTTAAAATAGCAGTTATTAAACCTCTTCTCAAAAAAGCGACCCTTGACCCAGATATTTTAGCCAATTTCCGACCTATATCTAATCTTCCCTTTGTTTCTAAAATCTTAGAAAAGGCAGTTGCTAATCAATTATGTGAATATTTGCACATTAATGGCCTGTTTGAAGATTTTCAGTCAGGTTTTAGATTAAACCATAGCACAGAAACAGCACTAGTTAAAGTTAGTAACGATCTTCTCTTGGCGTCAGATAATGGTCTAGTTTCTTTATTTGTCCTGTTAGATCTTAGTGCTGCATTTGACACCATTGATCATAATATTCTACTGCAGAGATTGGAGCATTACATTACATTACATTACATGTCATTTAGCAGACGCTTTTATCCAAAGTGACTTACAAAAGTGCATTTAAACATTTGGGTACAAATAAGAGCTAGAAGTAAGTAAGAGCTTCAAGTAGAACAAACTATGAAGTGCTAGTCATAAGTGCGATGTACAAGAGACTCTTGGTATCAAAGGTGCTGCCCTCTGCTGGTTTAAATCATACTTATCTGATAGATTCCAGTTTGTTCATATCAATGATAAAGCCTCACTACAAACAACAGTTAATTGTGGAGTTCCACAAGGCTCAGTGCTTGGGCCTATACTTTTTACCTTATATATGCTTCCTCTAGGGAACATTATTAGAAAGCATAACATACACTTTCATTGTTATGCAGATGACACACAGCTATATTTATCGATGAGGCCGGATGAAATAAATCAGGTTGTTTAACTCCAGGAATGTCTCAGAGACATTAAGTCCTGGATGACCTGTAACTTTCTACTTTTAAACTTTTATACTCGGCCCTAAACACCTCAGAGAAAAACTTTCTGATCACATTGTCACTTTAGATGACATCACCATGGCTTCCAGTTCCACTGTGAGGAACCTTGGAGTTACTTTTGACCAGGAAATGTCTTTTGATTCACACATAAAACTAATTTCCAGAACAGCCTTCTTCCACCTGCGGAACATTATGAAAATTAAAAACATTCTGTCTTTACAGGATGCTGAAAAACTAGTTCATGCTTTTGTTACATCTAGATTAGATTACTGTAACTCCTTATTATCAGGATGTTCTAACAAGTCTGTTAGAATCCTTCAGTTAATTCAAAATGCTGCAGCATGAGTTCTGACAGGAACTAGAAAGAGAGACCATATAACCCCAGTGTTAGCTTCTCTACACTGGCTCCCCGTACAGTTTAGAATTCAATTTAAAATCCTCCTCCTCACGTACAAAGCACTTAATGGTCAGGCCCCTTCATACCTGAAAGACCTAGTCTTACCTTATCACCCTAACAGACCACTTAGGTCACAAAATACAGGTTTACTTGTGGTTCCCAGAGTCTGTAAGAGTAGAATGGGGAGCAGTTCGGGAGGCGGGGCCTCTCTCTGTATTTAAAGTTAGACTTAGTAAAAGTAAGTAAAGTAGAGTTGGCTCTGGGCCACACGGTGCTGTAGTGCTTAGCACTCTTGCCTTGCAGCAAGGAAACCCATGTTCAAGTCCCGGTTAGAACAAGGGCCTTTCTGCATGGAGATCGCATGTTCTCCCAGTGTGTGCATGGGTTTTCTCCGGGTTCTCTGGCTTCCTCCCACAGTCCAAAAACATGCAATGTGGGGATTAGGTAAAGTGGACACCATTCTGACTGACTGAATTGAATTTATTGAACGTTTCGTTAACACGTAATTCAACCGGAAAGTCAGAATCTGTCAAGATTCAGACACCGGGGACATGACTCCACCATCAATTTATCTTTAATACTAGAATGAGTGGGAATAATGTACCTACTAGAAATACCATAGTGGTCATTATGACCGCTCATAATTCATTTGCATATAATTTCAATAATCAAAGTGAAAATAAATAAAGTAAAAACGTTATCTTTATGTTGTCCCTGCACTCCCACTGTCTCTGAGCCTCTGAACTGACCTCTGCCTCCCTCCTCATCCCTGGAAAAACTGGGTAACATTACAAAAATAAGATATAATCTATATTAATACAATCAAGGCTTTTTTATCCAAGTCTTCATATTATTGTTTTATTATTATTTTGTGGCTTAAAGAGAAGCGTTAAGAAGAATAACCAGCTTTATTTGATGTGTGCTTGTTCTAATATCTCCAGTTGACTAAAATGTTTTATTTCTGTCAAATCATAAATCATGAATCATATTCCAGGTTACACATTGAAGGAAAACTGTTGGTCTCTCAGTCTGACACATCACATTTACATGAAATATTTACAAAAATAATATTAACTGGAGACACCATCAAAATTAATAATCACAAAATGAATAAACTTTACAGCTGTGTTCACACGTAAAACAGATTTTGATATGAGCATGTTTCTTTGGATGTTTTGGCTGATTAGAGCTTAAATCAACAGTCAGGGGGGACTTTGAACTGTAGAGGGCAGCATTTAGCCTGATGGAATTTAATAGAAGAAGAAGAAGCACTTTGGTGGATCCCGACCCTGGAGTCAGCGGGGTCTGGACAGGCCTAAAACCATCTGTGTAATAATGTTAATAATGTGAACTTATTATTCTACAGGTTTGATCAGCTGCCACACAAAAGGCATCGTAGACGGAGGCAGTGTCACAAACTGTATTAACTCTGTTTACATTTGTCGCACCTTGTGTTTAGTCATTACATATCCCATTTCTCTCTTTCAATTTATTTCACATATTGATTAGTTCAAAGTGTCACCGCCCAGTCGCACTCACATCCCTCATCACCAAGTGCCTGGAACGGCTGGTCCTAACCCAAATTAAGACCCGCCTCCCTCCCTCCCTTGACCCTCACCAGTTCGCCTACAGAGCAAACAGGTTGACAGAGGATGCAATAGCCATCACACTCCACACCACGCTGAGCCACCTGGAACACCGGGAGAGCTACGTCAGGATGCTCTTCATTGACTTCAGCTCAGCCTTTAACACAATCATCCCTGACATCCTGGTCAGCAAACTGTCTGACCTGGGACTCCCCCCACCTGCTCCTGGATCAAGGAGTTTCTCACCAACCGACCTCAGACGGTCAAACTGGGTCACCACCTTTCCTCCACCCGGACACTGAGCACAGGCTCCCCACAAGGGTGTGTGCTGAGTCCACTGCTCTACACCCTCTACACCACTGACTGCAGATCACTGATCACGGGGGGAGACTCAGTAAACAACCTGTCTCTGAACACCACAAAAACAAAAAAATTATCCTGGACTTCAGGAAACACAGGTCAGATCCACTTCCCCTCTATATTCACGAGGACTGCATAGAGAGGACCCACACCCTCACCTTCCTGGGCACTGTGATCTCTGCAAACCTTTCCTGGTCTGCTAACACCTCAGCTGTCATCAAGAAGGCACAACAGCGTCTGCACTTCCTGAGAGTGCTCAGGAAAAGTAACATCTGCCAGAAGCTGCAGGTGGCCTTCTACCGCTCTACCATCGAGAGCATCTTAACCTACTGCATCACAGTGTGGTTCTCCCACTACACAGAGGCGGAAAAGAAGAGGCTACAGCAAGTGGTCAAGACAGCACAGAGGATCATTAGATGCCCCCTCCATTCCCTCAGAGAAATCTACTCTTCCCGCTGTGATTGCCTCAGGCAATCACAGAAGACAGTTCCCACCCAGCACATCACCTCTTGGACCTGTTACCCTCTGGCAGACGCTACAAGTCCATCAAATCTAGAACAAACAGACTCAGAAACAGCTTTTACCCACAAGCCATCACTGCACTGAACACAAACAAACACTGACACACACACACACACACACACACACACTCACACTGACTGACACGCACACACAGCAACCAAGAACAATGTGCATATACTGTAACAAACACTGTACACACTATCTATTTATCTATTTTATATCCTTTTCCACTGAACATTGTTCCTTTTTTTTATTACCTGTACTTTTTTACGTACTTTGTCGTTGTACATGTGCAATGACAATAAAAGATTCTGATTCTGATTCTGATTAATCTAATGTGTGAGCCAGTGGATCATTTCATCAGTACAGGCCGAGGTAACGCTGCACTGCCCCACGCACTGTACGCAGCAAGTGTCCGCTGAGGCGAAGCTGATCACCTCCGATACCGTTGCTGCCAAACTATAAATACGTCATATCTTATACACAAACCACATTTTTGAATTCTAAATGACTAATTTCTCACCTCAAATGATCTTAAAACTGCATTTGGGAACATCACGCGTGCATGCAATACTTTCTGGTGCGCACAAGCTACTTTCTGTTGTGCACAAAATACTTTCTCGTGAGCACCAGAAACGTTTAATTTAAAAAAAAATTCTAAAGTCCCTTTAGGGGCTCTGTACAAAACTGCTCAGACACAACAGAGAAAAAAAAAAAAGAAAACAGAAAAAGGGCATGTGGGTACAGCAATCGAAAAATATATGAAAAAGTAAATTAGTCACCTAAATCAAACCAAACATACACACAGCAAGACTACAAGGTGCTCATCAGCTAGGCTGACCTGGGAAAACCACCAAGCAAGGACTATGACAGCGTGGGCCCAATATGCTGCAAGTAAGGGTCCCATACCCTAGTGAAAGCATCTATTTTACAGTGAATCATACAGAGTCCAGACACTGTCACGACTGCTCCCCTGAGACTGTGCTTTTTTTGGTTATTTAAGTGACTTTCATCTTTTCTCTTGCGTCTCCCACAACGATAGTCTATGAACGCAGTTTACTTCTGAGCAGGGACATTTCCACTCACAATTTTAGGATTTAAACACTCCTGCTCTACCTGGCCGAAGGAGATCCTACGGGACGCAGCCCCAAACAATGGACCCTCACCTCTGCGGAAACGTAGGAAAAAACGGGGGAAAAGGGCCAGAATCCACAACAGACTGTGCACACCGTCCACCGCTGCCCAGTATCCTGCTGGCTAATGTCCAGTCCCTGGACAACAAGCTGGACGAGATCAGGGCCCGCGTACGCTACCAAAGGGACATGGGGGACATTGTTGCTGTTTACATCCCACCACATGTAGATACGGACGCTGCTTTGGCTTCACTTCATGACACAGTAATCAAACTCCACAACAAGCACCCGGACACCGCCCTCATCGTGACAGGTGACTTCAACAAATCTTATCTCACAAAAGTTATGCCGAACCTTTTCCAGCATGTGACATTCACAACCAGAGGAGGTAACACGCTGGACCACTGCTATACCCTTCTTAAGGACAGCTATAAAGCCACAGCACTGCCGGTTTTCGGTAAGGCAGACCACGCTGCCATCTTCCTCCCGCCGGAGTATAAACAGAAGCTAAGTGCGGTTGCCCCGGCAACGAGGCAGGTCAGACGATGGTCTGCCCAATCAGAGGCCACGCTGCAGGACGCACTGTGTGACGTGGACTGGGACAAGTTCCAGGAGTCCTCCGGTGATGACGTCAGTCTGACTTCATTGCTAAGCTTATAGATGATATCATCCCCATAGTGACTGTGAAGGTTTTCCCAAACCAGAAACCGTGGGTTGATGGAACTATTCACGAGGCTCTGAAGACGGATTAATCTCCGGTGACATGGTCCTTTACAGAGAGGCGTCCTACGAGCTCCAGAGGAAGGTGAGGGTTGCCAAACGGCGGTACAAAGACAAAGTGGAGGCATCACTGGGCGATTGGGACAGCAGGCATATGTGGCAGGGACTTTGGAATATCACGGACTATAGAGAATGTAAAGAATCATCGGCTGCTGTGGATCCTTCGCTAGTAGAGGAATTGAACTCCTTTTTGGCACGATTCGAGACCTCTAGCGTCGCAGCTAGTGCTAACGCAGAGAAGCCCAGCTTAAACACCGGTGATTACCATGCACTGTCCGTCTAAGAGCACGACGTGAGGAGAGCTCTAAGGTGTGTGAACAGCATGAAGGCTGTCGGCCCTGACGGCATCCCTGGCCGGGTGCTGAAATCATGTGCTGGGCAGCTAGCCCGTCTTCACCTCTATTTTCAACCTGTCCCTGGCTCACTCCGTTGTCCCTGCCTGCTTCAAGACGTCCAAGGACTTCATCTGCGCTTCACTGCCAAGCTCACTTGACCCTCTTAGTTCGCCTATCACCCTAATAGGAGCACTGATGATGCCATCACCCACTTAATTCACTCCACTCCACCTAAACAGCGGAAAGGGGAACTATGGGTGGCTGCTGTTCATCGTCTACAGCTCCGCATTCAACACCATAGTTCCTGGGGCTGAACTCCTTACTCTGCTTCTAGGGTCCAGAGCTTCCTGACAGACAGACCACAGGTGGTGAGGATAGGGAACCACACCTCCAGCCCACGCACTCTCATCATCGGAGCCCCCCAAGGCTGCGTCCGGAGCCCTCTGCTCTACTCTCTCACACCCATGACTGCAGAGCCTCCAACATTGCGAAATTTGCGGATGACACGGTGGTGGTTGGCCTGATCTCAAACAACAGGGAGACGGCCTATCTGGAGGAGGTGGATGCACTGTCAACATAGTGCCAGAAAAACAACCTGGACCTGAACGTTGCGAAGACCAAGGAGATAGTTGTGGATTTCAGGAGGGAGAAGCAGAGGAGCCATCACACCCTCCTCAGGATCTATGGGACCCCGGTGGAGAGAGTTAGCAGCTACAGGTACCTCGGTGTCCACATCTTCGAGGACCTAACCTGGACCACACACATCGCCACCCTAGTAAAGATCTCCTCAGTGCTGCAGAGAACCTTTTACACTGCAGCAGTGGAGTTTGTGCCCACCCGCAGCATCACTGCGTGGTACGACAGTTGCACTGCCAGGGACAGGACAGCTCTCCACAGAGTGATCCGCTGTGCTGAACGCTCCACCAGGACAGCACTGCCCACTCTGCAGGAGATCTACACGAGTTGCTGCACCAGCAGAGCCAGGAGGATCATAAAAGACACTCACCACCCATTTAACAGACTGTTCCAGTGGCTGCGCTCCTGCATGGCCAAAACAGAGAGGCTGAGGACGACCATCCGGAAGACCAAGTATCAAGCACATAGGGTCCATCGGTATTGGGACACCAATAGCAGTCAGATCATTCACGATACTTGACGTGAATGATCTGGGGGGGGGGCATACAATACAAACTGTGAGTATTCATAATGATCCTCATGAATTTGTAATGTTAAAGCTGGCTTTTACTAATCTGCTACCTGCAGAGGAAACTGAACTGTACAAATTTCATATTCTATTGGATCATTTACGTCTATTGCACTTTCCTACGCCCATGACCCACAACCTTTCACCATGGCACTGGCAGTCTTAGAGTGTCAGTATGGTCAGCCACATGAACTAGCCCTAACAGAGATCCAGACCTTATTAAATTTCCCAAAATTAGCTTGTGGAGTGCCGTTAGAGTGAGGTCATTGGTTGACATGTTACAATCCCTGAAATCAAGAGAAGGTGATGCAGAACTGGCCTGTGCTTCACATGTGCAGCGATTGTTGAGTAAACTCGCAGTAGAGCTAGTTTCCAACTTTGCTACATTACATTACATTACATGTCATTTAGCAGACGCTTTTATCCAACGCGACTTACAAAAGTGCATTTAAACATTTGGGTACAAATAAGAGCTAGAAGTAAGAGTTTCAAGTAGATAATTGCTAGACACACTCACTCAGCCTCTTCTAATACTCACTACAACCTGGTGGACTTTTCTGCATGGCTGGAAGGAGAGTCAGAATGTCAGGCAGTAGTCGCACAAGCTAACAGCCTTCAAATCAGTGGTCCCCAAATTCAAAGGAGAGATGCAGGTCAAAGATTCAAATCCCCATCGGCTACCATTTTTCACAGTGTTGAACGGAGGTCACCACGAGGACAAGCTGCATCAGGACATCAGCCACAACCACAAACGAGGTATCCGTGTGCATACTGTCAGTCAACCTCCCATTACCTCACAAACTGTGAAAGCTGGAAAAATTTGAGCAAAGGAGCAAAACAGATGCTGGAGATGTGGGAGGACTCACAAAGCAGCGGATAGCACCCTGAGGAAACCTTGCCCCAAATGTAATGGCCGACACCTAGGTGTATTACATGATGTAAATAAAACCCAAAAAGCATCAAAGGTGCTATATGTGAACCCACAGAGTATGTCACAAGTATGCCAAAGTACTACTAAAAATAGTTAAAGTGAGACTTTTCAACAAAAATAGGACATTTGATACATATGCCATCTTAGATGATGGTTCAGAACGTACAGTGTTGTTACCAGGTGCTGCTAAGACACAATCATGTTTGTTGAGCAGAGTTATCCAATTGAGAAACTCAAGCAATGCTATCAACATTTACGTGACCTCCCACTTACATCTTTCTCTAAAGTTCAGCCACACATCCTCATTGGATTAGACAACCCATTCCTCATCACACCGATGGAAAGAATCCAATATGGTCCGAGGGGAGCACCTGCTGCAGTGAGAACAAGGCTTGGATGGGCTCTACAAGGACCTACTTCTCTTGGTGAGTCATCCGATTCCACCCAATGCCTATTCACATCACAAGCTAATCCTTATGCTGAGCTAAAACATGATGTAGAGAAACTATGGCAGGTAGACACCCTTCCCTTCAGAAATGAAAAGCTAATCACTAGATCAAAACAAGATAAAGAAGCCATGGACCTTTTGAATGCAAAGACCAGACGATTAGACATAGGAGGAACTCAACGTTATGCAACCCCTTTGCTGAGAAAGAAAAATGCACCACAACTGACTGCCCCATTTGAATCGGTGACGCTACTTCTACGCCGCTCTGAGCGCAAACTTGAGAAAAACCCTAAATTGGCCGACATCTACAGTAACGAGATCAACAAACTGAAGGAGACCGGCTATGTTGCAGAGCTTGATGTAGGACAGATTACAGGGTCACAAGAATCATGGTATATTCCCCATCACCTGGTAGAGCATAATGGTAAACACTGTGTTGTATTCAACTGTTCTTTTACATATGAAGGCCAAATGACCAGCTCCTCCCTGGCCCAACATTAGGTCCATCACTGCTTGGTGTACTACTGCGTTTCCGCCAACATAGAGTTGCTATGAGTGGAGATATTAAAGGAATGTTCCACCAAGACTCTTACCAGAGGACAAACCACTTCTCAGGTTCTTGTGGCGTGACATGAAACGGAAAGAAAACCCAACAGTCTATGGTACAACATGTAGCCCCTGCTGCGCAACATATGCCGTCCAAAGACATGTGCAGGAGCACAGTAAAGGCAATGAGGATGTGGTTGAAACTGTTCTCAAATCATTCTAGATCACTTCCCTGCCCCAACGAAGCAAAAGAGCTCCTCCAGAAAATTAGAGCCCTGTTGTCCACTGGTGGATTTGAAATTAGGCAGTGGGCAAGCAACTTTCCATCTGTTGTTGAACACCTACCATCAGCTGCCACCTATCAAATAATGCGAACCGCAACCTGTCATTCAAATTCTGACCCTACAAGCATATCAAGAACCAAAGTAGAAATTGCACTAATCTCTCATGCCCAATCTAAGTTTCCCAGAGGAATTTCAAGCACTGAAATCTGGTAAAGAAATTTCCCCTCATAGCCGTCTGTTATCTCTTTCTCCCGAGTTTGATGAAACACCGGAAGTGATAAGAGTGGGTGGCAGACTTAGACAGATTAAAGATCTTGATCCTGATACTTGCCATCCCATAGTACTTGACCCTAAATATCCTCTAACACCGCTTCTGATTCAGGACTATGACATGCTACTCTTGCACCCAGGACCTGATAGAGTATTTGCTGAAATACGCCGCGCTTACTGGATCCTCCGAGGCAGACAAGCTGTTAAAAAACATCAATGGTCATGTAGTGCAGAAAATGGCGGGCAAAACCAGTCTATCTTAAATGGCAGACCTACCTTCCTCCAGGCTGAGGTTATGGAAACCTCTTTTCTGGTCTACAGGAGTAGACTGTTTTGGCCCCCTAAATATTAAACTGGGACGACAGATAGAAAAAAGTACTAAAAAAATACTGTTCAAGTGTATGACCACCAGATGCATTCATATTTAACTATTGAATAATGCCTTGAGATAATGTATGTTATGATTTGGCGCTATACAAATAAAATTTAATTGAATTATTTGAATAGCCTTGACTCTGACAGTTTTCTTATGTCCCTCAGGCGTTTTATTGCACATAGAGGACAACCCTTTGAGCTCCTTTCTGACTGTGGCACCAACTTCAAAGGAGGACACAGAGAACTAAGAGATGTATTTGCTGCCATGAATCCACACCTGAGAGAACAGTTAAGTAAATCCCAGATACAGTTTCACTTTAATCCTCCGAATGCCCCACATTTTGGTGGAATGTGGGAAAGAGAAATCAGGTCCATTAAAACTGCTCTCAGAGTAACTGTAGGAAGTCAAACCATTTCTGATGAGGTCTTGCACACAACCCTAGTGGAAATAGAAGGAATTCTGAATTCTGAAATCCCAAGTCTCCTCCTCACCTGCCTCATCACTGCCACACCTACCTGGACCACCCCCCTAATCCTATATAATCCGCCCCTTCCGCCCTTTGACCCCCTTATTTTCCCTCCAAACAATTCATGAGAACAAAGGAACACTGGCTGTGAGTTTTATGAACGTTTACTCATTTGATTGATACTACATATAGGAGCCGATGTGTTTGATTGTGGTATGAGGTTTGGTGTAATAACTCAATGTGTGTGTGGGGTCGCTGTGCTCTCAGAGGGGGAGCTCAGGTGTATATAGGTGGCATTATCACTGTCCTTGTCAGGTTTTTGACCCGGAAGGGCAAACGGTTTTCGACCGCTGTAGCGCGGAGGCGATCCCCATGAAACTGTTTTGATTGTTTGATGGAATTTCCTTATGTATGGAACGCACAGCAATAAAGCTGTTGATAAAGCCATTGGAGCATCGGATCATTGGACCATCAGACCATTAGACCATGGAATTACCGCACGGTGCCAAACGCACGGAGGTATGTGTAGCGCTACACCGGTAAATGGCCATTCAAATTGTGTGCACACATCGCCGGGCATAAACCCAATGCATTGGTCGCCGAAGCAAGGGGGACAAGGGATCCGTTGATTGCTGCTGGCTGTTTATGAACTGACTAGTGTGCAAAATGTTATTAAATCTAGTAGTGTGTGTAGAACTTTCTAGCAGGCAAAGCTATTTGTCTTTCATTCTATTTATCTGTTCATTGTTGTAACTGGTATCAAAGCACCGTTGCCTTTAAAGTGCCTTTAAGGTGCATCGTCAAAGCCATGTTTTGTTATGTATTGCTTTCGTATGCGCCTTTGTAGGTCCATCTATCATCAGAACCTGTACGACTTGTCGGTTTTATAACCTGACTGACTGTCTAACTGACTGTAGTTAGTAGCTAACAAGATGCTGTCTAACTTCTACCACCAACGAGGTACTGTCTAACTTCCAACTTCTAACTGACTAACTGCTAACTGACGTCTGCTTAACTATGTATGTGGAATAAACCTTCAGAAAGACAGTCGAGTTGTGCCCGCCGTACTTGTTCTGGTCACCCTTTCCAGAAGGGAGCGCTGGCTGGGAAGGCCAGCCAGCAGAAATCTGGACAGTTGTAAAACCGTTGTCGGCGCCGTATCTGTGGAATACGGACTGCCGAGCGGAGGACGGCAATCGCGAAGTACCAGGACCGGAGTGCTGGTGAAGCAGCCGTGAATCACTAAACGGAGGAGCCGGAGCAAAGAGCTAACGGAGCCGTTGAAGGATTAAAGGAAGTGCCGCAGCCGTGAGGAAGGCTGTGAAGATTGCACAAGGAATACAAAGCTCTTCTGGGCGAAGAGCCTCACAGAGGAGAAGCTGGAACAGAAGAGCCAACGCAGCCGTGAATAAGGTTGTGCACTTGGAATTCAGAGCTCTTCTGGGCGGAGAGCCTCACAGACTGACTGACTGTGACATTGAGACTTCGACAGTTGGGGGCGTTGACATTCGTGTGCCATTCATAGACGTGTCGTTTGCAAAGAACTGAATCCTTTGAACGAGTCATTGGCAACGAAACCAGAGAGTCAACTCCAATCAGTTCCAATTCCGGAGTAAGTCAGGAGTTCAAAGAAGTAAAATGGCAGACGACAAGCCAGATCTGGAAAGTCTGCAGCGGAGACGGTCAAATACGCAGCGGAGCATAACAACACGTATTAACCGCCTTAATGTCAATGCTGGTTGTCTAGGTGCAGATGAATTGTTGGAAGAGTTGTCAGGATTAAAGAGCGATTATGGTGCTTTCGTCGATGCCTGCAATGAATATATTGAAGAACTAGGACAGATAGACCCAACGGACGATAACTGTGAACTGAGCAGTGCCCTAGCGACGAGGGACGCCATTGTGAGAAGGTACCGTGAGTCTATGGAAATGCTGTGGTTCAAGGATGCTGAGCCGGAAATAGAAGCCATCGTAACACAGTTCAATTCGGCCTTCGATCAGGTTGAGGCGCTCCGGAGGGAAAATATACTGCCGTGGAGTCAGAAAGAGGCCACAGGAAGACAACTGGACCGAAAGCTTAATAGACTGAGACAGCCTGTATATGCTTGGAGAGGCTATATTCCATACGGAAAAGAGAAATGGACACTCCTTTTGGCATTAGAAGATGAAAAGGAGGCACTAATGGATAAGTGGGCGTGCCGCCGGGATAACGAACAGGGAAATGGAAATGGGATCCGACCAGTAACCCGTGTTCGTACTATCCCACCTGTTCACACGCACTCGGCTATCGTTTTTCCACCTGTTGACAGGCGGAGTACTGGATGTGTTACCAGCCCTCCGCAGCCTCAACAACCTAACCGTAAACCTAATGTCAGTTTTGCTCGACCCCCAACCCTCACTAGTATGCCAGGACTTCACGCTACTCCCGTCCACTTCAGTATGGGACGAAGGAGCACTGTGCCCACCAGCAACTTTGGTACAGTCACGGGAGGAGACAGCACTCAGTGGCCCCAACCGAAAGCAAAGGTCACACCGATAAGCTTGCCTAAGCTCTCCGGGAACGAGAAGGCTGATTGGGAGAGTATCCAGACGCAAGCGGGTCCCACAGAGTCCTTTGAAGTGGAGCAGAAGAAACTGAAGGGTCAAGTGACAGAGTTACAGAAAGTAACGGAAGTCAATAACAAGAAGGTAGAGGAGCAGAGTAAACTGAGGGCCGAGATGTCTGAGCTCAGCAGGGAGCTGAGCTCTGAAGAAACCCAAACTGCAGAGCTGCAGGAGACCTTGGTGCAAAGTCAGGAGAATCTCACTAAGCTTCAGTCTGACTTCTACCAGAAAGAGTCAGAAGAAGAGTCTGCTCTGCATCAAGACCTCAAGGCACCAGAAGAAAAACTGAGCTTAGCACAGGAGGACTTGGCTGCTAACCACACCAGCCAACTCCTGCTAACACCACTGCTAACTCCAAACCAGACAGGTTTGGAAGCTCAGACAAAGGAACTGAAGAGAAGCCAGAGCTCATTGGAGCCAAAGCTCACTAAACAAGAGCAGAAGCACCTGGTGATACTGTCTTTAGAGAGCAGACTTTCTAAGAAAATGCTAACCCAGTGGCTTTCACATGTGAGCAGCCCCAAAAACTATGCCTTCCCGGGAAACCATTTCGAGAGGCTGTTAATGTTCCTGAAAGGCCAAAAGTCATTATCCACAAGAATAGAGATTTTGAAGTTCAGCAAGCCAATCCCCATTTACATTTCTGAGAGACCCAGCTACCATGAGAAGCCGGTCGACTGGAAGAAGATCCTAGAGGGAGTGGAGAAGATCCTGAAAGCAAGGGGCTTCTACCTCAAGCCCTGGATCCAGTCTGGTCAAAGTGGGAGGAAGGACGAGGCAAAGCCAGACCAAATGACTCTCCTTACTAGAGAAGTGGATGTAAAAGCACCAAACCCATTAACTCGTCGCGTCCTACTGAGCCAGATCACTGGATTGTACGACCCCATCGACCTAACGACACCTGTGAAGCAAAAAGGTGTGATTCTCGTGAGGAAGGCCTCCCAGGAGGCTGGCAAGTTCCTGTATAGTCAAGTGAAAGATTGGCCTATGGAATCTGCAGCAAAAGTGGCGGCTGATGCTAAAGAGACAGTGAGTAAACTCCAGAAAAAAGACTTTACAGCAGCTCTCATCAGAACCCAAGCGCAGAAGTTGTTAAATTCTGGTAGTGAAGGCCGGAATTTCACAGATGGAGATAACAGGTCTCTAGCAGGGCTCCAGTTGGCAGGATATGAGACGAAATCGATCCCTGTCGAGACCAAGAAAGATGAGACACTGGGGGGAGCCGCACTCATAGTCCGAGTGGGTCTGAAAAGGTACAACCCTCTAGCTAAGCTCTGTGAAGGGGTCAGTCATGCCCGAAAGGCTGTAAAGAAATGCGTTGCTCGTATAGGGAGAGCCCCTATTCCAGCAAAGTGGGAGGTAGTACTGACAGTGACCGAACTTGAAACTGCATTCCAAGATCCCCCTACGTCATCCCGCTACGTCATCAGAGACACTGTGAGGCGGGGAATAAAGAACAGACTCGTCGTCAACAAGGACGAAGCTTCTGGGCTCCTGCGGTGCTACGCCAGAGTCCAAGCCATCACCTGGGGAAACCCAGGAGTACCCCTGGCCCCATATAATGCCTGGATCAGCACCCTCCTCACACGGGAAGCCCACGGAGCCAACAACATCGACAAGGATCAAGTCCAGAAGAAAGCGACCGCTGCTGGGACCGACTGGTCGTGGGTGTTTCACCCAGCTGACTCTCCCCATCGAAACGGAGCAGCTGAAGCAGCAGTCCATATACTCAAGAGGGCGTTGAGCAACATCGGGGTGGAAAGTCACCTGACAGCACTGGAGTTCCAGACCCTCCTCTACCTGGCAGCTAATCTGTCAAACGAAAGACCAATCGGCGCAAGAGTCCAGGTACAAGACGAGACTGTAGGAGTCATCACTCCCAACTCACTTCTGCTAGGCCGTGCTGGGCCTAGTGGGGACTCTCGAGGGTTCGAATACCTGACTTACCCCGTTGCACGCCTGAGAGCGGTCCAGATCGAGGTCGACAAGTTCTGGAAGCGGTGGAGCCAGCTGGCGGGCCCGGGCCTCTTCGTTCGACAGAAGTGGCACGCACCCGCGAGGAACGTCACAGTGGGAGACTTAGTGTGGTTGGCTGACCAGAATGCACTGAGAGGCCAGTTTAGGCTCGGTCGAGTTGTGGAGGCCCATCCTGATGTGAAAGGCATAGTTCGAGACGTTAAAGTGAGGACATGCCAAAGTTGTCCGGTTTCCAGTGGACAAAGTGGGAAAGGCAAAGAGAAAGAGAACTGTCCCTCCACCACCATCCTTCACAGAGATGTCAGGAGGCTGGTGGTTCTGTTACCAGTGGAGGAACAGAAATAGATTCCCCACCACGCGATGGTGTGTTTCGGAAAAAGGATCAAGACCCCCACCCCCTCCACCATCCTAGTGGTGTGTTTCGGAAAAAGGATCAAGACCCCCCCTCCACCATCCTCCACGAGAGGTGGTGGTGTGTTTCGGTAAAGGGCGTCACTGCGTCATCAAGGACAATGTGAAACCTTTATTTGTCATTTGTATCTGTTATTCATATTGTGTGTAATACGTTCATACTCCACGATGTAGCTTCATGTACCCATTTGAAAGTTAAAAAATTGTGTGTAATACGTTCATACCCTGCGATGTAGCTTTATGTACCCATTTGAAAGGTAAAATTGTGTGTAACGCGTTCGTACCCAGCAATGTAGCCATTTCGGAAGGCAAAATTTGTGGTTGTTGTGGCCTACTTGGATTTAGGAATCAGTAGGCCAAGTGGGAGGTGTAGAACTTTCTAGCAGGCAAAGCTATTTGTCTTTCATTCTATTTATCTGTTCATTGTTGTAACTGGTATCAAAGCACCGTTGCCTTTAAAGTGCCTTTAAGGTGCATCGTCAAAGCCATGTTTTGTTATGTATTGCTTTCGTATGCGCCTTTGTAGGTCCATCTATCATCAGAACCTGTACGACTTGTCGGTTTTATAACCCCACTGACTGTCTAACTGACTGTAGTTAGTAGCTAACAAGATGCTGTCTAACTTCTACCACCAACGAGGTACTGTCTAACTTCCAACTTCTAACTGACTAACTGCTAACTGACGTCTGCTTAACTATGTATGTGGAATAAACCTTCAGAAAGACAGTCGAGTTGTGCCCGCCGTACTTGTTCTGGTCACCCTTTCCAGAAGGGAGCGCTGGCTGGGAAGGCCAGCCAGCAGAAATCTGGACAGTGTGGCTGGTGGTATTGAAACGCAAACACAAAAACGTGTGGTTAAACTCACAGCAAAGGCGCTTGCTAATGAATTAGACAGGTTGCAGTCTGGCAGAAAAGCTAAGTTAAATAAAACAGCCATCATAAGAAAATCAATACAAGATTTGATGCTAAAGCATGATAAAACAAAGGTACAGGATGCTCTTGATGAATTGTTGGAAGTCTGTTAAAAATACATGCATAATAATTTGTTGGATTCTTTGCCATGTGAGGAAAAGGAAAAACAGGAAATATGGTTCAAGGCAAAAATGTTGCCTATTAATGAGTGTATTGCTAACACAAAAATGTGGGTATCAAATGACAGTGTTGCAAACGAAAATGGTAATGTTGTGGATGACGTTAATCCTAATGACAGTGTTTCAAATATTAGTAAACACTCGAGCCATAGGAGCCATAACAGTGCAAGATCAAGTACTGCGTCCTCTGCAGCCATAAAGGTTGAAGCAGAAAGGGCAGCACTTGTTGCTCTGGCTGCAGCTTTAAAAGAAAAGCATGACTTGGGGGAACAGGAACAGCAGCTGAAAAGGAAAAGAGAACAGCTTGATTTGCAAGCTGAAATAGCTGCGTCCACTGCTAAGCTGGCTGTATTACAGGCTTCAGAGTGGAGAAGTTCTTCTCAAGCACGCAGCAATTGCATGAATTGGAAAAGGAATGAACTACTTGGAAAAGGAGAAAAAGAAAAGGGTTTGAAAATTCTGTCACCACGTTGAACCCTATGGCAAAGACGTACCGTCCTGTTGCATGGAAATCAACACAAAATGAATTGTCAAAATGGTCACTACCACCCAAGGAAACCTTATTAAAGGATGTGCAACCCAAGTAAACTGAGCAATGGGTCCAAGCTGCTTCAACGCATCAGTGCAGCCAAAAAGAGCAGCAACAGGTCAATATATCTGAAACATCGCTGCATTTTCAACACCAGTCATCAACTGCTCAACCTATGCAACAACACCACATTGGCCAAAGTCCACCTGACATACTTACCATAATGCAAAGGCAAAATGAAATAACAGCAGCTCTGGTACAGCAACAGATATTCCCACATTTGAGGGGGACCCTATCCATTACAGGACGTTCATCAAAGCCTTTGAGCAAGGAGTAGAGGAAAAGGCAGGACAAGCGGATTGTTTGTACTACCTGGAACAGTTCACAAGAGGACAGCCACGTGAACTGGTGCGAAGCTGCTAGCATATGGCTCCAGAGCGTGGTTATGCAGTGGCAAAGGAACTTCTCCAGAAACCGCAAGTGCCTATATGGAAAAGGCTCTGGCCTGGCAGACAATTAAATCTGAGGACGTAAGAACTCTGCAAGCCTATTCCTTATTTCTGCGTGGATGCTGCAATGTAATGGAAGAGCTTCAGTACATGCAGGAACTGAATATGCCAGTAAATATAAGAGCCATTGTGTCAAAGCTGCCATTCAGAATGAGGGAGCAATGGAGGACCATAGCCCATGACATAATGGAGACAACCAATCAACCAGCTTGCTTCATGGATATGGTCATGTTCATTGAGCGTCGTGTCAGAATTCTTTCTGACCCTTTGTTTGGTGAGCTACAGGAGTCATTTGGTGTTGCTGGGATAAAGTCTGTCACTGGGTTTAAAGCACAACCTCGATACAATATGAAAGGAAATGTCGTGGCCACCACCATAACATCTATGGAAGTGCCGGAAAAGGATAAGGAGCCCACAGCAGGCCCAGAAAAGGCTGAATGCCTTTGCTGTGCTCGTAGCCACTCTTTGGAAGACAGCAAACAGTTCAAGGGTTGGAAGCACAAGGAAAATCTGAACTCTGCTAGAAGGTAAAGAGACGGGACTGAACAGAGAAAAACTACTGCAGCAAGAGCACATGCTGGATGACAGCAGGTACAGGCTACTTGAGTCTCGACTGGAGGAAACTGTCCAACAGTCCATGAACATAAAGGAGGAGAAAATCTCCACTCTGGATAAGAAGCTTCAGGAGAGCAAAGCACTCAATGTTGCACTGCGTGCCGAGCTAACCACTGCTCATAAGACAGTAAATGCCCTGAGTCAGAAACAGGAAGAGCAGAAAAACACCTCCCGGCAGTTCTCAGATGGTGACAGGAGTCAAGGGTCAGCCACTGCTGAGCTTCTGCGAATCAAAGATCATCTCATTGATGTAGAGAAGAGTAATGCCTCTCTGCAGACAGAGAGCAGCCTGTTGAAGGACCAGATCAAGCAGTTGGAGAACCAGAACATTTCTCTTAACAACCAGATGGTGGCATTGCAGCTCCACACTCTCCTCTCAGAGTGCGTCTCTGACGGCCCAGAATGCTGTGCTGCAAGGTCAAGTCACAGCCTTGGAGACGGAGGTAGAGTTGTGGCAGCGACAGTGTGAGGAGGCATGGCGGGCTCGAGAAAGTGTGCTCAGTGACCACGAACGCCTGCTTGAGCGTTCACGAAAGGCAAGCGCACGTGTATGAGCAGCTGATCAGTCAGCATGCATCGTTGAAAGGCAAACAGAGGGCACTAGAGAAAGAACACAGGACACTGCACAACAAGTATTGTGTTTTGGTGCAGCAGAAGGAGAAATGGGACGAGCATGAAGGGTGTGGTCAGAAGGAGAAGGAGGAATTAAACCAGGCGACTCAGAAGAATCGGCTTTTGCAGCAAGAGAATCTGCAGCTGAAAACAGAAGTGGACAGACTGACAGAGAGCCAATCAAAGCTCTCAGAGTATGCTATGGCCTGGAACCTCTCATGGCTGGGTTCTGGAGGTTTTTCCAGATAAACAAGGGCTGGTGCGTTCCGTGAGGTTACAGACAAGGGCTAACATTATTGAAAAGCCAGTGACAAAACTTTGTTTGGTACATGGAATATAGATTTGTCTGTACTGTACTTTAATGTAACTGTATCAACACATTATTTGCTCCTGTCTTGTTGTGTTTGAATTGTTATGTCAGGCTGCCATTAACAATTAGGGGCCAGTGTATAGGAGCCAAATGTGTTTGATTGTGGTATGAGGTTTGGTGTAATTCACTCAATGTGTGTGTGGGGTCGCTGTGCTCTGAGGGGGAGCTCAGGTGTATATAGGTGGCATTATCACTGTCCTTGTCAGGTTTTTGACCCGGAAGGGCAACGGTTTTCAACCGCTGTAGCGCGGAGGCAATCCCCATGAAACTGTTTTGATTGTTTGATGGAATTTCCTTATGTATGGAACGCACAGCAATAAAGCCAACATATTGCAACTCAACGAACAGCATGGACATTCAGTCAAAGGCAGAAAAAGAGCGATCGCCAAGGCGAAGCGTGTCAACCAGGTTATCCGGAGTTAGAAATCTCAGTAGCGGAAGTTTTACGCTGAGCTGCTTTAATACTACATATTGTTTGAAGATTTACTTATTTTTTGTGTTTTCATTATACTAGATTCCTACAAATCCTTTGTTAAAGAGAGGAAAGTAAGAGTGGATGCATTATTGATGTAAGTCTAAGACAACCTAATTTCTTATTGTATATTTGATACTTGCTAGATTGTAATATTTCCTTTATCATTTTCATATAGACAAATCATCCACCATTACCCCTCATCATCAACTACCGTTACTTAAAAATAAAATATTGGAACTTGGAAAGCTGCCTGGATCCTGTGTTTAAATGTGCACCCAACATATGATGTTCAGTGAATCACCGCCACTATAGTGTACAGTTTTTTCACTTACTATCATACTCTCTCACAAACACTACAAGACTGAATTATTTCTCAAACAGCCTCTCATACAGAGGGCTTCTTTACCTTAATTTAATGTAATATGTACTGTGTGATTCATATTAACCATTGACATCATTCATATGTGTGTCTGAACCAAGAATACATACATACATTCATTTAGATTTATTCTCCTGTCATTATTAGCTATGTTCTTAAAAAGACATGTAATTATAGAATATTTCACAGAAATGAATGACAGCTGTTTTATGTACGAGTTTCAATGAGACTGGAATAACATCAGTGATGTTTGGAATCTTTTGTCATTCACAGAGAAGGTACAGAGGGGAGCAGTCTGTATTGTTCTGGATGAGTTGGCAAGTGTTGCCCTTGCTGTGGTGATGTTGTTGGCTCTTAACCTTAGCCAGGGAAAGGTTAGAAAAGCCCTGAATCCAAATGTCTACCAACCCTAACCCAACAATGATTATAATTATTATTAGAAGTATTAGCACTAACTATTAAGGAAGTTAATTGTATTGGAGTTCCACAAGGCTCAGTGCTTGGGCCTATACTTTTTACCTTATATATGCTTCCTCTAGGGAACATTATTAGAAAGCACAACATACATTTCATTGTTATGCAGATGACACACAGCTATATTTATCAATGAGGCCGGATGAAATAAATCAGGTTGTCTCAGGGACATGAAGTCCTGGATGCCCTGACTTTCTACTTTTAAACGTTTATACTCGGCCCTAAACACCTCAGAGAAAAACTTTCTGATCACATTGTCACTTTAGATGACATCACCATGGCTTCCAGTTCCACTGTGAGGAACCTTGGAGTTACTTTTGACCAGGAAATGTCATTTGATTCACACATAAAACTCATTTCCAGAACAGCCTTCTTCCACCTGCAGAACATTATGAAAATTAGAAACATTCTGTCTTTACAGGATGCTGAAAAAGTAGTTCATGCTTTTGTTACATCTAGATTTGATTACTTTAACTCCTTATTATCAGGATGTTCCAACAAGTCTATTAGAACCCTTCAGTTCATTCAAAATGCTGCAGCACGAGTTCTGACAGGAACTAGAAAGAGAGACCATATAACTCCAGTGTTAGCTTCTCTACACTGGCTCCACCCACAGTTTAGAATTCAATTTAAAATCCTCCTCCTCACGTACAAAGCTGGTCAGGCCCCTTCATACTTGAAAGACATAGTCTTACCCTATCACCCTAATAGACCACTTAGGTCACAAATACAGGTTTACCTGTGGTTCCCAGAGTCTGTACGAGCAGAATGGGAGGCGGAGACTTCAGTTACCAGGCTCCTCCTCTCCTGTGGAACCAGCTTCCAATGACAGTTCGGGAGGCGGAGCCTCTCTCTGTATTTAAAGTTAGACTTTAAAACTTTCCTTTTTGATAAAGCTTATAGTTAGAGCTGGTTCAGGGAAACCTGGACCATCTCTTAGTTATGCTGCTATAGAACTAGACTGCTGGGGGATTGTCCTGTGGTACACGCACATTCACTCTCTCACACTCAGGATATGATTATGACTTTTTATATGTCATTAACCTTGTCTCTTTCTCTCCCTAGTTTGTGTCTTTCCTTCCTTCCCTCTCTCTCTCTGTATTCTCATCTTGCAGGTTGCAGGATCAAGATCCAGTTTTCGAGGCTATCCATATCATACAAATCATCACCATTATTATTGTGCTATAATTAAAAGTCGATATCATTAACTGTATAAACTTGTAACCTGGTGCAGTTGTATCTGCTCCTGGTCTCTCTCTCTCTTCTGTCTCTACCTCATCTCCCTCTTGTCCTTTCTCTCCCCCCTTTCTGTCCCCCACCTCTCTGTCCCCCATTTTCCTTCCACCATCTCTGAGGCTGGTTTTGTCAGAGATTTCTTCTTCTGTTAAGAGGGAGTTTTTTCTCTCCACTGATGCCTAGTGTTTGCTCATTGTGTGAACTGTTGGGGTTCTCTGCTCTCCTTGATGTTGTCTGTGTACAGTGCCTTGAGATAATGTATGTTATGATTTGGTGCTGTACAAATAAAATTGAATTGAATTGAATTGAAGTGGATGAACATATAACATAAATAACAGAGAAGGGGCGGGGTTTGGTAAGTCATATTTCCACTCCTTTTGAACATGTGTCAGCTTTAACTATTTCATTTAAACTTTCTACACTTCATATATAACAGACAGTTGTCTGCTCTCATCATGAGATCATTCTCCACTGCTGCGGTAACACTTCCACGCTCTGTGGTGAACTGTGTCAGTATCACACAGACACTCAAATATTTATAAAACAATAAATAAACAGGCTTTATCTCTTTAAAATTCTAAAGGTCAGTGATGTGTAGATTTCACACAGATCACCTTTAACAACAGGCTTTCATCTTGTGCCTCCCCTGCGTTTTGCCACTTACCCGAGATATCCAGGTCCACTTTGAAGTTGATGAAATGTGTGTGGATGTTCCCCTGGACATTCTCTGCTACCTGGTGTCCGTATCTCAGACTGCCGTCCACCAGATAAGACGAGGAGACGTAGCCGGTCGCATGCACCTTGACCTCCACTGCTCCATTCTGGTAGAAGACAAAGTCCCACATGTAGTCATAGTTTCCTATGGCTGTGATGGTTCTCATCACCAGCGCGCTGTTAACCATTCCTCCAAAACTGTGGTGCGAAAAATCCGAGAAGTGTCTCCGCAGGGGCTGACCCATGTTGTGCTCAAAGACGCAGATGGAGTTCCTAAATCTGACCGGGACTGGGACATCTATGTAGCGATATGTGTCCACATACGTGGCTTCCGAGGGGCAATCCACGCCACGAACCAGCTCGTGCGCAAAGCGTCCTATTCCGATGCTGGAATCTACAAACTTGGTGAGGATCATCCCTGGTGTCACGGAGCCATAGACAGATATGGCCTCCTGCACGCTCAGCTCGTACGCTATTCTCTCTCCACTGAAGCGCACATCAAACACCCTCATGCCCGTGAGAGAGCTGAGCCCGAAAGCGAAGCTCCAGTCCAGGTAGAGGACGTGGTTGTGGCTGACGCTGAAGCGCTTCCCCTCTGCGTAAAAGAGCTGCGGACCAATTTGCAGCGGCTTGGTCCTGGTTTTCAGGGAGGCGTGGTTTGGAGAGTCCTTGTAGATAATTTTCTTTATAGTCCCAGCGTCATATTTCCGCTTCAGCTCTTCCACACTGTCAAAGTATTGGCCGTTATAAAACAACCGCTCGACTTTCCAGTTCGATGCATTAACGCTCTCGTGGTTGATGAGCACGTTCAAACCCACCGGGTTGACGTACATGCCGCTCACGTCCTTCAGGAAGTTGATCCACGTCTTTCTGTCTCCAGATCGGAGTCCGCGCGGCATCTGCTCGAGTGCGTTCAGCGTCTTGCCCTGACCAACGTCGAAACTCTCTTTCATGAGCTTCTTGAGTTTGGAGAACAAGTTTTTCTCAAAAAATTGGAAAAGCAGGACATATTCTCCGACGGTGACCGTGCGCGCATTGATGGGCAGCTCCCTCTTGTACCTCTCAGTGGTCACATCTCGGTGGTGTTTCGGGTTGGGAAGAGGCCACACCAGGTACTCCTTGATGAAGCCCCGTGCGCCGTGGAAGACCACCACCGTCGCCTCCCTCACCGGCTGAGCACCTTTACCGTCCAAATAAGCCAGCGCGTCCGCTTTTTTGGGCAGAGAGAGGTCGATTAAGAACAAGAAGTTTGCCCTCGGCTCAGTGATCCGGTTGGTGGAGATGTCCAGGTCCTTCTGCTGGAGCATGTACCGCTGGACCTGCGCGTACTCCTCCTGAGTGAGGTCCGCGAACATGAGGCTGCGCTCTTCGTGCTTGCCTCGCAGTGGGTGCAGGCGCTGTGCGGAACATTTGGGCGCCCTGTTGGAGTAAATGCCAATCAGGATGATGTTAAGAATGATGGAAACGAGGGCGAAGAGGATAAGCAACCATTTCACACCAGAGTTCATTTTTCCGCTCTGCCTTCACACACGAGCTTGGAGACAGAGAGCAGAGGACTGAGTCCTGCGCAAAGGCGAGCAGTCAGGCAATTCTGAAAAGCAGAGTTGCGCCCTCATTCTCCAATTCTCCCACCCTTATCTTCGGGGATCTCCCCACCCCCCGCCCCTACGTATTCCTTGGAATGTTATTTTTTACCCCCGTCAAACCGCTCAGCTCCACAGCAAACAGGAAGATTTTACGCACAACATTTCATCTTTCATTAAACAATGAAGATCGCCAGAGCCGCTGCTCCACCGCTTCTTCACGTCTCCCACAACAAGACAAAAGTTTATCAAAGCAACAATAACAATATTCAATGAAATAAATAAAGCTGTTCAATCAACCTCTGCATGTTTTTGGACTGTGGGAGGAAACCCACGGCCACAGAATGACAACATGCAAACTCCACACAGAAGACCTTCAGTCCACCCAGGATTTGAACCGGCTACCTTCTTGCTGTGAGGCAACAGTGTTTGCCACTAATCCCCCTGTCTGAAGTTTGTGATACATAATAGAATAGACCATGGGGAGATTACGTAATGGGCACTGCTCATAATTCACACTTGTATGTGTCGCACATTTTAAATGGAATAATTCACACTTGTATAATTCACACTTGTATGTGTCGCACATTTTAAATGGAATAATTCACACTTGTATAATTCACACTTGTATGTGTCGCACATTTTAAATGGAATAATTCACACTTGTATGTGAATGAACTTTTTCTGATTTTGCTGCGTCTTAAATGTGAATATGTTAATGTTTCATTTAACAAAGAAAACGGAAACATTTTCTGAGAAACATCTGAAAACATCATCTCCAGGTTTGAATAACACCCTTCAACATTTTCTAAAGTAAACAAATACTCGATTCATGGAGAAAATAATGGACAGATTAAGCCATTATGAAAATAATCATTATTTACCATACAACATCCTCACACCATGAATAAACACAGCAGAGTGATAACAAACACACTCTGATATTGAGTCCCTGTATGTCCACATGTGTTTGTCTCAAAGGTCTCGCCGGGTCACACAGAATAGCATGTCAGACCTAATTGGCTTGCTGTTGACCTGCAGTGTTTCCTGTCAGCGCAGTAGGAAATGTTTTGTTGGGATCAGGCTGGAAGCCAGCTGCATTCTCTCCAGGATGCTCATGTGTTTTACCCGACATGAAGACATGTTTGAAAATAAATAGCCTTTTATAAAATACTTTGGATTCTAATCGATGTGTCTTTTTCACACACTTCCTTGACCAATAATCCTTGTGGAAAGCTTGAAGACAAACACCCGTGTATGACATTTAAACCTGTCATTACTGCTTGTTTGGCAAGTAAAACAAGGTGTGACTACAACATAGATGTACGTCATCATTCAATTGTATGTATAGTGTACAAGCCATTTATTTCCACATGATTAAGCTTTGTGTTTGAGTCCAACAAGGAAGTATTTGTCTCAATACTCCTTTATAATGAACAGCTGCTCTCTGACTGTGTATGAACCTGTGTAGTTTGTGGACTGTGCTACTGTCTGCTCAGGCCTCTTTCATCAGGTGCAGGCAGGACCTGGCTCGCCTCAATCACATGGTTTGCTTGTGCCCAAAACTGACACCATTTAATACAGGCATTGTATGTATGACCCTTCAGGGCTTCCATAGGTTACTAAACCTGTATATGTCATCTAAAAGTGGTTACTATGCCTCACCACAAGGGGGCGCACCAGCCCTTTACCCACTGTCAAGTGTATGCCCTCTGACTAGAGAAACCCGTTAGATTTCAACATCCATGTAGATGTTGACCGTGATAGTCTTAGCTGCGCATTTAACTCGCTGTTGGAATCAATAGGTTTTATTCAACACCTTAATAAACCAACTCATTGCCTTAATCACACCCTCAACCTTGTTTTAACTTATGGTATTGATATTGATAACTTAAACATTTACTGATCCTTATTTACTCACATTTAATTGTACAATAATGAACTACAATAACATAAATAAGAAATACTGTCTGATAATAATATGAATACATTCAAAGAGACAGTGCAACCTTTATTTAACTCGGTGCCATATGTCAGTACATCTGAAGGTACCTTTTGTGACTTTACTCCCGCCCTCATAGATAACCTTGTTGATAGTACAGCAGCCTCACTGCGTACTACATTAGACTGTGTTGCCCCTCTGAAAAAGAAAGTGGTGAATCAGATGAGATGAGCACCATGGTTTAACTCCAATACTCGTGCTCTTAAACAGACGTTACGTAGATTAGAAAGAAAATGGCGTTCCAGTAACCTAGAGGAACTTCATATAGCCTGGAAAGATGGTTTTGTAGCTTACAAAAAAGCCCTACACAAAGCTAGAGTTGCCTATTATTATTCTCTAATTGAAGAAAATAAGAATAATCTTAGATTTCTTTTCAGCACTGTAGCCAGGCTGACACAGAGCCACAGCTCCACTGAACCATCTATTCCTTTAACACTGAGCAGTGATGACTTTATCAACGTCTTTGTGAATAAAATAACATCAATTAGAGAAAAAATTGATCATCTCCTCCCTCATATTGGGACTGACTCATCTTCTAGCACAAGAGCTTTAGAAGCACCAGGTGCACAGTTAGACAGTTTCTCCCCTATAGATCTCCCTGAATTAACATCATTAGTTTCATCATCTAAGCCATCAACCTGTCAGTTAGATCCTATCCCCACCAAACTGTTTAAAGATGTGTTTCCTTTAATTAACAGCTCTATATTAACTCAAATTAATCTATCCTTATTAACTGGATATGTGCCCCAAATGTTTAAAATAGCAGTTATTAAACCCCTCCTCAAAATAGTGACCCTTGACCCAGATATTTTAGCTAATTACCGACCTATATCTAATCTTCCCTTTGTTTCTAAAATCTTAGAAAAGGCAGTTGCTAATCAATTATGTGAATATTTGTGCATTAATGGCCTGTTTGAAGATTTTCAGTCAGGTTTTAGATTAAACCATTGCACAGAAACAGCACTAGTTAAAGTTAGTAATGATCTTCTCTTGGCCTCAGATAATGGTCTAGTTTCTTTACTTGTCCTGTTAGATCTTAGTGCTGCATTTGACACCATTGGTCATGATATTCTACTTGGTATCACAGGTGCTGCCCTCTGCTGGTTTAAATCATACTTATCTGATAGATTCCAGTTTGTTCATGTTAATGATAAAGCCTCACTACAAACAAAAGTTAATTGTGGAGTTCCACAAGGCTCAGTGCTTGGGCTTCCTCTCTGGAACATTATTAGGAAGCACAACATACACTTTCATTGTTATGCAGATGACACACAGCTATATTTATCAATGAGGCCGGATGAAATAAATCAGGTTGTTCAACTCCAGGAATGTCTCAGAGACATTAAGTCCTGGATGACCTGTAACTTTCTACTTTTAAAGTCAGAAAAAACTGAGGTCATTATACTCGGCCCTAAACACCTCAGAGAAAAACCTTCTGATCACATTGCCACTTTAGATGACATCACCATGGCTTCCAGTTCCACTTTGAGGAACCTTGGAGTTACTTTTGACCAGGAAATGTCTTTTGATTCACACATAAAACTAATTTCCAGAACAGCCTTCTTCCACCTGCGGAACATTATGAAAATTAGAATCATTCTGTCTTTACAGGATGCTGAAAAACTAGTTCATGCTTTTGTTACATCTAGATTAGATTACTGTAACTCCTTATTATCAGGATGTTCTAACAAGTCTGTTAGAATCCTTCAGTTCATTCAAATGCTGCAGCACAAGTTCTGACAGGAACTAGAAAGAGAGACCATACACCCCAACCGGTCGAGGCAGATGACAGTTTTTTCTCTCCACTGATGCCTAGTGTTTGCTCATTGTGTGAACTGTTGGGGTTCTCTGCTCTCCTTGATGTTGTCTATGTGAGATAATGTATCTTATGATTTGGCGCTATACAAATAAAATTGAATTGAATTGAATTGAACATTAAAAGTTACATAGTTGTTTTTGGTGTCTATTTGTTTCCCTAGATTAGTGTGTGTGTGTGAATGGGTGAATAAGAGGCATTATCTTTGTAGAAAGGCACTTTATGAAGTTCAGTCCATTTCCTTGTACCAGTTTATGGGGCAAATCTGCCACATCCAATATGGCGGAGGTGTTGACTTACGATTCAGCGCTCAGTGCGGCGTCTACGTATATACGTGGAAGATATTCAGATGTGGAATGATGTGATTCATATTTAAACTCTGTTTGTAGATTGGTTTATTTGCTGGATCGATTTAGATTCTGGACGTGTGGAGGTTTGTGTGTGTGTGATCCACTCCGGAGCTGAGGGTAAAATAATCTGCTTTGTTGGACAAGCAAGTTCAAGTGTCCCACAAAAGGGCAATATTAAGATAAATTTAATACAACAATGCAACACAACTTTGGGGTTCAGAACTGTATTACCATGTGTAATGCACATGAGTGTTATTTTCATTAAGTTAAAGCATGTGTGGTTGTGCCAGTGTACAGTTCTGTAGGAAATGGAATGTGTGGCAGCTGCCTTCCAGTGAGGTCGGCGCAGGAATGCAATTGCATCAGTGGTCTTCAGCAAGGTGTGCAGATTTCTGCTTGAAACTTAGGAGAATATTAAGTAGGAGACCCATAACTGCAGAATCTTTGATAAAAGGGGACCAATCACATGGCGGCCACTGAGGAACAGCTGTCTTCTGGTTTTGGCTGTTCCATTTGAAGCGACTTGTTCTGCAGGGCTCCCCTGGGCAACAGTGGTTGGACATCATGACTACAAAGCCATTGCTCCTGGAAAACTATAACATCGTTTCCATCGCTCTGTCGGATTGTTTGCAGGTCTATTCAGCTGCGTACAGAGGCATTTTGATCTATGTCCATTGGTCATGCCTCTTGGAAGTGGAAGATGATGACACCCTTTCCAGACTCTGACTCAATCTCACTCAAATGTGATCTTAGCCAGGTTACCTGTGTCCCCACAAAGTCACTGAAACATGGCGACAAGTGGGGTCAACAAAAAGCTATGGCTGCTTAAGTGTTACACAATCTAAAAAATAAGGTTTGCTGCTTTAATTTGCCATTAGACAACATGACATGCAGGAGTTGTTGATCCACTGCTGTGGATCATGGTTATGTTATTACATTACATTAGATTACATGTCATTTAGCAGACGCTTTTATCCAAAGCGACTTACAATAAGTACATTTAAACATTTGGGTACAAACAAGAGCTAGAAGTAAGTAAGAGCTTCAAGTAAGCCAAACTATGAAGTGCTAGTCATAAGTGCAATGTATAAGCAAGTGATTTTTTTGTTTTGTTTTTGTTGTCATCTTAGTCGAGGTAGAGTCGGGAGAAATGTGTTTTGAAGATGTGGAGGCTTTCTGATGTCCGGAGGTCGATGGGGAGCTCGTTCCACCATTTGGGAGCTAGGATAGTGAACAGTCTCGAGTTCTGTGAATGCCTCTGCGATCCTCTCAGTGAGGGGGCAGCAAGCCGGTTTGCCGATGCAGAGCGGAGTGGGGTGTAGGTTTTGATAATGTCCTGGATGTAGGCTGGACCGGATCCGCTTGTAGCATGGAATGCAAGCACTAGAGTCTTGAAGCGGATGCATGCAGCTACAGGAAGCCAGTGAAGGGAGCGGAGGAGCGGTGTAGTGTGGGAGAATTTTGGTAAGTTGAAGACCAGTCGAGCTGCTGCATTCTGGATGAATTGCAGAGGTCGTATGGCACACGCAGGGAGACCAGCCAGGAGGGAGGTGCAGTAGTCCAAGCGTGAGATGACAAGAGCCTGGACCAGAACCTGTGCCACGTTCTGGGTTAGAAGAGGCCATATCCTTCTGATGTTGTGTAACATGTATCTGCAAGATGGAGCTTCGATTTGATTTCCGCCATTTCCTTTCAGAAAGGGACTTATGAACCCGCCGTGAAGTAAGAGGACAGAGAGAGTCAAGAGAGGAGGACAGAGTAGAGAGGAAGGTGTCTGTGGCAGATATGGGATGCATGAGGGAGAAGGAGTCAGCTGAAGGAAGTGCTGATAGAACAGTTGAGGAGAGAGAGGAGGGAGAGAGAGAGCGAATGTTACGACGGACAAGTGCAATATCTGATGAGATGAGACCATCAGATTGGGAGAGTGGGAGAGAGTAGGAAATGAAGAAATGATCAGAGACATAAAGTGGGGTTACCTTGAGGTCGGAGGTGGAGCAGTTTCTGGTGAAGATGAGGTCAAGGTGGTTGCCAGCTCTGTGAGTTGGTGGAGAAGGAGCAAGTGAGAGAGAAAGAGATGAAAGTAGAAGAAGTAGATCGGATTACTTTTCTGACTGGATGTTGAAGTCACCAAGAAGAACAAGTGGTGGACCATTTTCTGGGATGTTTGAGAGGAGGACATCTAGTTCCTCCAAGAAGTGTCCCAATGGGCCTGGTGGACGGTAGATGACAACAATGATTAGCTTGACTGGGTGAGTTACAGTTACAGCATGAAATTCAATCATCTGTGAAGAGAATTGTGGCAGTGGGTAAAGAGTGAAAGTCCAGTTGGGGTTGATAAGCAGACCTGTCCCGCCACCTCTTCCAGTGGATCTGGGTGTGTGGGAGAAGGAGTGGGCAGAGGAGAGAGTCGCAGGGGTGGCTGTGTTGGAGGGTGTTATCCAAGTCTCAGTGAGAGCAAGGAAGTCCAGGCATTGCTCAGTAGCAAAGTCAGAGATGAACTCAGTCTTGCGGGTAGCTGACTGGCAGTTCCACAGGCCCCCTGCAACAAGGTGTTGGATGTGTGTGGAGCGGGTGGGATAGATAAGTGAGGACAGATTACGGTAATGCTGTGAGTGAATGTGAGGTTTGTAATATCTATGAGAAGAAACATGAACAGGAATGGAAAAAAGGCACATATGTGAAAAGGTAGAAAAACAATTGCAGGCAGGTAATTAGCCTCATTAGCCTCTTTTTTAGACTCATTAGCCTCCTTGTGACTCCAGTGTTTGGTTTACTCTGTCTTTAAGAACAGTGAGCAGGCAGTCTGGCTGTTTCTGATCAGCCAGATGTTGATTGAGGCTGAGAAACTTCTATCTGTCCCGCCATCTTTGAAACTATAAATAACCCTACTGGTTCCCTTTCCCCCTTACAATGCATTTTTTTTTTAAAAAACTTGCGAAAAAAAAACAATAATGTTCCAAAAAATATAAAAGATAGGAAAGCTTCAAAATACATTGAAAATGCAACAGCTCCACAGAAATCAAATAGTGTCAGTGAATTCAAGACCATTTCCCCATGAGAACTGTCAGATCAAAGCAGAGGACAAGGATATCAAGTTCAGTGATCAGCCGTTTTTTCAGTTAGTTTCATAATTCACATGGAGTTAACTGTACCTACAGATCATAGAGGATGAAATACCTTCCCAGTAAATTATAAGGGAAACTACATCATCGATGTATTATTATTATTATTATTATTATCTAGAAAGTATCTCAGCAAACTGATACTTGTGCCCACAGTTTATCATCTGACATTTGAAGGAGGAGCAGGATTCATGACGGCATGAATCATGTCATCACATGTTTCATGACGGCATAAATCCTGCTCGTGTAGGTGAACATGTGCTTTGGCAGAATCAGAAAAACTCAGCTTTCTCACACTTGTCAAAGGAAACAGGAAATTCCTTTAAATCCCTGCGAGCCCCACAACGTAAGGACCCTTAAGTGCCACAATTGATGTCAGTGATCCGTATGCATGCTGTTTTGCAACAACATTAGGTGAAGTGGATTCCACATGGGAGAAGAACACAGGAACTGCTCACAGCTGCACACACACAGCATGACAAATACTAGGAAGCAGTTTGGAAGCACAACTTCTCTCCTCATGTTAGTCCCTGGCCAGCAGAAATGGAGAGGTTTGTGTCAAATCAATGATGCACATCAGAAAAGACACAAGGTTGTGATGAGAGAGGGCATGGAATGGGTGGGTAAAGGAAAAAGATATGTAGGATAGGAAGGAATGGAGGTGAAGAACCCTGGAGCAGCGAAAAGACACAAGAGAAAGCTCATGACAGAAACAAGGAGGTAGACATCTGCCATTATTTTTGTGGCATTTCCTGTCAGTAGCTAGTAAGCTTTACACAGCAGGCTTCAAAAGAGAACATGACTTCTATAAAAATGTGAAAGTTTTGACCATAAACAAGCAACACATGAACTCTTTCCTTCTGCGAGGAAACACTTCACTTGTGGCTGAAAACCTTAAATTTGAAGAAACCGTCCCTATGTGTGTATATTATTTATATAATTTCTACATACATAATATAAGACTTCTTCCTCATGGAAGTGACCTGCCATTTCCACATAAAATGTCCTTGTTTAGTGTGTTCCAACAAGATTGATAAGAGAGGAAACTCAAATGATATTCTGGTCCAAGTCAACTTCTGTACATTGGCATCAAACCCCTGTGGTCGTACCTGCAACCCTGTGGTTACCGCTACACTTAAGATATAGTTTCAATTTAGGAAACTTATGCAGCATTCATTTTGACAACAAAGTCCAGAAGAACATGTGCAATTCCCTGCTGCTCCGACAGCAGTGGGAAACTTCAAATTACACAAACTACACGTACCTTTACCTCTATTTGTGCCTGTTTGACTTTGATACAGTTTAAAGTTGTATTTAGATGTCTTTATTCAAAGACAAGGTAGTTGTTGATTTAGAATTCCATAAGTCAATATGACATTTGCTCATTTGACCAAAGCACAGGTTGGATCTAAAAAACATACTGACACACTCGAGTACGGACTCTTTCCCACAGCGGCACACACACACACACACACACACACACACACGCACACACACATGAGCACACCACTAGAATCACACACACACACGTCTGTTACCACTTAAGCATTATAAATGACTGTTTACATTAATACATTCCAACTCTTCTGGACAGACTCCCAGTCTCAGCTCCAGATGGTCAGCTCATCACTGATCTTTCTCCCACTTTCTCTCTCTATGACCTTGGTGTTTCTTCCTCCTCTCATGCTTTTATTTATACTTAACCCATTACTGTCTGAAAGTATTCTAGCCAAGCTAAATTAGCTAACCTCTGTCTGATCAGCAATTATTGCATTTTATGAGGGCTAAGGATGTACAGGTGATGAGGGTAAAGGGCACCAATTACACACACACCAACTGTGGGGCTCCGCAAGGAGTATATACTTAAAAAGGGTTGGGGCGACAGGTGCTAACAATAAGGGCTGGGCTAGAAATCAGGCCACAGGAAGCAAATCATCTGAAATTAGAAAATAAACTGAATACCAAAATAAAACAGGATATGAAGGAATGAATGAATGGATAGAATATACCAAAACTTCACAATGAACTTATAAGGCTTGAAAAAATGAAGAAGGTAAAATGGGATCAAGTTTACGGCAGAAAGGTTGAAATTGTTCAAACATCTTGTTGAAAAATATCCCAGGATTAAAAGTCAGTTTTAACATTTATTTTGATGTAGTTTTTTGTTCAGATGTTTTACCAAATCTAAAGTTACATTATTGTCTTATAATAATTAGTGCTGTCAAGAGATTAAAACAATTGAGCGATTCATTATGATCTGTAATTAATTGATCTAATTAATCTCTTAAGAAAAGCCCTTAACTTGAGGTATTTTCATTTTTCATTTTTCATTATTACATTATTGTGGCAGATCAAAATATTGATATATAACAAATAGTGGTTTTATAAAGTCATTTAATATTTTAACATAATATAATACTATAATACAGATAATACAAATATAAAGTAGCCTGTCAGTCACAGACTTGTTCTCCTCCAGTTTAATTTGGTGAAGCGCTTTGCTATGGCTTGCTAAATTGCTAACGGCAGCAGCGAAGACGCTAGCAATTTAGCACACACACACACACACACACACACACACACTTGTTTCTACAGTGGAAAGACCTGGCAAAGATTAAGGAGGTGTCACATGTGATGTTATGAAATGAAGTTGAACTCCTGTGTTCAGTCCTTATACAGAGTAAACTGCAGTGTCTGCTCTTTGTCCACACATCTTTTGTCACTTTAGCTTCACAAACACAATGGAACTATTTACATTTCAGTTCCTCTCCAGCTTCAGATCCTTTTTTGGGAAAATCCTGGAAGGAGCCACACTATATGCCGCGAGACTTTGTTAGAAACACATTTACTGTAGGTTCACTTTTGTTTGCCCGTACACTCGCACACATAGTGACAGGTGATCCCACGCTTACATAGATAGATAGATACTTTATTGAGAAAGCAAATAACTTCAACAAAGCAAAGAAACCTGTTCTGAGAAGCTACCATCTGTTTTTATGTCATTAAATGTTTGGATTTTAAAGGAGAAATATAAAGACACCATGTTAGTACAGATGATATAGTATTGTACCATAATAATAAAACGAAAATAGTGGCAGTTACAATTCTAATGAATGAACAACAAATGATCGGATTCCGGATATTTATATAACCCTTTAAAATTATTTATCTTTGCCAACCTGTAAAATGACATAATTAAAAGAGTAAAAATAGAAAAAGTCAAAATGCAAAGATGCTGAGATTGGTAGAGCTGGATGGATGGATGGATGTATGGATGATGGATGTACCCATGACACAAGATGTTAATAAACAAAACACAAATACAATTTCCTCTTCACATGTTGTGCACTCTTTGTGTATATGTGTGTGTGTGATATGTATGCAAGGATAAAAACAAAAAGTACAAATAGTCACGAATGTGGCTCTTTAGATAATCATGACTGATTTGTGTGTAGATGCACAAAATTAAGTGGTTTGCAGCACATGCAGTTGTTGGATGACATGTTGCTGTACACTGTCCTCTTGTGGTGCAGCTGCAGTAAAACAGAAATCCCACAGCTTTGGGTGGCACAGTGTGAACTGTAATAATGTAACGAGAATCCACCGCAAGCATCGAAGATGGACGGCTGTAACCTTCAATCATTCATGCTTAAATATGTTTTCATTAAAAATGCAATCTAATGAAAGAGTTCTACTTTAACAATAATAGTAGTTAAAATACATTAAAACACAATATTCGCAATAAAGTCGCAATAAAGATATTTGTGATGATATGTCATAGAATTTCAAAGTAAAAGTGCTTGTTGTGTTATGAAAGATGTATATTTCACAATAATGACATTCATGATGCAAAATAAACCAATTTCGACTGTTAAAATTCATATATATATCTATATATATATAGATATATATATCTATATATAGATAGATAGATAGATAGATTGATAGATTTTCCTTTGCTGTCTGCATTATTGCTTTTTTAAACATGCATCTGGTCTTGATTTTGGTTGGGAGTGACCAGGATGGACAGGATTAGAAGTGAACATATTCCAGGGACAGCTCAGGTTGAACGGTTTGGTAACGTGCAGAGGAGAGATTATAATAATTATTATTATTATCGTTATTATTATTATTTTGGACACTCCTGACTGCCTGCGTGTTGCTTCACTGCAAGTTGAATTAGGGAAAGTTTCTTTGATTTTTGCATTCATCCGTTTTCCTGCATTTGGAAGTGGAAACACCAGAGGTTCAAAACATTAGCTTTGAACTTCTCAGTGTACAACCCAACAGAAAGAATTATTATGAGAAGAAGAATGGTCTTGTTCTTCCTGTGTGTGTGTGTAGGTTTTCTTCAGGTTCTCCGGTTTCCTGCCACCATCCAAACACATGCAGATTTGGGGATTAGGCAAATTATACACTCTGACCATAGATGTGAATGTGAGAGTGAACAGTTGTTTGTCTCTATGCGACCCTGTGATGGACTGGCAATCCTCCACCCTCATGTGGAGGATAAAGAAGATGAGCATAGAAGATGAGCCATAGAGGTGAGTGAGTGAGTGAGTGAGTGAGTGAGTATGAAAACTGCAACCCAAGCCTCCAACTCAAGGCTCCACATATAAAAATCAGGCAAAGCACGTACATCCTTCATCAAGAACACCAGTAATTGACTTTCTGGTCTTGATGACACTCAAAGCTGCTTTACATGACAGTTTTTTACACTACATTCACCCATTCACTCGTACTTTCATGCAGTGCAGCACATTTTCTCATCTTTCACACCCATTCACATGCTGCTGACACAGCCATCAGGAGCGTGTCTTGCCCAAGGACACATTGGCATGTAGACTAGCGGAGCCGGGAATGGAACCGACATCCTTTGTCCTTAGTCTACTACTTTATGAGGAGCCAGTACATTATGGTGCCAGTTAGATAGGTGAGTAAGCATGGTGGCAAATAGAGGAAATGTTAATGGGATTGAAGGATCCAGGAGTCTAACGATGCAGGGGAAGAAATTCTTATGTAATCTGACTGTTTTGTATCGTATGCCATTAAATGATAAGCATAGATGGCATCTTTTGGGACTGTTGCTGACCTTGGTCAGGCAGTGTCTTCTGCAATGTACTGGTTTGAAGGAAGTGAAGTCCCCATGATTTTCTCACTGGAGTTCAGGTAGGAGTCTGGGTGGAGCCTCTGGAGCTCCCTGGGGAATGCAAGTGACAAAGTGGGGCTCCAGTGAACCTTTAGGGTTAAAGTGGACTTGTGTGGCTGGGCAGGCCACTCTAGTTCTATCTTTTCCACAAGTCATATAGAGCAGTGGGGGCGCCAGAGATCACATGGAGGGGGCGCAGATTTTTGACAGTTCTAAGTTTGTATAAATATAATTATATTTGTGCATCCATTACATTACATTACATGTCATTTAGCAGACGCTTTTATCCAAAGCGACTTACAAAAGTGCATTTAAAAATTTGGGTACAAATAAGAGCTAGAAGTAAGTAAGAGCTTCAAGTAGAACAAACTATGAAGTGCTAGTCATAAGTGCGATGTACAAGTTTTTTGGTTTTTTTGTCGTCTTAGTCGAGGTAGAGTCGGAAGAAATGTGTTTTTAGTCGGCGTCGGAAGATGTGGAGGCTTTCAGCTGTCCGGATGTCGATGGGGAGATCGTTCCACCATTTGGGAGCGAGGACAGTGAACAGTCTCGAGTTCTGCGAGTGCCTCTGCGATCCTCGCAGTGAGGGGGCAGCGAGCCGGTTTGTCGATGCAGAGCGGAGTGGGCGGGCTGGGGTGTAGGTTTTGATCATGTCCTGGATGTAGGCTGGACCGGATCCGTTTGTAGCATGGAACGCAAGCACTTGAGTCTTGAAGCGGATGCGAGCAGCTACAGGAAGCCAGTGAAGGGAGCAGAGGAGGGGTGTAGTGTGGGAGAATTTTGGTAAGTTGAAGACCAGTCGAGCTGCTGCATTCTGGATGAGTTGCAGCGGTCGTATGGCGCATGCAGGAAGACCAGCCAGGAGGGAGTTGCAGTAATCCAAGCGTGAGATGACAAGAGCCTGGACCAGAACCTGTGCCGCCTTCTGGGTTAGAAGAGGCCGAATCCTTCGGATGTTGTGCAACATGTATCTGCAGGATCTAGCTGTTGCAGCAATGTTGGCAGTGAGGGAGAGATGGTCGTCAAGTGTCACACCCAGGTTCCTTGCGGTGTGAGAAGGAGTTACCACAGAGTTGTTGAGGGTGATGGTTAGATCTGTGGTGGGAGAGCCCTTTCCTGGGAGAAAAAGAAATTCAGTCTTGTTGAGATTGAGTTTCAGGTGATGGTCAGACATCCACTGAGAGATGTCAGTCAGACAAGCGGTGATCCGTTCTGCTACCTGTGTGTCGGAGCTGGGAAAAGAGAGAATGAGTTGGGTGTCATCGGCGTAGCTGTGATAGGAAAAACCATGAGAGCGAATAACCGAACCAAGAGAGTTGGTGTATAGAGAGAAGAGGAGAGGGCCCAAGACAGAACCCTGAGGGACCCCAGTAGCTAGAGGACAGGGTTCCGACACGGATCCTCTCCAGGTTACTCTGTATGTTCGGTTTTGAAGATAGGACGAGAGTAGGGTAAGTGCAGAGCCTGAGACACCTAGTTCTTGAAGGGAGGAAGTAAGGATCTGGTGGTTAACTGAGTCAAATGCTGCAGAAAGGTCCAAGAGGATGAGCACCTTTCAATTTATTAGGCTATTTTATCTATACACACTGTGAGAATAGGAACACAAACCTAAAACTGCAGTTTAGTTTTGCATAAAAACCTTAAACTTTATTATTTTTTGTATGCGTGCCCTGGACAGGTTTTCCGGTCGGGGGGGCCTGGTTTGTCCTGGACACAAGGGGGGCTTCAAGGAAAAAAGGTTGGGAACCACTAATGTTGGGGATCCGCTCATTCAACATGGAGTCACGTGCATCTTGGATGGAGAACACATGGCCCCTTGCTCAAAGACAAAGAGTGTCATAAAACTCAGTCAATAAAGATCCCTTATCTTCCACACGTCAGTGGTCACTTTGTGACATGTGACCCCATGTAACAGGCAATACAAAAGCCAGGTTTCCCCTCCTTCTTTCTCTTCTCTTCTCCATCTCACCGGAGGACACATGCTCCTCTGCTCTCCCCTGCCCTTCTGGGTGCAGGAAGAACACAGACGTCAGCTCTTTGACTGAAGACCCTTCAGCACAGAGCTTAACAAGCTTCCAGCAGCAAGAGAACCCTCTTTGCTGATCTTCGAGCAGGCCTGCTCGCAGCAGCCTGCCATCCTCCCATCACAGGCAGCGTGGTGTCCAGAGCCTGCCTAAGGATCCAGAGCCAGGTTAGCTCCAAGTAGCTAACTTTGTAAGGAGGAACCTGAGCCACAGACACCAGAAACACAGTCAACCATCTACCGTTCCTGGACCAACAGACAGCCCTCAAAAGGACACTTTTGCATCTTTTTAGGACTTGGTAACGTAACTGGGCCTAGCATAGCATTACACTACTTGGCTAAGCATAGATGAAATGTTGTACTGAGCTTACTTGCTCACACAAAGTGTTGTTGTAATGTCTAGATTTAGGTTAATATGATGTTAGTCCATGCTTCTTAGCTCTCAGCTCTAGATGTGCATGCTTCTAACCTCTCATCTAACCTGGCATCTCAGTTTACAAAAGTAGTTAACCAAGAACACTCAACACTGGCACACCGCAAGGCTGTGTGCTCAGCCCTGTCCTCTTCACCCTCTTCACACACGACTGCTCTGCCATCCATTCCACAGACATGGTTGTGAAGTTTGCAGATGACACCACCATAGTGGGTCTCATCTCCAACGACGAGACCCACTACAGAGGAGAGGTCCAGAACCTGACCCAGTGGTGCTCTGGGAACAACCTTGTTCTAAACACCGACAAGACCAAGGAGGTCATAGTGGACTACAGGAGGTCCAGGAAGACTGTACACGCTCCGCTCAGCATACATGGAAATGAGGTGGAGCGTGTAGACAGCATAAAGTTCCTGGGCATCCACATTTCCTCCGACCTCTCCTGGTCTGTGAACACTTCACACCTGGTGAAGAAGGCTCAACAACGGCTCTTCTTTCTCAGGAAGTTGAAGAGGTCTGGGTTCTCTTCCCAACTGCTCATAAACTTCTACAGAGCCACTAGAGAGCATCCTGTGTCTCAGCATGACAGTGTGGTATGGCAGCTGCACTGCACAGGACAGGAAGAACCTAGCCCAGGTGGTGAGGACAGCACAGGGGATTGTGGGATGCCGTCTACCTGATCTGGACTCAGTTTACACTGCCCGAGTCCGGAGAAGGGCCAGACGAATAGCTACAGATTCCACACACCCGGGCTATGCACTGTTTGTACCGCTTCCATCAGGAAAGCGGTACAGCATACATGGAAAGCAGAAACATCAAAGCAAAGAACAATAGACTCAGGGACAGCTTCTTCCCCAGAGCTGTGAAAGCAATAGCCCCCCCACAGTGAAAACAATTTGCATCCCTTCTCTATACCACCCCCCCAAACACACACACAAGCAGCCACACACACCCACCCTCCCAAACACACCCCTGCTGACCCCCCCAAACCTGCTCAAATCTCCATAAAGCTGGACCACGTCGCACTAAACTGCACTTTGTAGTTGTACATACTTTACTTTGCACACACTTGCACACACTGTACTTTTATATTTTGTTGTGTCTCATTAAGTGTTAAGTCTCTTGTTGTGTCTTATTTAAATGCCTTTCGTCATGTCTATTTAAATGTCAAGTCCTTCGTTATTTCCGTTATTTTTGCTATTTGTACCTCAAGCCAGGAGTCTCTGCAAAAATTTCATTATGTCCTCATAATGACAATAAAAACTTCTTGAATCTTGAATCTTGAAGAAACACAGCAGCCATGCGGTCAAGAAGCCATCTTTGATTCTGCCATCTTGTTGTAGTTACTTTGTCAACCGCCATTTTGAGTTGTAGTCTACCTCTATCTGACTTGACCATTTGAACTGCACACACACAGACTCTCTCTCTCTCTCTCACACACACACACTGTATATAGTTACATTCAGTGGATATTCTGTTCAAATCTTTGATGTCTTTTTAATAAATGTTTTATAATGTATACAGTCTGCTCTGATTAATACTGCACAAGTGTTTATATTGCCAACCTCTTCCCTATTGAACTCCAATCCTTCAATTCACCTAACTATTGATGTAGTATTGTGATTTATCAATTATTAAGTTAATTATTAATCATAATCCAAATTGGTAGTCGGCTTAATTTATGAGACTGTTTTGGAGGTTATGAATTAATGGTTCATTCAGAACCGATTGTTCTCCTCTGTTTGAGAGGAGTGGTGCCCCGATTTGAGTTTGACTCAACTTTTATAAGAAATTATAATATTATATATAATATTATATTATTAATATTCTAAATTCATAACCAATCAAGCTCCTAATCCCAACACTGATATAGAGGATCATAACATTTAATACAGAGAGAGGCATAACTCTGTGAAGCAGATCACCACTGAACCAAAGCAGTCATGACCAGTCTGGCTGATTTTGTTTTGATTAATTTAATTATAACTTACTAATTATTTATTTTAAATGCAGAGAGGATATGCAATATGGACATGGAAGTGGAAGGGAGGGTTGGAGGAGCCTTTTGAGAAAAGAGAACATTGTTCAGAGGGTCAAGTCTAATAATTTGAGCCAGTGGCTCGATAGCAAGAGCAAAGATTAGAGGGGAGAGGGGGCATCCCTGCCTCGTCCCCCTACATAACTGAAACAGGGAGGATAATGTTCGGTTGGTTAGAATTTGGGCTGTCGGGTTTTTGTAGATAATTTTAATCAGTGATAAAAAACCATCTCCGAGATTGAATCTACTGAGAACTTCAAATAAGTATTGCCACTCAATCTGATCAAATAGAGTGTGGTTCCCTTCTTGTGTACATAATATTAAAAAGGCGTCTTAGATTGAAAGTAGAGTTTCTGTTAGGAACAAAACCCGTCTGGTCTGGGTGAGCTAACCCCCCCAACAAGGGGCTAGTCTGTTAGCTAAAATTTTGGCAAATAGCTTCCCGTCAACAATCAGGAGAGAAATAGGGCGATAAGCACCTACTTCCTGTGGATCTTTCCCTTTCTTATGAATTACCGTAATCACAGCTTCAGTTAAAGTCGGTGGTAGAGCACCGCTCTCTTGAGCGTGTTTGAATACCTTTAATAAATAAGGAGATAACATCTCACCATACTTTTTATATAATTCTCCAGGGAGTCCGTCAGGACCTGGTGATTTAGTACCTTTTAATGAGGCAACAGTAGACTGAACCTCTTTGATTGTGAGCTCAGCATTCAGTGATTTACAATCTTCAACACCTAACTTGGGAAGGTTACATTTAACTAGAAAAGTATTAATAATCTCAGGCTCTGAAGTGGATTTAGAAGTAAACAAGTCTTTGTAAAATTCGAGGAACCTGTTATTAATATCTCTAGGTTTTATGAGTATCGTGTTATCACAGGCTTTGACCTTATGTATTGTCCTATCATTCTCCCTTTTTCGGAGCTGACGAGCTAACAATTTAGGCGGTTTATCCCCAAATTCAAAGAACCTTTGTCTGGTATACAAGAATGCTTTACTAATCTTCACAGACATAATTTGATTGTATTCATATTTCAATATTGTTATTTTTCTGTGCAGATTTGTAGATAGGGATCGAGCATTTTCCTGATCCAGTGCTTTGATCTGTTCTTCCAGGTCTTTTAATTTGGACATATTTTCTTTTCTCCTTGATGCTTCAAATGAGATTATGCTACCTCTAATATAGGCTTTAAATGCCTCCCAGAGAGTGGAGGGAGATGTCTCTGGAATATCATTCATCTCAAAATACAATGAGATTTGATCTTTTAGGTAATCACAAAATCTTTTATCAGTAAGCAGGTGAGGATTTAGTCTCCAAGAGGTATGCGGTTTATCTATGTGGTCTAAACATACTGAAAAGGAAAGTGGGCTATGATCTGAAATCACAATACTATGATATGAATAAATGAGTAATGCTTACACTGAGAAAGAGAGATTCTTGACGGATAATAACAATACAATAACGTTATCTATATCATAAAGGATACAGTGTAGCAACCCACGACTTCCACACCATGTACATTCTTACCGTCAGACACCAGTTGTGTGTAGTTAGACAGCTCTGTTTGTTTTGTTAAGGGTTTTTTCTTTTCTTTTTTTTGTTTTTGGCAGGTAACAGTTGTTGCGGTAAAAAAAAAACTATTCCTGAGATCCATGATTATTCAGTCCTCTGCAGCTGTAGATGAGCCCGAACCAGAGTCGCTCCGCGTACTCCTCACCTTTTTTAGGGTCTGTGAAGGATGCCTGTGTACCATTGTGTGTGACCAGGAGTCTTGCTGGGTAAAGTAGGCCATACCTGACGCCGGGCTTGTCGCGCAATAGCTCCCTGGCACGGTTGAATAGAGCCCGTCGCTTAGCCACAGTCGGAGGATAGTCGGGGAATATTTGAATCCTCTTGCCTCTGAAGTAAAGTTGCTTCGCCGCGCTGGCTTTCCGTAGAATGTCCTCAAGCACATGATAATAGTGTAGCCTCAGGAGGAAGGGTCTGGGGGGCTCTCGAGGGTCGGGGCTTCTCCGGAGGGTCCGATGCACTCGGTCAATAAGTAGCTTCTTATCCAAAGATAGCACATCTTTTAGCAGGTCAGCTACGAAGTCGCGCGGCCTGGGTTCTTCTATCCCCTCGGGAACTCCGATGATTCTAATGTTGTGCCTCCTGGATCTGCCCTCTAAATCTTCACATTTTTCAGTCAGTTTCCCCACTTCGGAATTCAGTCGCGTTACCTGGTGTTGGAGAGCAGTAACATCGTCGGAGTGGAGTGAGGCTGACTTCTCCAGCTCTGTAATAGTCTTCTGGTGCGAGGCCGTGGCTTCTTCAAGTGTTGAAATGGATATTTGAATTTCCTTTTTAGTAGTAGCCAGCTCCTCTCTCAGCTCAATGCAAACCGTCTGTAAACGTGCATCTATGGAGGCACATATATCGTTCTTGATCTGAGTGACTTCATTTCGCAGGTTAGCGATAGACAGACAGACAGACAGACAGACGACTTTATTGATCCCTTTGGGAGGTTCCCTTGGGGAAATTAACAGCTCCAACATCAGCACACAGCACTGTAAAGATTAGAGTCACACTTTTCAGGAGACTGGAAAGAGAAACACCCCAGTTACCAAACACCATAAAATATAGAATAGAATAAAATAAGCTAAAAATAAAGTTAAAATAAAAATAAAAATCTAAGAGAATATAAAAAATATAAAAATACAAACATAAATGACCCATGCTATATATATATGTATGTATACATACATACACACAACACACATATATATACATATACATACACATATATACATATACATATATACATACATACACATATACATATATACACACACATATATATATACATACATACATACATATACATACACATATATACATATATATGCATATACATACACACACAGGTACACACACACCTACAGTTACCCCGTATTTGCCCAGGGTTTTATTGCACTGTCTATAAGGTTTTATTGCACATGTTATTATGTTGTTATTGTTGTGGTTATTGCACATTTCACTGAGTTGTGATTAATAATAATAATACATTTTATTTGGAGGCGCCTCTCTGGGCACTCGAGGACACCGTACAATACATAAATAAAAACACTAAGCGAGAAAAAAAATTTAATAAAAATATATATATATAAAAGTAAAATAAGAAACGACGATGTAGATAGTTAAGTGGGGTAGGCAGTTCGGAATAAGTGAGTTTTTAGTCTTGTTTTGAAGAGTGTGAGAGAGTCCAAGTTCCTGAGGTCCGGTGGGAGTGCGTTCCAGAGTTGGGGGGCAGAGCGGCTGAAAGCCCTGCTCCCCATGGTGACGAGGCGGGCGGGAGGGACAGAGAGGTGGACAGAGGAGGCAGATCTGAGGGAACGGGAAGGGGTGGCTATGTGGAGGAGTTCGGACAGATAAGGAGGGGAAAGGTTGTGGATGGCCTTGAACGTAAACAGGAGGATTTTGAAGTCGATGCTGAGTTTGACCGGGAGCCAGTGGAGTTGCTGCAGAACAGGGGTGATGTGGTGGATGGAGGGGGTTCTGGTGATGATCCGAGCTGCAGAGTTCTGAACCAGTTGGAGTTTATGGAGGTATTTGTGAGGTAGACCAAAGAGAAGGGAGTTGCAGTAGTCGATGCGGGAGGTGACAAGGCTGTGTACAAGAATGGCAGTGGAGTGGGGAGAAAGGGAGGGGCGGAGGCGATTTATATTGCGTAGGTGGAAGTATGCAGACCGGGTGATGTTATTGATATGGGATTGGAATGATAATGTGCTGTCGAGGATGACACCCAGACTCTTAACCTGGGGGGAGGGGGAGACAGAGGAGTGGTCAATAGTGAGGGAAAAACTGTCCGTTTTTGAGAGGGTTGATTTGGTACCAATTAAAAGGAATTCGGTTTTATCACTGTTGAGTTTCAGGAAGTTGGAGGAGAACCAAGATTTGAGCTCGGTGAAGCAGTCAGTGAGGGAGGAAGGTGGGAGAGTGGAATTTGGTTTGCTGGAGAGGTAGAGCTGGGTGTCATCCGCATAGCAATGGAAATGAATGTTATATTTACGGAAGATATTGCCAAGAGGAAGGAGGTAGATAATGAAGAGAAGGGGCCCCAGGACAGAGCCCTGGGGCACACCAGTGGTGACGGGGGACGGGTGGGAACTGAAGGGTTGGAGTTGGATGAACTGAGTGCGGCCAGAGAGGTAGGATTTAAACCAGTCAAGGGGTGTGTGTGAAATACCAATGGAGATTAATCTGTTGAGGAGGATAGTGTGAGAGATGGTGTCGAAGGCCGCACTCAGAAGTTCTCCGATGACTCAGCCATTGTTGGCTGCGTGTCTGAGGGGGACGAACTGGAGTACAGGTCGGTCATCAAAAACTTCGTGGACTGGTGTGAGAGCAACTTCTTGTGCTTGAACACCGGAAAGACGAGGGAGATGGTGATCGACTTCCGGAGAAGGACCCCACCACACCCACCGGTGAGCATCCAGGGCTCGGACATCGAGCTGGTGGATAATTTTAAGTACCTGGGTGTTCACCTCAATAACAAACTAAACTGGACCACTCACATTGACGCCCTCTACAAAAAGGGTCAAAGTCGCCTCCACCTCCTGAGGAGACTGAGGTCCTTCGGAGTGTGCAGACCTCTACTCCGCACTTTCTTTGACTCTGTGGTGGCCTCTGCCATCCACTATGCTGTGGTTTGTTGGGGAGCGGGCAGCACGGACCGGGACAGGAAGAAACTGAACAGGCTGGTCAGGAGGGCCGGCTCTGTCCTGGGCTGCTCGCTGGAATCGGTGGAGGAGGTGGGACAGAGGAGGACGTTATCCAGACTGTCCTCCATCATGGAGAACACACTCCACCCACTGCACCTGACTGTGGAGGGGCTTGGCAGCTCCTTCAGCGGCAGGCTCCGGCACCCTCAGTGTAGGACAGAGCGCTACCGAAAGTCCTTCATCCCCACTGCTGTTCGGATATTTAACTCCTCTTAAATGTCCACTCACTTTCCCTGATAATACTCTATATTAGAGTGTAATTTCAATTTTATCTTTTTACTTTTTATCTTTTGGTAATTTTGTCCTACTATTGTATTGTATTGTATTTTTATTTTATCTTATTTTTATTTTTATTCTTATTTTTTTTCTTTTATTCGATTCTCACCTTAACTGAGCTGTTGTGAATGTGTGTTTCCCCCCTGGGGGAGGAATAAAGTCATTCAATTTAATTCAATTCAGATCGAGGAGGATGAGGATAGTGAGTAAACCAGAGTCGGCTGCCAGGAGGAGGTCGTTTGTGATTTTGATTAGTGCAGATTCAGTGCTATGGAGGGGGCGGAAACCAGATTGGAATTGTTCGTACAGGTTGTTAAGGGTTAGGTGGGAATGAATTTGGGAAGCAACAGTTTTTTCGAGGATTTTGGAGAGGAAAGGTAGATTGGAGATGGGACGAAGATTATTGTAATTATTAGGATCAGCACCAGGTTTTTTCAATATTGGAGTGATGGCAGCAGTTTTGAAGAGTGTAGGAACAGTTCCAGTGGAGAGTGAGGAGTGGATGATGGCAGAGATGAGGGGGAGGAGAGAGGATAGGCAGGCTTTTACCAGAACTGTGGGGAGAGGATCTAGCTGACAGGTGGAGGGCTTGGACTGTAGGATGAGGTCTGAGATATCTGAGTCAGAGGGAAGCTGAAAGAAGGAGAATGAGTGAGACGTCAGACAGGGTTCTGGAGAGGTGCTGAGGGAGGAGCTTGGGCCTAGGTGCAGGTGGATCTGATGAATTTTCTGGTTGAAAAAGGACATCAGGGAGTTACAGGAAGCAGTTGAGTACAGGTGGGGGGGGAGAGAGGCCGGGGGTCTGAGGATATTGTTGAGAAGAGAAAACAGTGACTTGGAATTGCCTTCATTTGAACAGATTATGCCGGAGTAGTAGTTGAGTTTAGTTTGAGAAATACAGTCCTTATAATGTAAAATGTGATTTTTGTGCATGTCTTTGTGAACAACAAGACCAGTTTTTTTGAACAGTCGCTCGAGCTGTCGTCCTTTGGCTTTCATTTGCCGTAGTTCAGAGGTGAACCAAGGGGCCGAGGTGGTGAAGGAGACGGACCTGGTTTTCATAGGAGCCAGAGAATTAAGAATGGAGGTGAGGCCGTTGTTGTAGTGGGAGACCAAGTCGTCGGGGGTGGATGAACTGTGAGTGTTCTGGAGACAGCTGATACCAGAGGAAAGTGTATCAGGATTAATCTTCCTAATGTTACGGAATGAGATAACACGTGGGGGCTTTGTTGAGGACAGAGAGAGTTTGACATTGAATGACAGTAGCAAATGATCAGTTATAGGAAGTTCATCAGCAATACAGTTGGAGGGAATGAGACCAGAACAACAAACTAAATCCAGAATGTGACCCTTTGAATGAGTGGGGAAATCAATATGCTGCTGGAAGCCAAAGCTGTCAAGACAGGATGCAAAGTCACGGGTAAGAGGGAGATTGATATTGTCCATATGTATGTTGAAATCCCCCAGCATTATTACATTTGGGGAAAGTGTGGTTAGGTGGGTGAGTAGAGCAGCAAAGTCATTAATGAAGTTATTGTTTGCTTTAGGGGGGCGGTAAACAGTTGCAACGATGGTGGGAACTGGACCAGACAGTTGACACACAGTTGATTCAAACGAGTTGAAGGTGGGAGCAGATACCGGTAGGACTTTCCACTTCTCGCGGTGAATTATCGCGAGACCTCCACCGCGACCGGAGCCACGAGGTTGACAGTTGTAAACAAACCCAGGGGGCGTGGACTCGTTGAGTTGGGAAAAGTCGTTCGGTTGTTGCCATGTCTCGGTCAAGCAAAGAAAGTCAAACTTACGGTCAGTAAGGAGGTCCTGGATAAGATGCCCCTTGCTCGTAAGTGAGCGGATGTTTAGTAGACCGAAGTGGACCGGGGTGGTGTTGCATTTTCCAGTAGCGTTAGCGTTAGCCGACCTAGCAAGGCTGGCTAACACGGTGTGGTCAACAACCCGGCCGGTGATACGTGGAGGGCATCGTGCGGAGGACCAGATGGATTGTATTGGTTTGGAGTTGTCAAAGTGGAAGCTTCGACGAGATCCGCGATGGATATATCTCCGACGAGGCAGGGAAGCGATGTCCGGATGAAGGAGAATTGCCGGTGGAGGCTTGAGCAGATGAAGACGGAGCCGATGGAGTTCAGCCGCTGAGTACTGGAGGAGTCCTGTCACCGGTTGATGGAGAAGCGACAGGAGAAACCAGACGAGGATCCCCGTGTAAAGCCTACGAGCCCACATTGTAGACGGAGACCCAGATGACTTAGGCCGTCAGGTGAACAGGCGAACAGCCCAGGTAAATGGCTCGAAGCCGAGGCAGTGGGCTAATGTTAGCTAGCTCACGCAAATGCACAGAGATGTCAGATGGTGCGGGCAGGTAAGCAATCTGTCTCTCACTTGAATGTTGAGAACAGTTGCACAGTCCAACAATAGAAAAGCTCAGAAGTATACACGTTTAAAAAAAAGTTAAAGGTTAAAAGTTATCGGCGAGTAGCGGCAGCATCGGCGCCAGCGTTCACTCGTGCCGCAGTTTTGAGTGATGATTATGGACATATGTTTGTTTAGTTCGTACTGCTTGTTTTGTTTGCCCTCCTCCCCCCCAGTGAGGAGTTGTACAGTTTGATGGCCCGGGTGACAAACGAGTCCCCCAGCCTGTTGGTCCTATACTTTGGGATTTTTTTTTTATTTTTTTTATTTTTTATTTTTTTAGCAGCTAGTATTTCACGGTTAGGTGGGTCCGCATCGTCACACATATCAACGGGTAGAGGTGTATAACTCGGGCCCGAGGGTTGGTGGGGGCCTGTTTCTTGTTGATCGTTTTTCCTAGTTTTCACCTTTTTTGACATATTTCCTTACATTGGTCTCTGTAATGCACTAGTGTGTATCTTCTTGCGTCATTCCGAGGATCTTAAGAGCGGATTTACAAAAGTTTAGTGTTTAATAAAGATAAAGTTATCAGAGCTTGCGTGAACACGTCTTACTCCTCCATCGCTCAACAGTGCCCCCTGAGATGGTATTTGTTGACATGAAATAGTATTTGTTGACATGAAATAGTATTTGTTGACATGAGATAGTATTTGCTGACATGAGATATTATTTGCTGACATGAAATAGTATTTGCTGACATGTAATAGTATTTGTTGACATGAAATAGTATTTGCTGACATGAGATATTATTTGCTGACATGAAATAGTATTTGTTGACATGAGATAGTATTTGCTGACATGTAATAGTATTTGTTGACATGAAATAGTATTTGCTGACATGAGATATTATTTGCTGACATGAAATAGTATTAGTTGACATGAAATAGGACAAACACACAAATTGGGGATCCACTCCAGATTGGAGGTTGTGCTATTGTAAGTGCATTACACACTGATTACTTGACACGGTTAAAACCCGTAGAAGCTGAACATTGTGTTACTTAATTAACTGCATATACATTTACTATATGTGTTTCAAAAACATGACTGAGAGATAGATACATTACATTACATTACATTTAGCGGACACTTTTATCCAAAGAGCCTTACAATAAGTGCATTTCAACATTTGGGTAAGTAAGTACTTTAACTATGCCAAACTATGTGGGTCAGAAGAGGTTGTATCCTTATGATGTTGTGCAACATGTATCTGCAAGATCAAGCTGTTGCACCAATGTTGGCAGTGAGGGAGAGATGATCGTCCAGTGTCACACCCAGGTTCCTTGTGGTATGAAGGAACCTGAAGTTATAATATAAGGTCATTATAGCATCACTGAACAACAAATCTATAGGAATAGTTTTAATCATGCACTGTGCTTTACTATATTTGATGTATATAATAAATCAGGGAGGACAAACTTATCATGATCTTATACAGTCTAATCTGAGGTGTCAATGTTGAATAAAACATCCATTGGTATATGAAGTACTAAATGAGCCCAAACTAGGGAACGGACACAGCAGTAATGTTGTTCCAGACACATCACATAAAAGAGAGAAACAAAGACATTTCAATGCAACATGAGAACTCTTTTGATATTGGCATACTTGAGGTTTGTAATGTAGTTCACCTGCCCACTTTACCACACTGAATAACCTTAATCTAACTTTGTTATCTTCATCAGTCAAGACTATTTATATTAAGATGAGGACAAAACTAGTTTCAGCTTCAGAAATTCATCATTGTAACAGCAGGACTACAGTGTTGTAAGACTGGACTACAGTGCTGTAGGACAGAACTCACAGACTCTGTTGATCCAGGATCAGGCCTCTGTCATTTTAGGCAAATAAGTCAGTGCCTCAGGTATACATCGTTCATTCTTTAGGAGACCTGCCGGCTGTGTTCGACCCCCTGCTCTGCACAATTATTTCTATTCCCTTTAAATCATGTGCTTCTCTTTATCTCCCTGGTCTTGCACTGCAAGACGTGATTTTCAAGCAAGTAAAATAAGCCTTGTTTCTGAAAATTGTCCTTGTATTTTCCATTTAAAGAAAAACAATCTTTTTGCCCGAGAAAAATGTGCTCATTTTATTTTGTCTTAGTGAGTTACTACAGCTTACTTTAAGCTTGAATTGCCAGTAAACAGCTAAAACAGTGGTTTGGATCAAATCCCTATGGCTCCTGCTCACTACTGTGTGTTCACTACTATTGTATGTTTAAGAAAAGCAGATTCTTCTTAAAACAAGAACATTTAAATCAGTCATATATCTTTAGGAAGGTGCTTTCCTTTGTGTGCTTTTAGACTTGATAAGCAGCCTCTGCTAGCCAGTAAATCTAAATGACAACTTTATTAAGAGCAAGCAAGCGTTGTTATAAGCTAATGACGAAACAACCATTTCAGCAATTGTATTACCTTTATTTGAAATAGTAATTCTTTACCGTCCAAGAGTTAGAATTTTCTTTATGCATAAAATGCAGCTTGAAGCAGAACTCCACCCAAACAGGGTGGAGTGGCTCAGTGGTTAAGACCCTACCTTGTGTACCAAAGACATCATGGTCGCAAGTTCGATTCCACCCCTGGCTAATTGTACTTGATTCCATTGTAAGTCGCTTTGGATAAAAGCGTCTGCTAAATGACATGTAATGTAATGTAATGTAACTTTGTAAGTCTGGTCGCTTTTTTCCCTTGATCTCTGTGGAGCGCCCCCTACAGTTTCGGAGTACATAGATTAATGACACCATCACAAACATCCATTGTCTACTGTTTTATCGTCATGTAAAGCTCTCCTGGCCATTTGCATGTGTTGCTGTCCATGCCGGTCACCCTCTGTTTTACATGTGTTATAACACATGTTATAACACTGCCCACTGATCATATTGGGGGAGTATTTGTAATGACGAGCTGTAGATGTCAACAGTGAATCCTTTCACTCTTACAATTACACTCTGTGTGTGAGTGTTGGCTTTTACCTTTGATTGTGTCGTGAAACAGATCCAAGACTCGAAGTGACGATTGCTTACAATTTCATTTACAAAAATTACAATTTATCACAAAATAAGTAAGAAAAACAAAAAAAAAGTGAAAAGACTGTTCCGTAGTGTCCACTCTGTATCCATCTCCATCTCTCACAGGTCATGGCGGCCCTCTCCTCAACATGGCCGACCCCCCCTTCCTATCACCATGATGACAATCTGCACTACCCCCCCCCAGTCCAACATTACAGCTGTCTCCAGATTCCCCTCAGACCCTGCAACCCGACTCAACCACACCTTGTGGTTTAGCGCCCCACAATCCCATCACGTGGACCGTTTGACTGAGCATGGCCCCTGGCCCTGAAAGCACCACCTTCCTTCAGTGTTGAATGTGTGTGTGCTGAGGTGTGTGCTGAGCAGTAGACGGGACACAACTGAGACATGCGGGACTCCGTGAAACAGAGGGAGCAATGGACCAAGAAGAGAGAATATATTCTGGCTGTAGCAGAAAATGTGGTGGGTCTGGGCAATGTGTGGAGATTCCCCTACCTGTGCTATAAGAATGGAGGAGGTAAGTGTCAGTGTCACACTTTTGTACCTGTATACTGTGTGTGTGTGTGTGCTTATGGCTGTAGAAAGACTTTGTACAATGGAAGGGTTAAGAAATATACTGTCCATTTGTGAAAGTTTTAAACTCACTCATTTTCTCCCACTTCATCCTCCACATGAGGATCGGGGGGGCACTGGTGCCACCTCCAGCTGACATAAGGTGAAAGGCAGGGTTCATCACAGGGACACTCACTCTCACACACACACCTACAGTCAGTTTTTAGACAGTGGGATGAAAGTGAGAAAGTGAGAACCCTGAGAAAACCCACGCACACACGGGAGAACATGTGACCTCCACGTTATTGGCTCAACAACTTTATTACATTATTGGCCGTTATTACATTATTGGTTTTATTACATTAAAATGATTACATTATTGGCCGTTATTACGTTATTGGTTTTATTACATTTAAATGATTACATTATTGGCCGTTATTACGTTATTGGTTTTATTACATTTAAATGATTACATTATTGGCGTTATTCGTTATTGGTTTTATTACATTTAAATGATTACATTATTGGCCGTTATTACGTTATTGGTTTTATTACATTTAAATTACTACATTATTGGCCGGTATTACGTTATTGGTTTTATTACATTTAAATTATTACATTATTGGCCGTTATTACGTTATTGGTTTTATTACATTTAAATTATTACATTATTGGCTGTTATTACGTTATTGGTTGCTACAAGTCTTGTTTAGGCTGGGTGGTGGACCCGGGTCTTCTTTCAGTGAAGGCAGGAGGTGAATGTTTTATAGCTAGAGAAATATGTTGTCCACGTCTTAAAAGTGAAAATAATTAGTATCTGGGTATACTATAATATTATACAGTATTTTATATATACATATATATATATATATATATATATACATATATATATATGTTGTATGTGTGTAAAATAATTGTAGAAATGTTCTATTTGTAAACAAGTCTGAGACACAGATGGGATCATGATCACAGGAGTATATCCTTGGTACGGTGGCCTGGAAGTGCAAACCAGTATTATAAAACTGGAAACAAATTTACAAAATGCAAAACATTTTTACAAATACCAAAACAAATGAACAAATAAACAAAAGTTAAAACAAATTAACTAAAGTTAAAACAAATTTACAAAAGTTAAAACTAATTTACAAAAGTTAAAACTAATTTACAAAAGTTAAAACAAATTAACAAAAGTTAAAACATATTTATATTTTCCAATTTTTTTTTACAAATCCTGAAACAAATGTACAAAAGCCACAGTTCTTACAGAAAGGGAAACATCCCAAGGTCTGCACGTGACCTGGAACAATCATACTGTGAGTGTTCAGTTGAGACTTATATGTGTCATAAGAATGAATACTTGTGACAGATTTTTATCATCAGTCATGGATGTTTTATAAGAACTGGATAGAGCTCCGCCCCTTTGGCTCCGTTCATTCCCATAGAGTTACTCACATAGCACATATGTCAAAAAAGTTGTGCACACTCATGATCATATTATTGAGCTCGCCAGACCATGTGATTAACACGCAATGCATTCTGGGGGGTAAAGGGAAAATGCTGGTAAGGATTTCAGGATTTGTAAAAGTGTTTCGCAGTTTGTAAATTTGTTTCAGAAAATGTTAATTTGTTTCTTTATTTGTAGATTTGTTTCAAGTTTTGTAATACTGCACTTCCAGGCCACCGTACCTTGGACACATGAACTAAATATTTTCTTTGTCTACTTTGGTGCAAAAGAAGGAGCAGTTTACAAAGTGACTGCAGATATATGCTTATTTTATTTCAGGCACAATGCAGTCAGCTGTTGAGATGTCAACAATTAAATCAACCACACTTCATTAAACATGAACTATCTCTCTGAGTTCTCATGTGTGAGCACATCATGCGTAAATCAGCAAATCCAATATCAGATTTTCTCAACAAATTTATTCCTGACGACTACAAACGTCCTGCACAGCAGCAGAAAAACCCATGAATCCACAGTCAGATGCTTTGTCATCAGTTGATGTGTGTGTCTGTGTGTGCAGGCGTCTTTCTGTTGCCTTACCTCTTCTTTGCTGTGCTGCTGGGTGTTCCTCTCTTCCTGCTGGAGACTGCAGTTGGTCAGTACACACAGGAGAGTGCCATCACCTGCTGGACCAACATCTGCCCACTAGGAAAAGGTAATCGTCATTACTGTTTATATCAATCAACAATCTAAACTCTGTTTGCATTAGTTATAATATAAATTCAAGAAATAAAAAATCTAAATGTTTTTCACAAGTCAAAGACATTTTTTGTAAGTTTTCAGTGAGCATTTCAGTTTTTGGTCAGGTTTTCCATCTACCTGGCCAGTGAGGCATATGCTGCTTGAACAGCATGATTAGTGCCTTGCAGTGGTTCTTCCATGAGTTGGCAACCACCACAGGTGTGAGCACTGAGTAACAGCAGCAGACGTGAGAAACACCAGAGCATCAACTTTTCTCTCTCTCCGTCTCACTCTAATTTCATTCACACCGTTCGAGTGATGCACATCTAAGCGAGAGTACAATGAGGGATCAATCCCACTCTCACAGCTCTGTGAGCGATGAGCTGAAAATCACATATTTCCTGCACACATGCTCTGCACCAGACCTAAACATTCATTTTACTACAATAAGACACCTCAGGGGCCAGACACACTGTTGTCAATATTTACTCAGGGTTTGTGCTTAGTATTTAGTATTTAGTATTGGTGGCTATGTGGAAGGGTTAGGGTTTCAAGTCTTCATTTTGTTTGTATCACAAATACACTTCCTAATTTTAACAATTAAATCTGTTCATTCTTAGACAAGTGGCTCTCCCTTCTATTTGTATTACATGCCCTCTATTATTATGTATATATACAGTATTATATCCCCTCTATTATTATGTATATATATATATAGTATTACATTCCCTCTATTATTATGTATATATAAAGTATTATATCCCCTCTATTTTTATGTATATATACAGTATTATATCCCCTCTATTATTATGTATATGTATAGTATTATATACCCTCTATTATTATGTATATGTATAGTATTATATACCCTCTATTATTATGTATATGTAGAGTATTATATCCCCTCTATTACTATGTATTACATTACATTACATGTCATTATCAGGAGGTTAGAGAAGATCGAGAAAAGTTTTTTGGGGTTAGAGAAAGAGGATTGCATTTTAGTCGGATAGAAAGATTTTTTGGCTGCAGAGATAGAGGCGGTGAAGGTGGAGAGAAGAGAGTGATAGGAAAGCAGGTCGTCAGGGTATTTTGATTTCCTCCATTTCCTTTCTGCTGCCCATATCGTGACATCTAGTTCCTCCAAGACGTGTCCCAATCGGCCTGGTGGACGGTAGATGACAACAATGATGAGTTTCACTGGGTGAGTTACAGTTACAGCATGAAATTCAAACGACTGTGAAGAGAAGTGTGGCAGTGGGTAAAGAGTGAAAGTCCTCTTTGGTCTACCTCACAAATACCTCCATAAACTCCAACTGGTTCAGAACTCTGCAGCTCGGATCATCACCAGAACCCCCTCCATCCACCACATCACCCCTGTTCTGCAGCAACTCCACTGGCTCCCGGTCAAACTCCGCATCGACTTCAAAATCCTCCTGTTTACGTTCAAGGCCATCCACAACCTTTCCCCTCCTTATCTGTCCGAACTCCTCCACATAGCCACCCCTTCCCGTTCCCTCAGATCTGCCTCCTCTGTCCACCTCTCTGTCCCTCCCGCCCGCCTCGTCACCATGGGGAGCAGGGCTTTCAGCCGCTCTGCCCCCCAACTCTGGAACGCACTCCCACCGGACCTCAGGAACTTGGACTCTCTCACACTCTTCAAAACAAGACTAAAAACTCACTTATTCCGAACTGCCTACCCCACTTAACTATCTACATCGTCGTTTCTTATTTTACTTTTATATATATATATTTTTATTTAATTTTTTTTCTCGCTTAGTGTTTTTATTTATGTATTGTACGGTGTCCTCGAGTGCCCAGAGAGGCGCCTCCAAATAAAATGTATTATTATTATTATTATTATTATAAGCAGACCTGTCTCGCCACCTCTTCCAGTGGATCTGGGTGTGTGGGAGAAGGAGTGGGCGGAGGAGAGAGCTGCAGGGGTGGCTGTGTTGGAGGGTTATCCAAGTCTCAGTGAGAGCAAGGAAGTCCAGGCATTGCTCAGTAGCAAAGTCAGAGATGAGTCTTGCGGGTAGCTGACTGGAAACAAGGTGCAACAAGGTGTTGGATGTGTGTGGAGCAGTTGGGATAGATAAGTGAGGACAGGTTACGGTGATGCTGTGAGTGATTGTGAGGTTTGTAATATCTATGAGAAGAGACATGAACAGGAATGGAAAAAGTGCACATAGTCCTCATTAGCCTCTTGTTAGACTCCGGTTTAGACTCGTTTGTCTTTGTCTTCCTGAGTCTGCCGCTTCAAAGTGAGTGCTGCTTTTTGCTCAATAGAAACTAGGTCAAAACAGCAACAATAACAAATTTCTTTGACCTAGCAGACAAATATCAACAACAAACTTTCACCTTAACTAAACAGACAAGTCAAAAGTCAAGCAACCCAGCTAGATACTATAGCAATTAATGAAATAGCAACCAAATAAGAAAGACCTACAGAAGTGATACTTAGCTTAATTCCAGTAGTCCTATGAGATACCCAGAAAGTCCAAATGCACACTGATATATATGTATGGTATTATATGCCCTCTATTATTATGTATATGTATAATATATATATTTATATCAATTTCACATGCTGTTGTGCAAATGAAATAGACAACAGGTGGAAATTATAGGCAATTAACAAGACACACACAAGTGACTCAGGTAGTGCAGCTTATCCAGAATGGCACATCAATGCGAGCTGTGGCAAGAAGGTTTGCTGTGTCTGTCAGCGTAGTGTCCAGAGCATGGAGGTGCTACCAGGAGACAGGGCAGTACATCAGGAGACGTGGAGGAGGCCGTAGGAGGGCAACAACCCAGCAGCAGGACCGTTACCTCCGCCTTTGTGCAAGGAGGAAAAGGAGGAGCACTGCCAGAGCCCTGCAAAATGACCTCCAGCAGGCCACAAATGTGCATGTGTCTGCTCAAACGGTCAGAAACAGACTCCATGAGGGTGGTATGAGGGCCCGACGTCCACAGGTGGGGGTTGTGCTTACAGCCCAACACCGTGCAGGACATTTGGCATTTGCCAGAGAACACCAAGATTGGCAAATTCGCCACTGGCGCCCTGTGCTCTTCACAGATGAAGGTTCACATTGAGCATGTGACAGATGTGACAGAGTCTGGAGACGCCGTGGAGAACGTTCTGCTGCCTGCAACATCCTCCAGCATGACCAGTTTGGCAGTGGGTCAGTAATGGTGTGGGGTGGCATTTCTTTGGGGGGCCGCACAGCCCTCCATGTGCTCGCCAGAGGTAGCCTGACCAGCCATTAGGTACCAAGATAAGATCCTCAGACCCCTTCTGAGACCATATGCTGGTGCGGTTGGCCTAATGCAAGACAATGCTAGACCTCATGTGGCTGGAGTGTGTCAGCAGTTCCTGCAAGACGAAGGCACTGATGCTACGGACTGGCTCGCCCATTCCCCAGACCTGAATTCAATTGAGCACATCTAGGACATCATGTCTCGCTCCATCCACCAACGCCACATTACACCACAGACTGTCCAGGAGCTGGCGGATCCTTTTATGCAGTAGGGAGATGGGAGAAAGTTCCACAAAGTCAACTATCACTGCAGCCCTCCACCAGTTGGGGCTTTATGGCAGAGTGGCCCCACAGAAGCCTCTCCCCAGTGCAAGACATATGAAAGCCTGTATAAAGTTTGCCAAAAAACAGATGAAAGACTCCCAGACTATGAGAAATAAGATTCTCTGGTCTGATGAGACCAAGATTGAACTTTTTGGCGTTAATTCTAAGAGGTATGTGTGGAGAAAACCAGGCACTGCTCATCACCTGCCCAATACAATCCCAACAGTGAAACATGGTAGTGGCAGCATCATGCTATGGGGGTGTTTTTCAGCTGCAGGGACAGGATGACTGGTTGTAATTGAAGGAAAGATTAATGTGGCCAAGTACAGAGATATCCTGGAAGAAAACCTCTTCCAGAGTGCTCAGGACCTCAGACTGGGCCGAAGGTTTACCTTCCAACAAGACAATGACCCTAAGCACACAGCTAAAATAATGAAGGAGTGGCTTCGGAACAACTCTGTGACCATTCTTGACTGGCCCAACCAGAGCCCTGACCTAAACCCAATTGAGCATCTCTGGAGAGACCTGAAAATGGCTGTCCACCAACGTTTACCATCCACCCTGACAGAACTGGAGAGGATCTGCCAGGAAGAATGGCAGAAGATCCCCAAATCCAGGTGTGAAAAACTTGTTGCATCATTCCCAAGAAGACTCATGGCTGTACTAGCTCAAAAGGAGCTTCTACTCAATACTGAGCAAAGGCTCTGAATACTTATGACCATGTGATATTTCACTTTTTCTTTTTTAATACATTTGCAAAATTTTCTACATTTCTGTTTTTTTTCTGTCAAGATGGGGTGCTGAGTGAACATTAATGAGAAATAACATGAACTTTTTTGATTTTAGAAAATGGCTGCAATGAAACAAAGAGTGAAAACATTTAAAGGGCTCTGAATACTTTCTGTACCCACTGTACATATATATACATAATTATATCCTCCATAAAATGCTTTTTAAAATATGCTAAATATGAGTTATTTTCCCTTCTTCAGGAACTGGTTATTCTGTTATCATAATCCAGCTGTATGCCAAAATCTACTGCATGATTCTGGCGTGGGCTTTACTCTACCTCATCCACTGTTTCAAAAGCACTCTGCCTTGGGCAACCTGCAACAATCCCTGGAACACAGGTCAGCATGGGTATCGAGAAAATGTCTAATGTAATGTCTAAATGCTATCACTTTCAACACAGCATGTCTCAAGATGCTTCATATTCGGATATCATACAGTTAAAATGACATTGATTTTGTTGAAGGTCCAGTGTGTATGAAATATGAGAATAGACTCTTCTGCAATCCCTTCCCTGTACCGTCGGTCTTTGGTGGCTTACATACCAAGAACTTAAAACACTTTTACTCCCGACTCTCTGTCTCATGGCACAGTTCTAGCACCACTAATACATCGTTCTCCATTACTTCATCGTAACTTTTCAATGTGGGCGAGGTCGTCATAGAAAGGCTGCGTGAAACTGCTGTGACGTTGTTTTCTACGTGACATAACCACACAAACTAGTGACTGAATCATTATCATTGATACCAGTAAATGAAAAAGTACTTCCTGCATGACTGGAGCACAGACACTGGCCCTCTCTCAATATCCATACTTGTGCGTACTTGTCCGTACAAGTGCGTCCTTGTGTGTACTTGTGTACTCCTGTACTTGTGAAACGTCATCAGCCTCAGTCCAAGTTCTGTTCCAATTCTCAAGTCCGCGACCACCCGGAAATGTTCTCACTCTGCCCATTTTACCAAGTATGCATCGGGTGGTGACTTGAGCGTACTTGGGAAATCCCACGATGCATTTCGGCAGAACATAGCAGCAGATAATACAAATATAAACCTGAAATAAATATTTTTCTCTGTCCCGGAACAGTTTTAACATCATTTGAGGCGAGAAATTAGTCATTTAGAATTCAAACTTGTGGTTTGTGTATTAAGATCTGACGTATTTATAGTTTGGCAGCGACGTTTGTCAGAGGTGATAAGCTCCACCTCATCAGCTTTCGGCAGTGATATTTTAATTTAACAGTTCAACATTGCTCGGTTTGATTCTTGTCACACGTGGCACTCATGGCACTCTCTGACCATCAGATCAGTGGCGGCAGTCTGCTGATGTCACATCTTATATCAGATATCAGCTTGCTTGAAATCTCACCAGAGCAGGAGTCCAGCTAAGTGGTGCTAGAACTGTATCATGAAAAAACACCATTAGGTTTTAGAAGGCTACTGTACAGATGTGTTGGCCTTTTTTAAAAGCTTGAATGTCTACAACAGAGGTCACTAACAGGCGGACCACAGTCCGAGTCCAGACCCAGACGCCGTCCTATATGGACCTGGACCAACAGTCAATAAATTATATTCAAGTATTTAATATGGGGCGCTTCTATTTTGACCGGCGCAGCTTCTCTAGACTTTACGGTACTGGTTTAGCGAATCAGGAAATTCACTGACCAATTGCATTGGAGTTAAGCCATCCCACGTGATGCCATTAAAGCCAATCAAATGTCTGTATTCCGTAAACATTGCAACCCTGAATAAAGACAGATGAAGGAGGTGCGAAGTGAGTGACAGACGGAGAGACGAGTGAGCCAGAGAAAAATAACGAAACATGGCTCTCATAAGCTCAAAGACTGTGAACTCTCAAAAAGTGGCAACGTGAAACTGAGACAAAGCACAAAGTTTTTGACCAAACATCAAGTCTGAACTGAGGTGTCGTTTTTGTCAGGCTTCCTTCTTCTTATGAACGATAGGTGATGAGTTGATGATGCAGGAAAAGACCCCACTGACACAGGACTCGTACCGAACAAAGGGATTTTATTTGGTTACAAGTCAGGCGTCAGAACCAAGCTGCTGCAGCAGCTCAGGGAGAATGTGTTCTTGCCGAATCTCCAAACAATTCTGCCTCAGAAAAGCAAAACTAACCTTATATAGATTTTCTAGCATTCTTATTTGCAGGCATCACATGTTTCGACTCCCGCCTTTCTCCTGTTTCCATAATGCAACATACTTGAAGAACAAGTCGGGTCCAGATATACCATACTGTCCCATGATCTTTAAATTGGACAATGTCACCATTTAGTCAAACACGAGACATCTATATTTCCTAACTAACCATATCCAAAACAGACCCTCAAGCTTCCTGTCATATACAAGATGCCTATTGTAAAACATATGGTCTGACTTCAATCATCAATACATTTAAGTATTAAACATTAGTTGTGTTAATGCAGGGGTGTCAAACATACGGCCCGGGGGCCAGAACCGGCCCACAAGATGAATTTGTTAAAATTTCACACTAACCTAAACGTAATGTCAAATGCTCCAGATACCCGTGACTAAATGTTTGTGCCTTTATAGATCCAGTGTGCTATGTAAATAGTAAATTTAGGCATGATATTGTTGAAATTGCACTTATATTTCTCAAGAAATTTCATGTTTTGTAAAATTATCCTTCATTAAATGTAAAACAAAAGAGAAAAAACAAAGGGGTTCTTGTTGTTCAAAGGTTATTATGCTATTATTTTACTATTTTTACTGGTCCGGCCCCCTTGAGATCAAATTGTGCTGTATGTGGCCCCTGAACAAAAATGAGTTGGACACCCCTGTGTTAATGTGTTCTTCTTAGTTCATATACTTCAGAGGTCACAGAAAATAAGCACTAAAATAAATTAAAAACAAATAAAGAGCGAAGAAAATGTCCTGTGTGTGTGCGTGTGTGTGCGTGTGTGTGTGTGTTTGCAGTAGTGTACCGTGGGGTTTCAGTCAGTGCCTTCAGTAAAAAAAAAAAAAACACGCAAACACACATGCACATACAAAACACACTATTATGCAGTATATTGACGAGACAGTTGATCTGCAACAACCATAGCGCACACGCACACCACTGCGCATCTATAGGCTACTGCATCTTTACCACCACATCTTCCGTTAAGTCACTCAGCAAACGCAATTTCACAAGCCACTATATGACACAAAAACAAGCTTCCACATAAGCATAGGCATCAGCTACGCGGGGAACACGTACTAGTACTATTCATGATCAACAGTTTTGTCCTCACCACTTCTAAAAAATGTTATAAAGGTATCATTAACACTCCAACTACCGTAAATGATGTACCTCTTGGGTGTAGGTCTTCCTCTTGAAATAATTTCCTTCTTTTCTCCAAACGATGGCCGTGAAAAGTGCACACAAAAGAGATCAGAAACATGATGGATCGGTGGTGTTAATGCAGTGATCATAGTTTACTTCAAAACCCGCCAAAGGTTCAAACGTCGTTGATGACAACAGCGGGGGCTAGCGCCAGACACATCGCTGGGCCTGGGGCATTCTGTCACTATGATATCACATTTTGATTGGCTGACGACACACGTCAGTCAAAGTTATAACCAAATAGGAAATGGCAGCTTCATGAAAGGCCAGCAATACTACTGGAGCAGGTCCATGGAGCTATGATGCGTTTAATGACATCCAGGAAAATCCAGCTCAGCTTCACAAAAAATAACCATATTCTTTCTGGAAATATAATCATAACATACTGAAAAAGTCATTGAATTCAGACACGTTCAGACACACATTCATTTGATTATTAAAAATAATAATAATAACTAGATCGGCAATTCCGTGCCGAAATTTCGAGGGTGCCTGCAGTTCTTGCGGCATGTGGAAGTTATATGGCATTTTTTTGCGATTTTTGTCGCCATGGTTACTTGAAACGCTTAGAAAAGTCATAGCACACAAGTCCCGATCGAGCCGCACGTTTTGATATAACATGTGTGGGGGTTTTCTCAAAACTGTGGGAGGAGTTAGACGTCAAATTTTGGGTGGAAGAATACAGAGAGACTGACAAGCCCCTCCCAAAGTCCCCTCTGCTCCTTACACACGCACACGCACACACACGCACACACACACCTGTCTCTATCTCTCCAAAACCAGCAGAGAAAGCAGAGAAAACAGCATGTTTTAAAGTTGTCATATTTCAAGAACGGTTGATGAGAGAGATACAATTTTTGGTTTGTGAGCGTCAGGAGGCTTTCAGCAACTCCCACATTTAAATTGGTGACAAACGGACGTGAATTGACAGAGAAATCACAGTTTTAAAATCATCCTCGTCTTGATTTTTCCAGAACTCAAAAGCAGACATTTTAACATTGAGGTGGATGGAGAGTGTGACCAGAGTTGTCTGCGCTTTGAGGTGATTTTAAGAAAAACTACAAGTCATATGAACATGAAAACACACACAGGGTTACACGACACCCATGGCAATGTTTTGATGTAAAAATTGTCTGTGTAGGTTGGAAATCGTGGGCAGGGGAAGAGTTTGTTTAGAGATTTTTGGTGATTATTTTGCTGGTTCTCACTAGAGTACTCTAGCTGCCGCCTACACATGCAATACACACTCATTATAAAATCTGAAAACGTAAAAAAAAGTACAAACTGCGATTGTTTAAAAACCGTAATATGTATCAAAACTTTGACTTAGGTCAGAAAAGTCTCAAGTCTTGTGACTCGTTTAAAGTTTCAACCACGTTTCTACGTTAAAGTATGACGACACTGTGATGCTCCAAAGCGGGCTTGGTTTTTGGTTGTTTCCCATTATTGTGTGAGTGGAAATTAATCGCAGTTTTTCGCGATTTCTGTCGCCATGGTTACATGAAAGTCTTAGAAAACTCATAGCTCACGATTCCCGGTCAAGGCGCACGTTTTGATATAACTTGTGTTGAGGTTTTCTCAAAGCTGCGGGAGGAGTAGCGCGGCGAAAAACGGGCGGAGGAGGAATAATATCAAGCGGAATATACGCAAGTGGAATATCAATAGATGCTTGCTTTGCAATGCATTCTAGTGAGAACCCTAGGGTTCTGACTAGTATGCCTTGCAGCAGCAGGCACCTAATAAAAAAATACTTTTTTGATATTGTAAGGGCCAGTAGAGAAGGCCCTGCTGGCCCTGACAGCCCACCACTGTGTGTTTGTGCATAAAACAAAACTAAAACAAACAAACAGGACCCAACTTGTTAGACTCGGGTCTAACACGGACCCATGTCTGTGTCCGTGTGAGAGAGGAAGGAAGGCTTCTTCAAACATGAGGCGTGTCCAGGTGATGATAACCCCACCTCCAGGCCTGAAACAAAACAAAGAAGGCCAGCAACACAGTCATCACAGGGGCCAGCGTGGCTGGAATCTCCATTGTCCTTTATGAGCACGGCCTACATGGTAAAAGTCTACAGTCCATGTGAGAGGGATTACAGTGAGCGTCTTTTCCAATGCAAAGGACTGCATGAAGAACTCCTGCTCCACCTCTGCTGGACAACATCCACTCCACTGGCTAAGAGCGTCAATACAACTGCTGCTCATTTTCACTTCTCTCTTCCTCCCAAACGTCTCCACACTCCAGAATATGAAGTTGCGGTAACTCTAAGGACAGCCTCGATGGTCAGAGCTGCACCTACACTCTTGTCATCCAGTGATGCTGAAGAGATCACGCTGGTTTCCCTGCAACAGATTTCAAAGATATTTAATAAATAAATAATTATTAATCCTAGTTATTTTATGAACTGTTGTCCCCCAACAGTACTTTATTCTATGTCAGCAAATAAGTGCTCCTAAATTTGACGTATTGGACCTTTAAGTCACTAAGGGCTGTCTTTAGCTGGTTTTAGGCACAGGGAACCTGACCAATGCCTTTAATGAAGATGATGATTTGCTTACAGACAGATGTGTGGACCTCACCTCTGTAAACCTGACAGCAACACGCAGTGGTAACCAAACTGTCAACGTTACATCTCGAAATCTCACATCTTCAGTCTCTGAGTTTTGGGAGTGAGTGTTCTGTCACACACACACACACACAGCAGCAGCAGCAGTAACAGCAGTAAAACACATGTATGAAGTACGTTCATACATGTCACATGTATAATCTCTGTGTCTCTGAACAGGAGAGGAGTGTTGTCCATGTCTGGGGGAATAGAAGAGGTCGGCACAGTGCAATGGCAGCTGGTGCTGTGTCTGCTGGCCTGCTGGGTGACCTGCTACTTCTGCATCTGGAGAGGTGTCCGCTCTACAGGAAAGGTCGCTCAACACATTTTAATGAAGCCAAAAGATCAGAGAACCACATGATCTACTAATGAATCCACCTCGCTGATTCTGTGCCAAAGAAATACATACACTTTTAATCTAAGGGGTCGAAGCTAATTCTGAGATAACATCTTCAAAAATGTATGACAACACTAGATTCAGTCTCAGGAAAAGCAGGATGTATCATGTGAGTAGTGTGGCTGCTCTAATTCATCAACTTTCCTGAACTGAAGGGATAGACATTCCATGCTACTAGACCGTCTATGTCCATGTCTATGTTTTGTCATCAGTTTTGGGACTCCAGGTATTTGTGATGTGAACTTCTGACTCAAGCTGAATTGTCAGGAAGCCTAAAGAGGTCTATTTGTAGCGCACCAGACCTTTTATCTAATCTAATCTAGAGTCCCTGCTCAAGTGGCATTAATCAATCTAGTTTGCAGTTTAACAAAAACAACAAATCATACTTGAGTCCAAGACGAAAAGAAACTTGAAACCAATTCTGGATATTGTTCATTGTCCAGAAGAACAGAACAGAACAGAAAAGAACACTGCGATTCACACAGTCCGTGTGGCCCTAGCCTTTCGCTGCTAACAAAACATGATGTCATTAGCCTGTTTCTGATGACTTTATGACTTTTCTGGTCATTCATATCCATGTTCTAGAGCATGTTTCAGGAGTTCACACTGATAATGCCAAATGTGCCACCTTACCACACCACCACCACCAGCACGTATAACATGGGCAGTATGGTATACTCTAAATAGATCAGTTGTGACTAAAAAGCACTAGTCACTACTTGTCATTTAGGGTCTATTTAGCTGTTTCCAGCAGCCATATTATGGAAGAAAGCCAAATAAGCCATTTTTATAACTACTTTATTAATCCCCTTAGGGAAATTATTTCTCTGCATTTGACCCATCCTAGAATTAGGAGCAGTGGGCTGCCACACTGAATAGCACCCGGGGAGCAATGGGGGTTTGGTACCTTGCTCAGGGGTATCCCAGACCTTTTGACCTGGTGGGGACTTTAACCGGCAATCTTCTGGTTACAAGCAAAGTTTCCACTTGGCCACGGGCTGCCCATTTTAGAAGCTTGGTTTTTTTTTTTACTCCTGCATCTAAAACAGGCCAGAAGAATAAAAATAAATAAACACCACCACCATGGAGCTCACTTTTTCTGTTCATCTTTCAATCGATCTTTGAGTTGACGTTAGTGTAAAAAGTGTAATATAAACATATTTTCACTCTCCTGTGAGCAGATTGAATGTCATTTCAGGTGGTGTACATCACGGCGGTGTTTCCCTACATAATGCTGGCCATCCTGCTGGTCAGGGGGCTGACACTGCCGGGAGCCTGGCAGGGTGTGATCTTCTACCTCTACCCAGAACCTTCTCATCTCGCAGACCTTCAGGTGAGAGGTTGAGAGGTCGCTTTAGTGAAGACAGTGTTCTGCTCTGGGACTGACAGAAATCCCATGGTTCATTTCTAATGTTAAAAAAAAGTCAGTTGTTATTGACGGGAAACAAAGAGCTGTGGTGTTTTGTTCTTACCTTTGTTGAACAGGTGTGGATGGAAGCTTGTGCTCAGGTCCTTTTCTCATATGGTGTTGCAGCAGGAGCCATAATTACTCTGGGCAGCTACAACAAAGTCAACAACAACTGTTATAAGTGAGTCATGTGATCAGTGTTATTCCAATGTAACTCAGCATAGTCCAAACATCAGTTTATCAGTTTATTGCTGTCATAATAGTGAATATATGTATATATATGTGTATATATATATACATATATGTGTATATATATATATATATATATATATATATATATATATACATATATGTATATATGTATGAACACACATTCTCTGTTGCACACACACGTCCCTGCAAACATGCACAGAAAAGCTCACACACAACATACCAACGTACCCATTCAGGTCGTTTCTTAGAAACTAAGACCAGTTATTCAGTCTGCCACACTCTAACAGATGGACCTCAGTAGTTTGCTGTTAGTTTTTTGCTCCTTTGCTCACTCCACCCTGATGTTGCTTTTAGGTACCTTATAGATACTGACAGACACAGGAAGAGACGCGTAGAACTGACAACGCTTCATCTGCATTGTGTGAACTCGTTTGAATGTAATGGATGTTTCTTTGTATTTAAAACTAACACACTTCAGTTTTAATTTGAGTTTAGTTTATCACTGCAGACATAAATGGTGTGCAGGGATAATTCCTCATGGGCATAATGAACAGAATCTTCTGTTCATGTATGAATTCAGTGTAGTTTCTTCAGTCAAATCTCACATATTAAAATGAACACTGTTATGTGTGCATGCAGGGACACTCTGGCACCAGCTTGGTTGCCGGGTTTGTTGTCTTCTCATCTCTGGGCTTCATGGCTCAGGCTCAGGGAACGACCATCGACATGGTCGTGGATTCAGGTGAAAGACACTCACTCATACATCATACATGCGAGGACAATGATCCTGAGTCATGTGTCTCTGGTCTTCTCAGGTCCTGGGCTGGCGTTCATTGCATTTCCTCAGGCTGTAGCCATGATGCCTTTGCCTCAGTTGTGGGGGGCGTGCTTCTTCATCATGCTCATCATGCTGGGGCTGGACACGGTGGTAAGGCTGAAGAAAGTGCTCTCAGACTTTTGACGCAGCTATTTTTGTCATAAGCTACCCTCAAATGCAGTGAACAGTGGAGATTCCCTGTCTCACCCAGACAACGTCCTGTAAACGGAGTGTGAAGAATATTAGGCCACGCCCTGGCCCACGCTTTGAGATTTTCTCACTCTGGGAGTTCAAAAAATTCTACAAATAGTATTTCAGTTCCCCGAAAATGCCGTGTCCATGTGGACGGCCCCTGAGACTCACATCTCTCGACACAAACAAGCAACAATTTAGTGCAGCTGACACTGAGTATTTAAGAGTATAATATACTCTATATCAGTGGTGTAGTGGTCCCTGGAGAAGTGGGTATACTCTCAGTTTTCACCTATTTTTTTTCTTTTTTTTTCCAAAGTAGTCCGGAACAGACTAGGTAGGATCAGGTAGCCCTGTTTTAGTGACATGTAAGACTACTCTATTTAAAGGAGACATATTATACCCTATTTCCCCCATTAAAATAGTTCCCTGGTGTCCTAATGAACATGTCTGTGACATGCTTTGGTCAAAATACCATAAGGATGAAGCATCATAGCAGTTCAATAACCCTGCTAAACCCGCCACTTTCAGAACGCTCGGTTTTCGTGCATGGTCCCTTTATATGCAAATGAGACACAGGCAAACACACACCCACTTCTTCCAGGGGGTTTCGGATTTGTCCTCTTTACAGCACTCACTCGCTCAGCTCCTGTTCCCTCCCCTCATTCCTCTCCCCCTCCCTCCACTAGTTCTCTGACAATATCAACATGGCAGCGTGTGCGGAAAAAAGCGAGAGTGGTGTCCTACATAAGGATCAAGTCGAACAGTGCCAGCTCCGGAGCATACAGTCACCGGTCTGATACAGTCACATACAGCGGCAGTTTAGGCAGCTCGCCGCTGGCGATCAGTGGTGGCAATCAGCGGTGCTGTCCCTAAGTCTTTTAGTCTTTTTAGCAGCAGCATTCGGATGTGGATGTTCTCTGGGAGCAACAGACCACACCATCAATCAGGCTTTGTGCCCAGACTCTTCTCTTTACACTTTACATTTTCTATTCCAACATGACTGTGCTCCAGCACACAAAGTCACTAAAGTTTTGTGTGGAAGAACTGGACTGACCCGCACAGAACCCTGACCTCAGACACGTCAGTAAACTTCTCTGTCACTGATGCAATGATGGCTGTCTGTCTGTGTTAGTTTACAGGTTTAGAAACAGTGATCTCATCGGTGACTGACATATTCCCAGAAATGTTACGGAGACCGTGGCGCAGAGAAATATTACTCCTCCTCTTCTGCTTGATCTGCTTCATCACACAGATCCCTCTGACTACCCAGGTATTACACAATCACAATCAAACAATGAACCAATTAACCAATCCTCGTAGTTCAGTAGTGGATTTTTTTTTTGTTCTCTGTTGTCCAGGGAGGAGTTTACCTGTTCCAGCTCATTGATTACTAGGGTTGCAGTGGAGCCTGTTTGTTATTTGTGTCCCTGATCCAGTGTGTGACTGTTGGGTGGTCTTTTGGTAAGAGAGAGTTCAGTCCTCCACCGAGTTAAATGACATATTTCCACCAGCTCGCCTCGCCTCGCCACGGCACGGTTTAAGTAATCTTTCCATATGTGATGATTGGTCAGAGTGTCGTCACAGACGTCGGACACAGAAATCAAGCCGAACAGCACCGAACTGTAGATCAGTGAAAACTACTTAACAATCCTAAAAACGTGGGTTAATCTCCAACAACTGCAGGAGTCTGCTGTATTTAGGGACAGCTGCATGTGTCAGAGTCTGTGCTCGGGTCATGGAGCAAGAACTGAATTAATATGTTTAATGAACTGATTCTAGTGATTTGATTCAGTTACACTGAAAACAACTGCTTTACATGAGGAGAGCTGGTGGAAATACGGCTAAAAGTGTCCATGCACCCTTCTGCACTGATCAGTGAAGATATCAACAACACAGAAACTGGACCAACCTGAAATATATTTCTACATGTATTATATAATACAACAGACTCAAAGTGGAACCCTGGTGCATGCGCTCATATTGACAAAAATGAAGCCACATACAGCATGTCCTGGCTGAAATAACACGATCTTTGTCCTCCAGGGGCTGAGAGGCTGTGTGATGCAGTTGAAGATATGAGCGGTCAGAGGCCGTGTGTACTTTTTAAACTGTGCTGGCAGTACATCACCCCTCTCATATGCATGGTGAGTTACACTTTGACCAAACATCAGTAACAAATGCATTGACAGCTAAAGACAGAGTCCAACAACAGTGTTTGTTGTATGTTGTTTCCAGGTTTGCTTTGTCGGCTCTTTTCTGGACCATAAACCCCTGAAGTCTGGGGACTATGTGTATCCACACTGTGCCTACTATCTTGGCTGGGCCATTGCTTTGTCCTCTGTAGTTTTAGTGCCCATGTCCTCAACAGCGTCTCATGCTCCTGTGGGTCCCTGTTGCAGAACCTGACATTACCAAGACAACAAAACTTCATCTAGTGGATGAAACTGAGATGACACCAATGTCAGTATGAGTATAAGACTAATGAAATAATGATGCCATCAGTGATGGAGTGGCTGCGCATATGAATGGTGATGACATGACTGCACATACATGTGATGTTTTAACTGTAAACTGTAAAGAGTAAAATGAGAAAAGTGCAAAAATACAAAGAATACACATGACACTATTGATGTTATTGAGCAATAAAAGTGCTTCCTGTCGTCAGTGTCTACAAACAACTGAAGCCTCAACATTGTCATGTTAAACGTCTGTGTGTGAAGGATAAGATGTTCACTACATTATTAACTCTCATTCATGTGTTCATCACATTTATCAGTAACTTTATGAAAAACTGCTTTTTGGGCCACATGAGTATAAAAAATGTGTCATTCAAGGCAGAGGGGGCGGAGCTACATCCCATTCTTATAATACATCCATGGCATACACTGAAAATGTTTCTGAGTTGCTTATTTGTGGGTTGTGTGGCCCTGAGCATGTACTCCTGTGTTACTCCCATAATGCCTCTGGGCTGCCTCTGGGATGCTTGTGAAACGAGCATTCATGAACAGTGATGCAGTAACAGCTGCAGTCAGTGTTTACTGTGATATTAGAACATTTAATATCAAATGTTTTTACAATGTTTCCACCTATGGTCCCAGCTGGCCTTGGCATATAATACTGTATGTTGATTCTGATTAAAGTCTGTATGTTACTTTAGATTATCATTTTCCATTAGATAGATACCCAGACGCTCATGTTTATGCTGAACTGCATTATTTGAGTTCATTAAGTCCTATCCTGAATACAAGTGTTTATGATTTATATACAGTCTTTCTCTATGTTTTACAGTAGTGTTATGCCTGTGATTTGTGGTGATTATTTCTTGTTTCAGACTGATGACAACACAGAGTATTGGAAATAAATATGGCTGGAACACAAACGGTCTAAGAAGGAATACGTCTCCCTCCCTTCATTCCTGTGTCCTGAACGACAAATAAACCATATGATTGTTGGAGATTAAGCCACGTTTTTAGGATTGTTAACTGTTTTTAACTCATCAAAGTACCAGGTACCAGGTGCTATGCTAATAGAACGCTAAATAACTGCAAAAACAAGATTATACATATAGCACATACATAGTATATAAGTTTATATTCAATTCAATTCAATTTTATTTGTATAGCGCCAAATCATAACATACAGTGTGTATATATATATATATATACACATATACATACATATACTTATATATATACACACACCTACATTTTAAGCCACAGGAGCAGCAGACAAAAGCAACAATTACACAAACACAAAGTTAATTTGCTTTGAAAAAAGATAAAGTAAAGCAGAGGCAAAGAAACAGAAGGGATATTGATGATGAGGTCCAGTCTGGATACACATAGTTCCCATTTGTCAGGGGTTGATATTCCAGAAAGAAGTTAATGAAGCAAACCTGAAGGAAATAACCCAGAAACATAGCTGGATCTGCCAGGGCTGTTTCTAGCTGTTTGATTCCTAACTTTTTCATATATTCTGTGACGACTCAGCAGTTTGTTACATTTTAAGAGGAAAGCAGGCTAGAGTACATTAACAAATGCAACAGATACAGTATGTTCTTGAAAAACATTTAATATAAACTTTGAGGTAGCATAACAAGGTGGCCTAACAAGGTGGCATAACATAAAACAGTTTTAACCCACCATTCAATTGGTTGACCAAAAACTGGTAGTTGTGCTTCCAGGTCTGTAGGAGGTGATGGTCCAGCTGCTTGCTGGTCAGAAGCAGTTGCTGATGGCCCTGCTGCTTGCTCATCAGAAGCAGTTGCTGACGTTTAGTCTGATTGGCACGATAAGCATGTTGTTTTATGGGGCGCGCATCTTGTACCTCTATATCAAGTTTCAAGACAGCTGTAGGGGTTGGAACATAACTAAATGGACAATAATACTGGCCAATTAGCACCTCCAGATCACGTTGCTGTGCAGTGGTTAAATGCTGCAAACAGCATGACAGGTTAGCAAGCATCTCTGAATTTGGGAGGCGGACTGGCTGATGTGTAGGGTGGCGCATCTGTGGCTCATCTGAGAGCTTTAAAATCTGACTGTTCGGCTAATAAGGGCAAGGGAACAGCAGTGCTAACATTGTTTTTGCCAGTCTGGTAGCGTTTCAACAGGTTTATGTGACAGACTCTGATCTTGCGCCTTCTGTCTGGAGTGCAGAGAACATAATCAGTGTCGCTAAGACGCTCTTTAACGTCACAGAATATAGCTGTGAAAACTGAGCTGGTGATGGGCAGCAACACTAGAACTTTATCACCTACCTCAAAACTCTGAGATACAGCGTAGCGATCGTAATGGCGCTTCATGACCAATTGTGAATTAGTAAGGGTGGCTTTAGTAAGGGTGGCTTTAGCAAGGGCGTTAACGCGTTGAAGGCACTCATGGAACTGGGTGACATAGTCTAACACATGCTTTTTTGGTGCAGACTCACAGGACAAGAACTGATCATGTAGGGATTGGCAGTTCAGTACAAACCGCTACTGGGAAGAATCCAGTAACCAGGGAGGACTGAATATGGACACGGTGCACTGGCCTTGGCATGTATCCCATTTCAACTCCTCTAATAACTGAACTGTAATGACAAGTAGCGTTATCGGAGAACGGCAGAGCTGATGCGAGAATAACAGATTGAGGGCATGCAGTATCTCGCAAAGCCTGTATGGGTTTTTTATCAGCTGACTCACCAGTCAGTGACACAAAGGCATCAAACGGGAATGGCTTAAAACAGTCAGCAATTTTCTGATCAGATGAGTCAATGTTCACACCACAATCTGCTTTAATCAGTCCTAACCCTTTTGCTTGAGAAGGGCCGGAGGACTGCTTTCTGCGTTTTAGTGTTGTAGCAGCATGGATGTGCGCTATCTCATGCATTATGACGGCCCTGATTTGAACACCAATGGTAGCTATGCATTCTAGGTGGACGGGACTATAAATGCGGCGTATCCTATCGGTTCTCGTTCTCTGCACTCCTGTAAACGCGTCACTTCCGGTCGGAGTGTTTGGCTCTCGGTGAGTAGGACTATGCGCTGCTTCACGTCTCTCATGCCCATTTACCTGTGTGCTGATCGGAGTGTTTTGTTGTTGTACTGCAGAGCGGCTGGGCTTACACGCCACGCTCAAGGTGCGCTGTCTCTCCAAGCTGCGGTGGTAAGTGTCCTCCCCCTCTGCATCATACTGTTTGGTGCCTCACGGCTAACACCGTGTGGTTGCAGGTTAATGCCGGTAGCGGCGTGAGTCTCTCTCTCTCACTCTCCCCCTATGGTTGTGCGGGCATCATACTCGGCAACAAGGTTTGTTTTCTTGTTTAATTGCCTCATTTAAAATATTGTTAGCGCCATAATTCAAGTGCTAATTTTGTATATTTTTTAAGATGAATGTTGGCCACCTGGCTGAGTAAGACGTGAACTGAATGACGTCACGATCAGCTGTCCCCTGCTGCTTTGTCTCGCTCTGATTCTGCCTGCCTTGACGTCATAACGTGTCGCTTCACGGCTTCTCCCGTGGCCGCTGTTCTGTGCTTGCCGTTTTATTTTGATGTTTTAGTTTAGGTTCACTTCGATTTTGATTTTGTTATTTCACCTGTCCTTTTTGTTTGTTTTGATTTCTGAGATTGATTTTGGTTATTTTGTTTTCATTAACTGCCGTATTACATATATTTTTGGGGCATATTAGTGTGTTTTATATAGTGTTATATGTTTATTATTTTGGGGAATTATATGTAAATTATTTTTTGGTAGTATAATTTGCCCGGTTGTAATTCTTTGGTTTATTGTGTTTGATTTGGTTATTTTCTTTGAGTGATTAGTGATATTTTCTTTTCTTCTGGGCAATTTATATTTAGTTTAGTAACATAATTTGCCCAGTCTTATTATTATTATTATTATTATTATTGTTATCCTGTTTATTCATGCTATTAATTTCTGTATCTTGTTTTTAGTGCCAAGGCTGGTGGTGGTGCTGGTGACCTGGGTGGAGGTGTCCGTTTTCCCTGCGTGCTGTGTCCCCTGGGATTTGGGTATTCACTGTGTGTGTGTGTGTGTGTGTGTGCGTGTGTGCCTGTCACATAACCTGGTGATTGAGTATTTTGATTTAGACTCCTCCTCTCACTAGCTTCATTTCACCACAAGCCTAAGTCTGCACAGATTTATTTTCTTTTGATTTTCAGTGAACACATTGTGCTTTTAAACCATTTATTAAAGTGTGTATTATTTTAACATTTGGAATCACGTCTCCTGCATTCATTGAGTAGTACTTACTTGCGTGTCCTTTACCTGGGATAATATAATCTTTGGGTGAAAGTCCCAAAGTGGCGTTGTCGGCTCCTTACACTCAACAATTATTATTTAGTTAGGTTTCTTTCTTACTCTCGCCACAGAAACTTGGCGTTGTCGGCAGGATCTACTCAGCAGAGACGTGTGTTCCTTTTGTGTTCATTCTGTGTTTCTTTTTTTTTCTTTGCCCTAACATTATTCTTTTTTTTTGGTAGGCACATTGGGCAGCTGTGAGACAAAGCAGCAGTGGATCTTTGGGTTGGCCTGAGGAGGTTTCTCGCTACAGGTTTGACATTTGTCGGGCTGTTACATTTTAGTTTTACCTGGTAGTGAGTTTCATTAGTCATGGGGGAAGAGCTACAGGAACTTAGAGCCTTGGTGTTGCAGTTAAAAGCTGACAACGAGCGGCTGCGGCAGGAACAGCCTGGCCCTAGTGCGTCATCTGCCTCTTCGGCACAACCTACTGCCCCTTCCACTTCTAGTGTCCCTGTAGCAGAGAGACTAGTTTTTGTGCCCCGAGATAGAAAATGTCCCATCTTTAGGGGGAAAACGGGCATTGGGTTGAGTGAGTGGATAGAGGAGGTACAGGCATGTATGAGGGCACGGCATTTATCCTTTTCCGACCGTGCATTTTTTCTGTATGACCACTTGGAGGGTGAGGCTAAAGAGGAGATCAGGCATCGTTCTGGTGCAGAGAGGGAGGACCCTGAAAGTATACTCACTATCTTGCGGGAGCTGTACGGTTGCACTGAGTCTTATGTTGCTCTGCAGGAGGCATTTTTCTCTAGGAGGCAGCAGGAGGGAGAGACTCTTCAGGAGTTCTCTCTTGCATTAATGGGTCTTATGGAGAGGGTGAAGCAGCGTGCACCTATGGGAATCCTCAATGCAGATGCTCTTCTGAGAGACCAATTTGTTGAGCATGTGTTGGAGAGTTCCCTGCGTCGTGAGTTAAAGCAGTTAGTGCGTAGACATCCTGATTGCACTTTGCTTGATGTCAGAGCCGAGGCGATTCAGTGGGAGCGTGAAGGTTTGCCTGGCGGTGTAAGGGCCCGCAGTCACTCCGTCCCCTTAGTGCTTGGTGTCCAGTATGGTGTTCATGGTAGTCATCAGAGTGCCGTCTTTTCTCCCCCATTGTCTGAAGTGCGTGAGATGAGAGAGATGCTAAAGCAGCAGCAAGAGCAGCTGAATCAGCTTACTGAAAGCATCGCACGATTGCAGAACTCTAACTGGCGTAGCCGTCCATCTCGTGCCGACCCTGTAATATGCAGACGCTGTAAGCAGCCTGGCCATTTTGCAAGGGAGTGTGATGGTGTGCGTGCTCCGTACCCGCACTCTTCTACACAACCTCCATCTTTTCCCAATAGACTGCCTCGTCCCGCTTCGGTATCGGGAAACTAGAGCCCGCCAAACTTCAGAGCCACAGTTTGGGTGGGGCAGCTACTGGCTCACCAGTTAGTTTTATTGGTCCTGATATTCCCAAGTTGATCTCGTCTTGCCCTCATGTTGATGTCGGCATGGGCGGCGTAAGGGTCCCTTGCTTGGTGGATACTGGTTCTATGGTGTCCACTGTTTCTGAGAGTTTTTTCCACCAGTATTTTGAGCCTTGGGGTCAGGAGCGCCTTCAATCATGCCACTGGTTGCAGCTGCGAGCTGCTAATGGTTTAGCAATTCCTTATATTGGCTACTTGGAGCTAGAGGTACAACTTTGTGGGAAGTTCATGCCAAATTGTGGGGTGTTAGTTGTGAAGGACCCCCCTGGTGGCATACCTGCTCAAGTGCCTGGTGTCCTTGGAATGAACGTGATCCGTAGGTGCTACCAAGAACTCTTTGTTGAGTATGGTGAGGCTTTATTTTCTCAGCCCTGTTTCTCTGGGACCCCAGAGCCCATTGTGCAGGCACTGCAGCAGTGTCAGCGTGTGGCTGCTGAGACTCCTCAGGATGGTCCAGGGAGGGCAAAGGTCAGAGGTAAGAGGGCTTGGCGTATTCCGGGTGGTGTCATGAAGATCGTGGCAGCCACCTGCTCTGAACAGTATTCAGGTTCCACAGTCTTGTTTGAGCCCCCAGCCTCTGGTTTGCCGGCTGGCTTGCTCGCCTCCCCTGCCCTAGTTCAAGTCATTAGGGGCACGACCTACATACCTGTTGTTAATGTAGGATTCACTGATGTGATGTTGCATCCTCGCACTGTTGTTGGTACACTAGACGCTGTAAATATTGTTAGCCTTCCTTCAGGAGTCACTGAAGTGCCCTCTGGTTTAGCCACCTCGTCATCACAAACAGTTGCCCTTACTGAACAGAAGCAGGTGCAGGACATAGATTTGTCGTCATTGTCTATGGACGAACAAGTCCGAGTGAGGTCTCTGCTGGGGCAGTACACCAACGTTTTCTCAGCCCATGACGGAGATCTGGGCTGTACCAACCTGATCTCTCATGACATACCTCTGGTTGATGATGTCCCAGTTAGACAACGCTACAGGCGCATTCCACCCTCAGAATACGAGGTTGTGAAGGAACACATCAATCAGCTGCTCTCATCACAGGTAATCCGGGAGAGTAGCAGCCCCTATGCATCCCCTATTGTGTTGGTGAAGAAAAAGGATGGTAGTCTGAGAATGTGTGTTGACTATAGACAACTTAACGGAAAAACCAGAAAAGATGCTTTTCCGCTTCCTCGCATAGAGGAATCGTTGGATGCGCTGTCAGGCGCATGCTGGTTTTCCACCCTTGATCTGGCCAGTGGTTATAACCAGGTGCCTGTGACTGAATCAGACAGGTCAAAAACTGCTTTTTGTACCCCATTTGGCTTGTTTGAATGGAACAGAATGCCATTTGGGCTTTGTAACGCCTCCAGCACCTTTCAAAGGCTGATGCAACGCATTTTCGGGGATCAGCAATGTGAGTCACTACTGCTGTATCTTGATGATATTGTTGTGTTTTCATCCACTGTTGAACAACATCTGGAGCGGTTGCAGGTCGTGCTGAATCGACTCCAAAATGAGGGTCTAAAGGCCAAGCTCAGCAAATGTGCCTTCTTTCAGAAGGAAGTGCATTACTTGGGCCATGTGATATCTGGCAAAGGTGTTTCCACTGACCCCAGCAAGATCGACTCTGTTGTTAAATGGCCAACACCCACAACCGTCTCCGAGTTGAGGTCTTTTCTTGGTTTTGCCAGTTATTATCGGCGTTTTGTGGAAGGGTTTGCCCATTTGGCAGCCCCTCTGCATAAGGCTGTGGCAGAGTTTGGTCATACCAAGAATGGTAGGAAGTCCAAGCATGAGGTGATTAAACGTTGGATGGATGATTGTGACCCGAGCTTTCAAGCACTTAAGGCTAGGCTCACTACTGCACCAGTATTGGCCTATGCTGATTTTTCCCTCCCTTTCATTTTGGAGGTCGACGCAAGCCATGGTGGCTTGGGGGCGGTGCTCTCTCAGAACCAAGCGGGAAAGGTAAGGCCGATCGCATATGCTAGTCGAGGTTTGAGGCCTACAGAAAGGAACATGGTGAACTACAGTTCCATGAAGCTTGAGTTCTTGGCCCTTAAGTGGGCAATGACTGAAAAATTCAGGGAGTACTTGCTAGGTAATAAGTGTGTTGTCTTCACTGACAACAACCCCCTGAGCCACTTGTCTTCTGCTAAACTGTCTGCAGCTGAGCAGCGATGGGCAGCACAACTCGCATCATTTGACTTTGATATTAAATACAGGTCGGGGAAGAGTAACCAGAATGCGGATGCCTTGTCTCGTCAGTACCCACCTGGGCCTCAGGATGTGGAAGCCATGCTCCCAGGTACTGCCTTGCCTAAGCCGTTGCAGCAAGCTCTGAGGTTGAGAGAGCCTGAGGTAACCCAAGCTGCTATTGTAGCTCTGCCACAGCACACAATCTCTGAGATCTGTTCTCTCCAGCAGGCTGATCCTGTTATCCTTGAGTTGCTGAAATTTTGGCGTAAAAAGCAGCGTCCCAGCCATGAGGAGCGTTTACAGCTGTCTCAGTCCACATTGACCCTGCTCCGGCAGTGGGACCGCCTGGTTGAGAGGGACGGAGTCCTGTACCGCAAGGTTTTCCGCTCTGATGGTGCAGAGCCTGTGTTTCAGGTGCTGTTACCTGACACTCTCACCACTGAGGTCCTGACCCAAGTCCATCAGGAGCATGGGCATCAGGGGGTAGAACGAACTTTGGCACTGTTGCGGTCCCAGTGCTATTGGCCTGGCATGTCCTCTGATGTGGCTCAATGGTGTCATGCATGTGAGAGGTGTCAGGTTGCAAAAGATGTCCACCCAACAGCTCGTAGCTATATGGGCCATCTTTTGGCATCACATCCTAATGAAATTCTGGCTATTGACTATACCACTCTTGAGCCTGCCCAGAATGGTGTTGAAAACGTCTTGGTTATGACTGACGTTTTTAGTAAATATACTATAGCTGTCCCCACCCGGGATCAGCGTGCCCCCACAGTAGCTAAGGTCCTGGTATCGGAGTGGTTTTACAAGTTTGGTGTCCCCGCTCGGTTACACTCTGACCAAGGCCGTAACTTCGAGAGCTCACTTATACAGCAACTTTGCAGTCTGTACGGTATTGTGAAGTCGCGTACCACCCTGTACCACCCTGAAGGTAATGGTCAGTGTGAGCGGTTTAACCGGACGCTCCACAACTTGCTGCGCACCTTACCTGTCTCCCGAAAGAGGGACTGGAACTCTTGTTTGCCTCAAGTTCTGTACTGCTATAACACGACACCCCATCAGGCTACAGGAGAGTCTCCGTTCTTTTTGATGTTTGGCCAGGAGCCTCGGCTGCCACTAGATTTTCTTTTGGCTAGGGTTGAGAGTCCTGTTAATGGTTTAGTCCATGAGTGGGTCGAGGAGCACCAAGCTCGATTGCAGGTGGCATTTGCAGGTGCAAGGAAGCGCTTACAACAGGCAGCAGCCCGCCGAAAGCAAGCCCATGACCAGCATGTAAGAGATCTGCCACTGAGGGAGGGTCAGTTGGTATTCTTGCGGGACTTCAGTGCAAGGGGGCCCCACAAAACCCGGGATAGATGGAGTTCGGTAAAATATCGAGTGTTGAGGGCACCTGCAGAAAGTGGCTCAGTGTACACAATTGTGCCAGTAGATGACCAGACCAAGGTCAGGCAGGTCCATCGCAGAATGTTGAAGGCTGTGATTGGAGCAGACTCACCTGGTGGTGCTTCCCCTCTTAATCCACCACTGGTGGAAGAACCACTTCCTGAAAATGAATGCTCATTTGATTATGATCTGTTGGTTTTTAGGCAACAACCCCCACTGGCCTCTCGGGCGGTGCCCGCCACTACGTCAACTGTGGTGACCCAGACGACTCCCCAAATGCCAGTTCCACCGTCAGACCCCAACCCCTCTGAGTGTGGCCCTTTGACAGCTTCATATACTGAGGAATCAGAATCCTTGGTCTCTCTCCCAGTCCATTGTCCTAGTCCTGGACATATGGCTCCACGCCGGACCATGCGTTCAACAGCTGGTCAACATTCTAATGTGCATCACATGCCACAGCCAGTTAGGCAGGTGGCGGCTGCGGTCCCTCCTGCACCAGTATCCAATTCAGTGTCTGTGTTATTTAGACCTTGGAACTAGCATGTGGTTCTGTTTGATTTGTCCATCGTCGGGACGACGATGCAAGAAGCGGGGGTAGAATGTAGCAGCATGGATGTGCGCTATCTCATGCATTATGACGGCCCTGATTTGAACACCAATGGTAGCTATGCATTCTAGGTGGACGGGACTATAAATGCGGCATATCCTATCGGTTCTCGTTCTCTGCACTCCTGTAAACGCGTCACTTCCGGTCGGAGTGTTTGGCTCTCGGTGAGTAGGACTATGCGCTGCTTCACGTCTCTCATGCCCATTTACCTGTGTGCTGATCGGAGTGTTTTGTTGTTGTACTGCAGAGCGGCTGGGCTTACACGCCACGCTCAAGGTGCGCTGTCTCTCCAAGCTGCGGTGGTAAGTGTCCTCCCCCTCTGCATCATACTGTTTGGTGCCTCACGGCTAACACCGTGTGGTTGCAGGTTAATGCCGGTAGCGGCGTGAGTCTCTCTCTCTCACTCTCCCCCTATGGTTGTGCGGGCATCATACTCGGCAACAAGGTTTGTTTTCTTGTTTAATTGCCTCATTTAAAATATTGTTAGCGCCATAATTCAAGTGCTAATTTTGTATATTTTTTTAAGATGAATGTTGGCCACCTGGCTGAGTAAGACGTGAACTGAATGACGTCACGATCAGCTGTCCCCTGCTGCTTTGTCTCGCTCTGATTCTGCCTGCCTTGACGTCATAACGTGTCGCTTCACGGCTTCTCCCGTGGCCGCTGTTCTGTGCTTGCCGTTTTATTTTGATGTTTTAGTTTAGGTTCACTTCGATTTTGATTTTGTTATTTCACCTGTCCTTTTTGTTTGTTTTGATTTCTGAGATTGATTTTGGTTATTTTGTTTTCATTAACTGCCGTATTACATATATTTTTGGGGCATATTAGTGTGTTTTATATAGTGTTATATGTTTATTATTTTGGGGAATTATATGTAAATTATTTTTTGGTAGTATAATTTGCCCGGTTGTAATTCTTTGGTTTATTGTGTTTGATTTGGTTATTTTCTTTGAGTGATTAGTGATATTTTCTTTTCTTCTGGGCAATTTATATTTAGTTTAGTAACATAATTTGCCCAGTCTTATTATTATTATTATTATTATTATTGTTATCCTGTTTATTCATGCTATTAATTTCTGTATCTTGTTTTTAGTGCCAAGGCTGGTGGTGGTGCTGGTGACCTGGGTGGAGGTGTCCGTTTTCCCTGCGTGCTGTGTCCCCTGGGATTTGGGTATTCACTGTGTGTGTGTGTGTGTGTGTGTGCGTGTGTGCCTGTCACATAACCTGGTGATTGAGTATTTTGATTTAGACTCCTCCTCTCACTAGCTTCATTTCACCACAAGCCTAAGTCTGCACAGATTTATTTTCTTTTGATTTTCAGTGAACACATTGTGCTTTTAAACCATTTATTAAAGTGTGTATTATTTTAACATTTGGAATCACGTCTCCTGCATTCATTGAGTAGTACTTACTTGCGTGTCCTTTACCTGGGATAATATAATCTTTGGGTGAAAGTCCCAAAGTGGCGTTGTCGACTCCTTACTCTCAACAATTATTATTTAGTTAGGTTTCTTTCTTACTCTCGCCACAGTGTCAAGCAATTTGCAATGACATGGCTGACCTGGTGACAGTAATGACATTCCCTTTCCTCTTTGGGCCCACATCCATTAGAGGATCACATTACAGCAGCGGCACACATTACATTACATTACATTACATGTCATTTAGCAGACGCTTTTATCCAAAGCGACTTACAATAAGTGCATTTAAACATTTGGGTACAAATAAGAGCTAGAAGTAAGTAAGAGCTTCAAGTAAACCAAACTATGAAGTGGTAGTCATAAGTGCGATGTATAAGGTTTTTTTTTTTGTTGCTTTTTTTTGTTTTGACGTCATCGTCGTCGTCTCAGTTGAGGTAGAGTCGAAAGAAATGTGTTTTTAGTCAGCGGCAGAAGATGAAGAGGCTTTCCGCTGTCCGGATGTCGATGGGGAGCTCGTTCCACCATTTGGGAGCGAGGACAGTGAACAGTCTCGAGTTCTGCGAATGCCTCTGCGCTCCTCAGTGAGGGGGCCGCGAGCCAGTTTGCTGATGCAGAGCGGAGTGGGCGGGCTGGGGTGTAGGTTTTGATCATGTCCTGGATGTAGGTTGGATCGGATCCGTTTGTAGCATGGAACGCAAGCACTTGAAGCGGATGCGAGCAGCTACAGGAAGCCAGTGAAGGGAGCGGAGAAGTGGTGGAGTGTGGGAGAATTATGGTAAGTTGAAGACCAGTCGAGCTGCTGCATTCTGGATGAGTTGCAGAGGTCATATGGCACACGCAGGGAGACCAGCCAGGAGGGAATTGCAGTAGTTCAAGCGTGAGATGAAAAGAGCCTGGACCAGAACCTGTGCCGCCTTCTGGGTTAGAAGAGGCCATATCCTTCTGATGTTGTGCAACATGTATCTGCAAGATCGAGTTGTTGCAGCAATGTTGGCAGTGAGGGAGAGATGGTCATCAAGTGTCACACCCAGGTTCCTTGCGGTATGAGAAGGAGTTACCACAGAGTTGTTGAGGGTGATGGTTAGATCTGTGGTGGGAGAGCCCTTTCCTGGGAGAAAAAGAAACTCAGTCTTGTCGAGATTGAGTTTCAGGTGATGGTCAGACATCGACTGAGTGATGTCGGTCAGACAAGTGGAGATCCGTTCTGCTACATGTGTGTCGGAGCTGGGAAAAGAGAGAATGAGTTGGGTGTCATCGGCGTAGCTGTGATAGGAAAAACCATAAGAGAGAATAACAGAACCAAGAGAGTTGGTGTATAGAGAGAAGAGGAGAGGGCCCAAGACAGAACCCTGAGGGACCCAGTAGCTAGAGGACAGGGTTCCGACACGGATCCTCTCCAGGTTACTCTGTATATTTGGTTTTGAAGATAGGACGAGAGTAGCGTAAGTGCAGAGCCTGAGACACCTAGTTCTTGAAGGGAGGAAGTAAGGATCTGGTGGTTAACTGTGTCAAACGCTGCAGAAAGGTCCAAGAGGATGAGCACAGAGGAGAGAGAGGCAGCCCTGGCAGTGTGGAGTTGTTCAGTGACAGCAGGAAGTGCAGTTTCGGTCGAGTGACCTGCTTTAAAACCAGACTGAAGAGGATCAAGAAGGTTGTTCCAGTGAAGGTAGGAGGAGAGTTGATTAAAGATAGCACGCTCCAGAGTTTTGGAGAGAAAAGGAAGAAGAGAGACAGGTCTGTAGTTATTTAATTCAGACGGGTCAAGGGTGGGTTTTTTAAGGAGGGGGGTCACTCTGGCCTCTCTAAGAGAGTCCAGAAAGCAGCCAGATGATAGAGATGTGTTAATGAGGTGGGTGAGGAAAGGAAGAAGATCAGAAGCAATTGACTGAAGAAGGTGAGAGGGGATAGGGTCAAGGGTGCAGGAGGTGGGGCGGGCAGAGTTTATTAGGGAAAGAACTTGATCATGAGATAAAGGGGTGAAAGAGGATAGAGAAGGAGCTGAATTTGTGGTTGGTAGAGTGACCTTCTGTTCATTTAGGTACACCACAATGCACTCAGATAAACACTTCTTAAAGTCTTTTAATAGGATCAGTTCTCTTAATGCATTGTAATCACTAACTTTACACGTTGCACACCATTTATCAAATAGAAGAAGAAAGCAGAAGCTTTCTTGTGACCTCTGAATTTCTGTCGGTACGCTTCAGGCACAAGTTCATAAGCTCGTAAGATAGCCTGTTTGACAGTTTCATAATTTAAGCTATCTTCAACAGGAAGTGCAGCTATAGCATTCTGAACTTTACCGTGCATTTTACACTGGAGCAGAAGCGTCCATACTTCAGGTGACCATGCAAAAAGCAAAAATGTAAAGCAACCGCTATCCTCTCAAAAACATTGAAATAGGAGTCAACTTCCTTATCCTGAAATACAGGTATTAAGGCCACATGCTTACTAATGTCAAATGCTATTTTAGGCGAGCTGGTGGAAGTGGTGGAAGGTGGTGACATACCTGAGTCTCTAGGAGCACTCTGCCCCTTGTTAGAAGCCTCAAGCTCTAGTTGTCTCAGTCTCACTGCCCTCTCCGTCTCAGCCTGAATTCAGCTTTTCTGATTTCCAACTGGTGCTGGAGCTAGGAGTGCGTCTCCCGTTCACGCGCTTCCAGTTGCAGCTGAGTCAGACGGACTTTAAGCCGTGCCTCAGTATTGCCAGCACTGCTCTGTGGGGAAGGATCATACCTAGGCAGGGTAAACGGGGTCTTCGCCCGCTCACCTGTCTGGTAAACTTTCCCAGCATCTGAGGGTGTCTCAGCACTTGGACCACTCTCTGCTTCTGCTGAGGAACTAGAAAGAGGAACAGCCTCCAACTGCTCGGTCAGAGTATTCACACCCTGCTCCACCAATCCCCCAATCACTCGTTCTCTAATTTCTTTTTTATGGCCCTGCTAAAGGGAATATTGAAGTGAATCGCTATCTCTATTAAATCATCCTTCCTGCAACTATGTAATTGGTCAACAGTAGGATGGGCTACAAATATATCCAAGTTAAACTTTTCTGCCATGGTGCTCAGTAGATAGCAGCACTCACTCAAGCAGACAGCTAAATCCCTAATGAGCTCACTTAACACACCGAGTAATCAACGGAGCTCAACAAACTCTCACCAATTTAACTAAACACTTGACAGACCCGATTCCATTGCCAATTTACAATTACCAAATTTTCATTTCGATCCCGGACGAGCCCCCATTTATGTTACGACATAACGTGTTAGAAAGAAGGTGGAACTGGACTGGTTTAGGGTAAAGTCAGGCATTTAATTAAAGGAGGGTGCACTTGCACAAGGAAACATATCAGAAGGGTGCTGTACAGGTGCTGACAAATAACTAAAACACAAAGTAACATCAAATAAATGACTGCTATTTAGCTCTTGGAAACACCAAATAACTAAAGGGGGTCCCATAAGCTTTACAAACATACTAGCACAAAAGAAACATGCAGCTATTCTGCAAAAGAACAGTCTCAGAACAAAAGAAAGAGAAGCCAACCGATTAAGGTACTCTCTGAACTACATAAATATACAAAGATTCAGCACACTGGCTAAAACCACTCAGATAGGTTCCAGCCAGGTAAAACTAAACGAACACACTATTGAAATATGCTTTAACACAGAACGGTATGTAACCAACAGGGAGGCGAACTGATCACTGACTCACAGCCGCCATGAACTGAGGGCACACAAGCTATTTATGTTGCAGCTGGGGTTGATTGCAGAGTCTTGATTGGTAGATTTGGTAGAAACACAGCCACATCAATCACAGACGCAGGTGGACAGGAAGCAGGAAGTAGACCGCCTCTGCTTCAGAAAGACCAATCCTCACCAGGGAATCACACAGCTTGCTTTGCATACCTGGCAGAATCACTCATGGGAACACACAATGAACATACACTAAACAGCAGCCAGCAGTGGCCGTAACAAAATATTTCAAAATTGCTCCTGCAAAGACAAAGCTCCTTAGGTTACTAAGCAATCAGAAGCAAATATTAATATCATATACAGTGGGTATTCAGAGTTTCACTCTTTGTTTCATTGCAGCCATTTTCTAAAATCAAAAAAGTTCCTTTTATTTCTCATTAATGTACACTCAGCACCACATCTTGACAGAAAAAGATGCACACAGCTAAAATAACGAAGGAGTGGCTTCGGAACAACTCTGTGACCATTCTTGACTGGCCCAACCAGAGCGCTGACCTAAACCCAATTGAGCATCTCTGGAGAGACCTGAAAATGGCTGTCCACCAACGTTCACCATCCAACCTGACAAACCTGGAGAGGATCTGCAAGGAAGAATGTCAGAGGAACCCCCAAATCCAGGTGTGAAAAACTTGTTGCATCATTCCCAAGAAGAATCATCATACTAGCTCAAAAGGAGCTTCTACTCAATACTGAGCAAAGGGTCTGAATACTTATGACCATGTGATATTTCACTTTTTCTTTTTAATAAATTTGCAAACATTTCTTCATTTCGTTTTTTTTTCTGTCAAGATGGGGTGCTAAGTGTACATTAATGAGAAATAAAATGAACTTTTTTTGATTTTAGCTAATGGCTGCAATGAAACAAAGCGTGAAACATTTAAAGGGGTCTGAATACTTTCCATACCCACTGTAACTGCAGCTGTGTTGCACTATGCAAAATATTCTGGATCTCTTTTTATATTAAACATTACAATATACAGTGTCCCCGTTTAAGCATCTATTTCTGGTTTTATCTCCACATTATACTAGTTAATTAATAAAAATGAAGGTAAATGAGTGATGAGCACCATATGATATAAAGGGAATATGTTTGCATATATCTTGCAGCGCATTACAAAGTGGACATTGGCAACTAGCAGTCCTAAGCATTACAGGACACTTTAAATGTACAGGTTTGTTCAAATTAGTAAACTACACAAACAACAAAATATATTCTAATAATTTGGCAAGGGGAATTCAACTAAATTTTGTCCAGTAAGCAGATTTGTCTAGTAACCAAATCACAGTAAATACAAATACAATAGAGCAAATAATTGGATAATATTTCATAGTACAGTGATCATTTAAAATTCATAGTACTATATGAATAATCCACTGCTATACTTTTTTTCAATTCAGTTGTATTTGTATAGCACCAATTCATAACAGAAGTTCTCTCAGGACACTTTTCAAATAGAGCAGGTCTAGACTGAACTCCTTCTAACAGTATTTACAGAGACCCAACAGTACCACCATGAGCAAGCACTTGGCGACAGGGGCAAGGAAAAACTGCCTGTTAAAAGGCAGAAACCTAGGACAGACCCTCACTGCCACTGCGACAAGTAACAATAATCAGTCTGATAATGCCTAGTTTTATTTTTAAAATAGTAGCACAGGTCTTTTTTGTGAAGCAAACTGTGGTAAAGCTGACTTTATTTGCATACAAACAAACAATCATAGCCCGTTAGCTGAGGTAGCTCACATTTATCTGAGCCTAGCTGAGGAGCAAGCCAGCATACAAAAGTAGCAAACTAACTTGTTAAAAAGTTGGCATTATGTGTCCCCCTCCACCCCACATCAAATGCCTTACCTTTGTCATGTGAACATTTATCTTCATCGGTTTGCAGCTGCATAGTCCGCACATAGCAAGAAACGGCTCTGGGGATATGCAAATCAGCACCAGAAACAAACACCATATCTCACAATTTTAAAGAAGGCTGTAAATTCTTGTATCCACCCCTATACAGTGGTCCCTCACTATAACGGGGTTCACCTTTCGCGGCCTTGCTGATTTTTTTTTTGTACAATTTCGCATGCTTTTTTTAAATGTACTAACGCACATTGTGTTCTGACACCTGCACTGGTCGAAGAGGCCACGGCATCGTCAGAGGAACTATTAATAATTTCTTATGTGTCCTCGTAGGTTGATCATTAAAATGAAATTTGTTATTTCTAATAGCAAATATATAATAATAATAATAGAAAATATTTATAGGTAACAAATGTAAATTACATTACATTACATGTCATTTAGCAGACGCTTTTATCCAAAGCGACTTACAAAAGTGCATTTAAACATTTGGGTACAAATAAGAGCTAGAAGTAAGTAAGAGCTTCAAGTAGAACAAACTATGAAGTGCTAGTCATAAGTGCAATATATATATATATTTTTTTTTTTTTTTTTTTTTGTCGTCTTAGTCGAGGTAGAGTCGGAACAAATGTGTTTTTAGTCGGCGTCGGAAGATGTGGAGGCTTTCAGCTGTCCGGATGTCGATGGGGAGATCGTTCCACCATTTGGGAGCGAGGACAGTGAACAGTCTCGAGTTCTGCGAGTGCCTCTGTGATCCTCTCAGTGAGGGAGCAGCAAGCCGGTTTGTCGATGCAGAGCGGAGTGGGCGGGCTGGGGTGTAGGTTTTGATCATGTCCTGGATGTAGGCTGGACCGGATCCGTTTGTAGCATGGAACGCAAGCACTAGAGTCTTGAAGCGGATGCGAGCAGCTACAGGAAGCCAGTGAAGGGAGCGGAGGAGCGGTGTAGTGTGGGAGAATTTTGGTAAATTGAAGACCAGTCGAGCTGCCGCATTCTGGATGAGTTGCAGAGGTCGTATAGCGCATGCAGGAAGACCAGCCAGGAGGGAGTTGCAGTAATCCAAGCGTGAGATGACAAGAGCCTGGACCAGAACCTGTGCCGCCTTCTGGGTTAGGAGAGGCCGAATCCTTCGGATGTTGTGCAACATGTATCTGCAAGATCTAGCTGTTGCAGCAATGTTGGCAGTGAGGGAGAGATGGTCGTCAAGTGTCACACCCAGGTTCCTTGCGGTGTGAGAAGGAGTTACCACAGAGTTGTCGAGGGTGATGGTTAGATCTGTGGTGGGAGAGCCCTTTCCTGGGAGAAAAAGAAATTCAGTCTTGTCGAGATTGAGTTTCAGGTGATGGTCAGACATCCACTGAGAGATGTCAGTCAGACAAGCGGTGATCCGTTCTGCTACCTGTGTGTCGGAGCTGGGAAAAGAGAGAATGAGTTGGGTGTCATCGGCGTAGCTGTGATAGGAAAAACCATGAGAGCGAATAACCGAACCAAGAGAGTTGGTGTATAGAGAGAAGAGGAGAGGGCCCAAGACAGAACCCTGAGGGACCCCAGTAGCTAGAGGACAGGGTTCCGACACGGATCCTCTCCAGGTTACTCTGTATGTTCGGTTTTGAAGATAGGACGAGAGAAGGGTAAGTGCAGAGCCTGAGACACCTAGTTCTTGAAGGGAGGAAGTAAGGATCTGGTGGTTAACTGTGTCAAACGCTGCAGAAAGGTCCAGGAGGATGAGCACAGAGGAGAGAGAGGCAGCCCTGGCAGTGTGGAGTTGCTCAGTGACAGCAAGAAGTGCAGTTTCGGTCGAGTGACCTGCTTTAAAACCAGACTGAAGAGGATCAAGAAGGTTGTTCCGGTGAAGGTAGGAGGAGAGTTGATTAAAGATAGCGCGCTCCAGAGTTTTGGAGAGAAAAGGAAGAAGAGAGACAGGTCTGTAGTTATTTACTTCAGACGGGTCAAGGGTGGGTTTTTTAAGGAGGGGGGTCACTCTGGCCTCTTTAAGAGAGTCCGGAAAGCAACCAGATGACAGAGATGTGTTAATGAGGTGGGTGAGGAAAGGAAGAAGATCAGAAGCAATTGACTGAAGAAGGTGAGAGGGGATAGGGTCAAGGGGGCAGGAGGTGGGGCGGGCAGAGGTTATTAGGGAAAGAACTTGATCCTGAGATAGAGGGGAGAAAGAGGATAGAGAAGGAGCTGAATGTGTGGTTGGTGGAGTGGTGAGAACAGGAGGTGGGGTTGAGAAAGAAGAGCGAATGTCATCTACCTTTTTTGTGAAGTAGTTGACAAAGTGAATTGGTAGAAGGGAGGAAGGAGGAGGGGGGGTGGGGGGATCAAGGAGGTTAGAGAAGATAGAGAAAAGTTTTTTGGGGTTAGAGAAAGAGGATTGAATTTTAGTCTGATAGAAAGATCGTTTGGCTGCAGAGATAGAGGCAGTGAAGGTGGAGAGAAGAGAGTGATAGGAAAGCAGGTCATCAGGGTGTTTTGATTTCCTCCATTTTCTTTCTGCTGCCCGTATCGTGGCTCTCTCAGCACGCACTGAGTCCGACAACCACGGGGCTGGGGAGGACTTACGAACCCGCCGGGAAGTAAGAGGACAGAGAGAGTCAAGAGAGGAGGACAGAGTAGAGAGGAAGGTGTCTGTGGCAGAGTTGGGATGCATGAGGGAGAAGGAGTCAGCTGAAGGAAGTGCTGATAGAACAGTTGAGGAGAGAGAGGAGGGAGAGAGAGAGCGAATGTTGCGACGGACAAGTGCAATATCTGATGAGATGAGATCATCCGATTGGGAGAGTGGGAGAGAGTAGGAAATGAAGAAATGATCAGAGACATGAAGTGGGGTTACCTTGAGGTCGGAGGTGGAGCAGTTTCTGGTGAAGATGAGGTCAAGGTGGTTGCCAGCTCTGTGAGTTGGTGAAAAAGGAGCAAGTGAGAGAGAAAGAGATGAAAGAAGTAGAAGTAGATCAGATGACTTCTCTGACTGGATGTTGAAGTCACCAAGAAGAACAAGTGGTGGACCATTTTCAGGGATGTTTGAGAGGAGGACATCTAGTTCCTCCAAGAAGTGTCCCAATGGGCCTGGTGGACGGTAGATGACAACAATGATGAGTTTTACTGGGTGAGTTATAGTTACAGCATGAAATTCAAACGACTGTGAAGAGAAGTGAGGCAGTGGGAAAAGAGTGAAAGTCCAGTTGGGGTTGATAAGTAGACCTGTCCCGCCACCTCTTCCAGTGGATCTGGGTGTGTGGGAGAAGGAGTGGGCAGAGGAGAGAGCCGCAGGGGTGGCTGTGTTGGAGGGTGTTATCCAAGTCTCTGTGAGAGCAAGGAAGTCCAGACATTGCTCAGTAGCAAAGCCAGAGATGAACTCAGTCTTGCGGGTAGCTGACTGGCAGTTCCACAGGCCCCCTGCAACAAGGTGTTGGATGTGTGTGGAGCGGGTGGGATATATAAGTGAGGAAAGGTTACGGTGGTGCTGTGAATGATTGTGAGGTTTGTAATATCTATGAGAAGAGACATGAACAGGAATGGAAAAAACGCACATATGTGAAAAGTAGTAGGTAACAGTTGTAGGTACAGGTACTTAGCCTCATTAGCCTCCCCGTTAGACTCCTGTTTAGACTCCTTTGTCTTTGTCTTCCGGAGTCTTGACTCCTGTTTAGACTCCTTTGTCTTTGTCTTCCGGAGTCTTGACTCCTGTTTAGACTCCTTTGTCTTTGTCTTCCGGAGTCTTCATCTGAGGAGGCTGCCGCTGAAGCTGCCGCTTCAGAGTAAGTGCTGCTTTTTCAAAGACACCTGATTAGGTGCTGATTAATTGCAGCTGAGTGGCCACTCCCTCTAGCCAATGGCACTTCAGTGAAGCTGATTAGAGGCTGATTGGTTACAGCTGTGTTGGCCACTCCCCTGTAGCCAGTGAAACTTCTCACCTGGTGATGGTGATGGCTCAATAGAAACTAGGTCAAAACAGCAACAATAACAACTTTGTCTTTGACCTAGCAGACAAAAATATCTTAAACAACTTTCACCTTAACTACACAGACAAGTCAAAAGTCACTAAAGTCAAGCAACACAGTTAGATATATTAGCAAATAATGAAATAGCAACCAAATAAGAAAGACCTACAGAAGTGATACTTAGCTTAATTCCAGTAGTCCTATGAGATACCCAGATAGTCCAAATGCACACTGACAAATGCTGGTTTGGGTCTGGTTTAAATCTTACTCAGCTGTGTTGGCCACTCCCCTGTAGCCAGTGAAACTTCTCACCTGGTGATGGTGATGGCTCAATAGAAACTAGGTCAAAACAGCAACAATAACAACTTTGTCTTTGACCTAGCAGACAAAAATATCTTAAACAACTTTCACCTTAACTACACAGACAAGTCAAAAGTCACTAAAGTCAAGCAACACAGTTAGATATATTAGCAAATAATGAAATAGCAACCAAATAAGAAAGACCTACAGAAGTGATACTTAGCTTAATTCCAGTAGTCCTATGAGATACCCAGATAGTCCAAATGCACACTCGTATAGTGGATATAGACCAAAGATATCCAGATATTATTTATAAGCCATATCACACAGCCTTGCCTTTAAGATCATTTTTCCATATCTCCATTAAAAAAGAGGGTTCCCAAATAAAAAGTTTGTGAAATGATACTGAAGCAGTGTGGTTTCTCTAATGTTTCTCTCATGTTTTCTGGATTCGTCTGTGTCCCGGTGATTTGCAATGACGTCGCAGTATGAAACCTCCCTAAAGCGGCCCCACGTCAATCCCAGCATCCCACCTCACGTTAACCTGTGAGAAGTTATCGTTCTGCAAGTTTGAATGAAGCTGAAGTCAAATGAAGAGGAATTATCATATATATACATATATATACACATATGTATATATATGTATGTTAGGCAGTGAGAAGAGAAAGAAGACAAAAGAAAAAAAACAGTGGTATGTGACAGTGGTACATATACATGCTGGCTCAGATAATGATATAATTATAACATTAACAGTAAATGACTGCAGTTATTGAACTGTTACTTTGTCTCGAACAGCAGCTAACATTAGCGTCAGAACGCTAGTTGACACTAACGCTAACCTATGCGAATGTTGCACCTTGTGATTTGACCTATTTATGAGAAGGAGTGTTATTGTAATAGCTGCATTGAAGCCCCCTTAACAGCTAGTTATATACAACCCTTTTTATTCACTTTGAACTTGTTTTTAACTTCTTATGCAGTGTTCTGTTATCACTGTGTATTTTAAGACAGTTGAATGGTTGAATGTGGGAAACTTGTTGAAAAAGAAGTCCGTTGCTGCCACCTACTGGCGACTGTGAGAGCTGCCTGAGGATGTGTCGTTCTTTGATGATGTCATCAGTGAGAGCCCTCAGCTGAATCAAGGCATGGTCAGAGCTGCTGCATTCTGTTCTGCTCATGATAAAGTGGGTCTTTAACGGCATTGTCGGTGTGTATTCGCTTGGCAAGTGTTATTATTGTTGTCAGACAGTGTTGCTGAACATTAGACATTTATGTTATTGTTTAGAATTAGACTGTAAAGTATGTTTAGCATAAGGCTATGCTCACAGCTTATTGTGATACAGGGAACCTAAATCCTGTGATACAGTGTGTTTATTGCTGCGGTTGTCAAGTGCTCATGAGGGCATTGTATTTTACTTTCAGTTTTACCCGACTCCATATGACCTCAATAAAGAGCGTACAAGTTTCAACTCTCTTGTCACGTCGTCCTTTGGAGAGGAGTTTATTCTGACTGTCGACTCTAGCAAGGCGTTAGAGGCAGGGGACAGTACATGCAGTATTTATTGTAAAGGTACAAAATGTATTGGAGTGATTTTGATTGTAACTAATAAAGTTGTGGTAACAGTTAATAGGTAGTGTTAAGCTATACATTTTAGCCACTTTAATTGATAACATATACCATGCCCTGTAAAAATATATACTGTTTTTTTTGTTTGCATCACCTGCTACTACAACAGGTTTGACCACATCAGAAGACCCTGCAGAATGGCCAAATGTTTGTGTGCATTAGTCACAAAAGGGCCTTTACAATATTTTATTTTTCTACGTATTTATATTTTCACATTATTTATTTTAAAACTTAAAAGGTTTTTCAGTGTTATTTTTTTCATTTGGAATAAAAAACCTTTTGTGTTCATACATTTTTTGTGGGTGTCAGATTATTTATAACATAATTGTGATGAACACTGGTCAGAAGGGCCTCCTGGGAAGGGCCCAACAGACTCCAGACTCGCCCTTGGGCGCTATACATATACATTACATTACATGTCATTTAGCAGACGCTTTTATCCATAGCGACTTACAATGAAATTGAGTACAATCAGCGAGGGGTGGAATCGAACTTGCGACCATGATGTTTTTTTTCGCACATCGGGTACCGGTCTTAACCACTGAGCCACTCCACCCCTCAAATAAAATTGAATTGAATTAAATTAAATGTTATATACATATATCAAACCAGTACAATGCTGTTTATTGTTACCTGATTGATGTATTCACAGCAGCAGCGACTAGTGGGGCACTGACTCTTTCAGTCAGGTTTATAAATTAACCCAAAAGAGCACTATAAAAAACATTTGATTGATAACAGACAATGAGTTATGTTATGCATCTCATGTCAACGTTTGCAGAAACATAGCTTTTGCAAAGCAATGTTTCACTAATATTTACATAAGAATAACTGTAAGCTGTAACACCTGCAAACTATAACTTTATGACAACCTAAAATAACACTGTAAGTTGGACACTAAGTCTACTCATAGTATTATTTGAAAACAAAGGCTATAAATGCAATTGTTACACACACACACACACCTCCTCAATCTGTCCTTGCTGGGTCACGTGGGTCTCCTGGGACTGCTTCTGCACTTGATGATGATGATGATCACGCTGTCGCCGACACCTGCACCCGCTGCAACGGTGGAACTTGTTGTAGCGGCAAATAGATCCGTCATTTTAGTGCATTTTGCTGCGTCAACTTTGAGGCTTCTGAGCCTTTTTTCCCTGAGATTCGCTGCGCCCCCCACGATTTTTATCCATAATTCGTTCCTTCGCTTTAATTGGACTCGCTCAATGTCCTTCAAGAAATTCAACCTGATGGCCAGTCCATGCCTGCTCACAGCGCCCTCTGCCTTGAGTGAGGCGTACTGTTTGTTTTTCCTGCTGTTTTACAAGTAATCTGCGAGAGAAATATATCTCATACATAATCCAGATTTTGGAAAGTCAGAGCACATCGTCAGAGTGTTTTATTTTGGATACACAGAGGGACAGCGACACATTATTTGCTGTTTGATAATCACTTCTCTTTTTCTTTTCTAGATTGACCGCACAGCCGTGAAACACATGAGTGAAAATAATTCTGAGCTGAGGGACATGAAACGATCCCAAACTGCTGTTTCCACACGGATGTTTTAACTGAGGGACAATGGTCACGTGGGTCTTTGGAGGAAGTTTTACACGGAAGTTTTATCAGAACTTTGTTAAGTTATTTGTTTGTAAACAGTTGTTATAAATTATCCGTGGGAGGATTTCACTTTACGTAAACACAAACTCTTTTTCTCACTGAAGTTTGAACAAGAGGTTTCTTTGAAAACGATTTTTCAAGTTTGTATTTTAAACGATGGCGTGTGAAGGAAACGGGATGTCCGGTACGTTTTTAACTCTCACTTCGATTCAGAAATTATGTTATTTCCAGCTATAAAGTCATGTTTTCTACCTCATTCCGACACAGATGAGAGAATAGGAGCAGCCTTGATCAAAGAGTAAGTTAATATTTATTTCCCTTTTTTAAAAAAAAGCAAAACTATGTTTTAAAAACGTTTGAAAAGTCTTATTATCGGTGTAAACGTGTACAGGCATTGACGTCACAACATTCATGCTGTCATTTTCAAACAATAGTTTATAAATATTCAGCCACAGGGACACAGACACTAACACTTAAAGGAATCATCTTTTTATTTATGCATGCATGACAAGGCTATATAGTGTGTTTAATGAAAGGACAGGCAATGACGATACTTGTTGAACCTTTTACGTATGTAATCATATTGAAGGAAGTTTGTGAGAGCTGATCAACTCTTACCTTAACTTATGTTGCACCTGTGCTCTGCCATGACTCATAGAAGAAGACAATAAATGCATAAATCAGCTGTTATGGTGTTTGTACTGGTTTGATACACGTACATACGTGTAATATTGGAAAGGTAACCTGAAATAACTTCTGTTGTGATCTGGTGCTAAAACAAAACTAACTTTACCTTTTTTGACAAATCAAAACTGCTAATTGATTTATGGAAACTGTAATTATGAAGAAAATAATCATTAGTTGCAGCTTTTGCAGTTACTCTATAATATTCCAACATGTTAAAGACCAAATGATGATGCTTATGATGAAGCAAGCTGAGCAATAATGATCAAAACAAACCTAAAACACTTATTTTACATTCATTTTCTAACCTGACTTTACGTATGTAATCGTATTGAAGGAGGTTTGTGTTTCACTTGACAGTGAGACCTTGTAACACTCTCTCTGTTAATTATGTTGCACATATGCTCTGTCATCACTCATACAAGGAAGACAAGAAAGTGAAACTTGTCTTTTCTCACTGGAAACAGGATTTAGGTTCCCTGTAAACCATTTACTGTTCTTACTTATGTGCATACAAAAAATCACTCATTTTACTTGACAGCACACATGATTCATTCATCCACTGCTGCCGTCATTAGTAAGTTCAACTGTGTTGTTTTGTCACTTCTGTGTTCGGGGTAACCTAAGTAACACAAAGTTACCACACGAGGCAGCAGTAGACCAGCAGCTCCTGTGTTCCTGCCAGCTGAAAGCACTTTGATATGTGAGAGGTGGCAGTTTACAACTTTAAGTTTCCAGTCATAAAAGGCTGTTAAACAGCAAGATAGACATTAAAGTAAGATATTAAAGACTGGCCATATATTTGACTCAGTATGCCTTTTTGTTTAGTAGCTAAAATCAGTTATTCCTTGCTTCCCCACTGACAGCCATGTTTTCAGTGAGAATGAGTCTCCATGTCCTCGGTACAGGGGACACACGCACACACACACACACACTCTGCGGTCAGTGCTGATTATCTATCAGTAGTATTTTATACAACCACACTGCAAAAAAACCTTGTAACATACCTAATACTTTGTAAGGGATAGCTAGCTTGTATCATTTTACAATATGTAATTATAATAATAATGATGATAATAATAATAGTAATGATAATACCCTATAGCAAATCATTTATTCAAAATCAAGATCTAGTCATGGAGAAGAATTAAAAATTGGAAAGTAGACAGCTACACATCTGTTCATTAAATGGATTTCTAAGCTCTTAAAAAGTAAATTTTCTCCTTGATATTGATAAATGTAGATGGTAAAACCCTGCTTTGATTAGATGTGGGGATAGTTACAGTAAACCCCATGTACCCCTGACCATCTTCCAGAGTCATTGAGGAGGAGCTGAAGGAGATTCCCTCAGAGGATGTTCCGCCCCTTACCCCACTGACTGTGCAAGTAAAGACTGAGCAGGAACGCAAGATGGTGACCCAACTGGGCATAATGATCCGCATTATCGGCGACAAAGTGCGAGATGATAAGGAGTTCCAAGAGTGAGTCTCACAATAGTCAGAACTCACTCATTAAAGTGTTAAAATAACTAACACTGTCGTCGTCTTCCCTCATGTCTCTGTTTACAGTGCAATAGACGGAGTGGCACAAGGCAGTGGCTCTAAATGGGACCGCTTTAAGGAAGTGGCAGACAAAGTGTTTGAGCATGGGATTACCTGGGAGAGGATTGCTGTGCTCTTCTATGTGGCTGGAAAACTGGCTGTTAGGGTGGGTTCTTTTTCAGTTTTTGCCTTAAAGCCCACATAGACCGGAAGCTCCAATTAACGCTGCGTTTGTGTGTGTATCTGCGTCATTACCTCGTTTATGAAACCCTAAAGTTTCGGAAAACAACAGTTCAGCCACTGCTGAGAAAATAGTGTTGTATTGTTTTCCTGGGCTCTGCGAAGCGGATCGGCACTTCCTTAATTTGATGTCGTCATCACTCCTCTCACCACCATAGCGCCTCCTGGTGCGGCACTAGTCCGGGCACATCCGGTTGCGTACATTCAACCCCAGAAGAAGAAGAACTACTCTCGTTGTAGCTGCTGAGATGCAGAGCATCCACCGTGCCAGAGGGGGAGCTGTGTATCTGAGAGCTGGCCTATCTATTACGTCACTTCCAGGTACCTGGCCAATCACAGGACAGTGGGAAAGCTCTCGTTGGCTGGCCAATCACAACACAGTCCACATTCTAGGGGTGTGGTTTTGGTCTGCAACAGTGCGGCTGACGAGAGCGTTAGTGAGGAGATATTTTGATTGGCTCGTTTGCAGCTATTAGGGGGTTTTTAATCATGAAAACAAGTTAATATATGTAAGTAGACCTCCATAACTAACATATATGTGTGATACAAGCATTCTATGTCACCTTTAAATACTTTCTGGAAAATGTTTCAGATTTGGAACCAACTTTGTTCTGGACGCAAAGATGAGCCGTGACTAGTGACAAAGGTCGCTGTGACATTACAGCAAGAATGGGTTGTGGCCCACAGTATAACAAAGATGTGGGACTGTTGGACTAAAGCTTTTAGGAATACAATATGAAAATATAGTCAGAGTATAAGAAAAAATATCAATATTTTATACTTTATAGATGCTTTGATAAATTGCATATTGCAACATGATTGAAACATTAAAAACAATAAACACTGTATGGTAGAATCATGTGCTCCTGCCACCTATACCCAGTACCTTTACGTTCACCTGTGATGATAAATGACACCACATTAATCTGACCTTTTATGTAGGTAAACAACACCATCTAGTGGTCAAAGTGTTGCAGTCAATAATATAATCTAGGAACGGGCATTTCCAGCTAAAGTCTGAAATTAGAGGAGCAATTTTTAGATACATTCAAGAAACCTGTAAATGTCATGACTGCAAACACACATCCACAGTGTTTGCTGCTGCTGCCATCTTGTAATAATCAATTCACCAAAAATGGGTATTTTATGAATGCAATCATTGATAAAATATTTATTGTGCAGATGCATAACAAAATACATAACAAATAGGTGCACTCACAGATTAACTTTTTATCATCTAGCAATCTAGCAAATACTGGAATACTCGAGATCAGGGGTCTTCAACATTTTCAAGGCCAAGGACCCCCAAACTGATAGAGAGATGGCGTGGGGACCCCCTACTTATATACTGTATGTTGTATAAAATTGTGTTTTATATTAAACTGGTCCTATAGTGCCATGTATAAAGGTACCTTGTTATTGTGTATTCACTACTAAGATATTCAAATAATACACAGGTTCATATATTCATGTTTTTGTTTTAAACATGTGCAAGGTACAGTGAGTAGGGTGGCCATGCCACTGCCATTCATAAACATAACTGTAATTCATAAACATAACATAACACAATAAACTGACAGCTGCCAAGATCAACAAAGTCTGTAAATTGCATGTAATCATGCATAAAAACTATTCAAATTGTCATTTTTAAAACATAAATGTGGAAACAATAATTAACGGAAACTGCGTGCTGCCTGTTACATTACTCCAGCCTTTCAGTTTCATTTTGTGGAAACAATTGCGGGGGGAATATAAGAAAATGTCTACTCAAACAAAACTTTTGCGGCCCCCCTGCAGTACCTCCCCCTGTTGAAGACCTGCGCTCAAGATCAATATTCAATGGCTCTTATGGTTGTGAAACTGTAGTGAGTCAACACACAGTAAATTACCACAATAATTAAAAGTTCACTCACCTGTCCTTGATTTGATTCTGGCCAGTGAAAGTAAATCTGCGTAATCCATGTGTTTTTTTGTGTTCATCAGATGGTGGAAGCTCATCTGCCTCAATCCGTGAGGGAGATCCTGATGTGGACTGTGGACTTTTTCAAAAATAATCTCCTGGGCTGGATTCGGGAACACGGTGGATGGGTATGTCATTGTTCCACTTCCACATGAAATCAGTGACCTATGTTATGAGCTGTTTATCGACATATTTGTGTGCTCTCCCTGTTACTGGACAGAAACTCTGTCCTTCTGTGTAGTTATTGCTTGGTTGTCATTAGAGTCTGTATATTTACCACAAATTCTCCTTTAAAATAATTAAAATGTGTGTAAGATCATGACTTCAGCCTTTTGGTATTATGCTGTTGCTACACTAGAACTTGTAACAGGTTAATAAGAACCTAATCCGCTTTAATCCATGTTTTTTTTTTTCAGATTTAACAGTAGATTAAATGCATAGTTAAGGTTTTCTAACTGTTTTTAAGCCAAAACATGGTTTGAATTTTAAATCTACACCAACTCAAAGCTTGTGTGTGTAGAATGAAAATGTTTCAGTTTTTGTTACCTGAGAACAAAAAGAATTTATGAACTTTAGACAACTTTGTTTAGAGGCGACCAATTTGTGCCTCTGCCATGTTTCTACACCAGCTAAAGCAGCTGTTTTTTACATAGGAGAGGAAACGGTCAGTGGAAGAGTTCTTTATTAAAGTCTAATCTTACCAGTAAATGCCAATTTCTATTTATAAACCATGTAAAAATTAATGAAAGGGGATAAATAAATAAGAATGAAGAGTCAACCTGAATCAGATACTCTGATGTTACGCGTAGAGATACACAGATACTCTGCTGTTACGCGTAGAGATACACAGATACTCTGCTGTTACGCGTAGAGATACACAGATACTCTGCTGTTACGTGTAGAGATACAGATACTCTGCTGTTACGTGTAGAGATACACAGATACTCTGCTGTTACGTGTAGAGATACACACATACTCTGCTGTTGCGCGTAGAGATACACAGATACTCTGCTGTTACGCTGTTACATGTAGAGATACACAGATACTCTTGTATCTGAATCCATACACCAGGGCAAATTTTTTATTTTAATAAACAAATGAAGGAGCTCGAAAAATAAGTAGTCCCTGACTGTTTCACTTGCCGGAGAATGAGGAAAACAGTTGGAAGTTTCCTGAGTTTAGAGCAGGACAATGGCAGAGAAAGCTACGGTAAGAGATGCTCCATCCACGTCCAAGACATAGATTTTATGTACTAAGTTGTTGTGTTTGGAGTAAATAGAGAAAATCCTGCACTTTCACTTCGTATCATGAGTTACTCTGTGATTCCCACCCCTTGTTTTAAGGTTTCCAGAGACGGGTAAAGACAGGTAAAAATGTCTTTCTCTCTCCACAGATCAACAGTTTCTCAGAGCTGGCAGCGGTGTCCATGCACAGCGTGTCCTCCATGAACTCCCACACAGGAGGCCTGTTCATCATCTTCATTGCCGGCCTGGTCCTTGGAAGCTTCATCACCTGGAGACTGACCAGATGACACAGACAGACAGACACACACACACACACAGGGGGAGAGAAGATAATTATTTCTACCTACTTTTCTACTTTTCTACGATAGTCTATGCATGACATTGAACACTTGAAGAAAACAACAGTCATATCCTCATCAAATACGTACTGTAACCCTCCTGCTCACACAGATCTGTCTGTCATGAAGCTTTGAAAGAAAACATGCATGGTTTCATGATGTGTGGCTTCAGCAGTGTATTATCAGCAGTCACATGTTTTTGGTGTTTTTAATTGAAGACCCCCTTTTGTTAGAAATATGTAAATAGAAATGACTAAGTCCACCCCTTTTATTTTTTGGGTATAAAATTGTTTTTTTTACATTTTATACTTATATTTTATAGTTTTTGTTCATTCATAACAAAAAAAGAAATCTTCAAAACAATCTGTTATGATTATAATGGTTTGAACATGTGTGAACTGTGAAACAGCATGTGTTTACAAATGGTTGAGAGGTTGAGAGAAAGAGAAGTCCCTTTTAACAGAAGAAATCTCTGATGGAACCAGACTCTGAGACTCTGTACCAACATCTGCCTTGACGGGCTGGGTTAGAAGAAAGGAGGCAGGGTTAGTGACGTATGGAATGGTTGTCTTAAAAGTGCTTTATGAACAAAGGATTGGATTGATTACCACCATGCACTCCTTTCTGCTTAAAAGCCCGGATTGTATGACCAGTCTTTATTTGACATCTAACCGGTAACTCTCATCAAGTCTGTCCTTCGCTGCAGCGCTTTCTTCCGAGGATCACCAGCTGTGCCTGTTCAGCCTGCCACACAGAGTAATCTTTTCTCTCATGTTTGTCTCACGTGAGATAAAACTGCTTGAAGAGCTTCACAGCCACATGCTGTAAGTGAAGAAACAAAGCTCAAACTTCAAAGCTTCACTATCAAATTAAGAAAAGTTAAAGTCTTATGAATTCATCTTCCATCCTGACCATGTTCTGCTTGTTTCTTTTTGGGAATATTTACGTAGTTAATTGTACAGTCGGCTGTTCATACAAATAAAAATCATGCATGATTCATGACTTGTGGTTCAGTGCTTTTGTGTTACATTCATCAAAATACCTGCTACCTTACACATCTCATCCTGGACTTGGTAACAAATCCTCAATGATAAGAAGTTGTAAATTCCAATATTTAGTTCATATTTTATACCCAGGCAAAACAAGAAGCACTCTAAATCTGTTCAATGGTGACATATCTTAAATATCAGCTATGAGAACACATTTCTTGAAATGTCCAATTCCCCCCAAGAAATACATTTTGAAACAAGAAGACAACTTCTACCCATCCAGTAAACCCATAAGAAATGATTCAAGTTTGATGTGGGAAATTGTTATAATTGCAGCAGGTTTAGAAACAACAGAGCATGTGTTCTATTCTTGTGACACAATCCACAACTTATGGAAAGCATTTCACAACTGGATGTCTTCCAAATCCATAAATAATGATTTCTTCTCCTATTCAGATGGGATTGTCTCCAAACAGCAACAAGTGTGAATTTCTGCTAAATAATCTTCACAAGTGTCCATTCACCCAATCCTCCCCCTCATGGTCTGCACCTAAAAACAAACTTATTTAGCTTCACAGGTCGATAATGCCAACGCTAGAAAGTCACGCTGTAACTTAACGCAGTAACAGCTTCAGGCCCGTAGAAGCTCATGGCACAGCGGAAGCAGACCTGATGTAAATAAGAACGTTTAGTCACAGAAACCTTTAAAGCAGGTGTCAATTCCAACTCCTTCATTAACCTATACAATTCTAAATAAAGTGAAGAGGCTTCAACTGTATTTTTAAACTCACTTAAGAACTTTAGAACTATTGATAATGTGGCGACACAAGGTATGGGGAGGTGCCTTTTTTAAGGCAGCATCGATAAATTTAAATTGTTGCCAGACAACGCCACCCTGGGAATTTCACCCAGGGATTTCTTATAAGTGGACTAACCCAAATAAAGCAAGGCAAAGCAACGAGACAGAGATGGCAGTTCAATAATACAAAATACTTTTATGTCTACAAATTTCTGTTTTAAAAATAATATAAAAATTACTCACTTAAGGGGACATAAGGGGGAGCCAATCAGTGCTGAGACCTACCACGAAAAACCGTATCCAAAGGAAAAGGGGATCCCAGGAACACCACACGTGAAGCAAATAAAAGTAAAAAAACAAAGAAGCTACCAAGTGCAAACACAATACAAAGAGGACACTGTCACCAGGGGGGTATTCCATCAAGCAGGCTAAAAGCAAAGCCAAGCTTAAATGGCCAAGTCTGGCTAATATGACTGAGAGTTCAGTTCCATCAAAGAGGCTGAGATTAGCCCCAACTCAGTAACCATGGAAACTATGACTCTGGCTAAACCATAACTGTGGCTCAGGTTTCCGTTCCATCAATCTGAGCCTCAACCTTGTTCCACCAAGGTGGCTAATGTGAATGCCAGCCAAGTAACCATGGTAACTTACGCTGCCGGGCAAACCTGGTCTGTAGCAGGCTAAAAGTGAAGCTTAGCACCATCTATGATTAAAGAATGTCCAATAGACAGAAACAGAGACACACACAACTGTCATGGAATGATAAAATAATATGTAAAACATAAATTATATAATACAATGTATTAAAGAAATTATTTATACTAATAATTATATATTATCTATAAATTCATTAAATAACATTATCACCAAAATAAAATATAAGACACAAATAAGACACAAAATTAAACTAATTAGCAAAAAAATATAATAAAAGGAAACAGCCACCCTGTAATGACTTAAAAAAGGCACTGCTTTATTGACTTTGGGTTTCCATGATATTGCCTTATTCTGACCAGTTTCTAAATAAAAGAAATCACAACGACTGCTTTGATGAGGTTTATTGACAGCTCGCACACATAACTTGATGAACCCATAATTGTGTTTGCAACAGCATTTTTGCAATTCAAAAAAGTCAACTGAGTCTTCAAAAAAGGGAAAACACAAAGAGCCCTTCAGCTGGCTGCCCATTCATCATCATCACATACATTATCTCAGGTCTCTGTACACAGAGCAGAGAAACCCAACAGTTCATGCAATGAGCAAACATTAGGCATCAGTGGAGAGAAAAAACAGAAGAATAATGTCTCTGCCTGTAGCTGTGATAAAACCTCAGTTAACCCAGTTAAAGACTTTTGCTTCAACAACAGTTTTTCTTTCACTCTCAGAGACGCAAGAAAAGTTCCACGACAGGTTTGGTGTCAGAAGTGGCATAGACTGGAAGTCCACAGGTGTCCTACGGAGACGTCAGAGGGGGACGGAGACGTCCGGCCTCTACCTGGATGCAGAAGACTGTCAGAGTCCTGTGTGGACATCAGTTGGCTCCGCGGTTATCTCTGAACAGGAACCATTAATGTACAAGATGTTGAAATTCTAACTTAAAAAAAACAAATCATAGAAAACATACTGTATATCTAAATATTTTATCTGAATCTTAAACGCAGATTCAAATAAATTAAAAGGAGAAACTTTAAATATTTTAAAGTTTTTCCTGATGGTGAGTATTTTGATAATAATAACTACGGGTACCCTGTAAGGACCACTTCGGCAATAGAGTCCCTTTCCAGCTATATTTATCGATGAGGCCGGATGACATAAAGAAGGTTGTTCAACTCCAGGAATGTCTCAGAGACATTAAGTCCTGGATGACCTGTAACTTTCTACTTTTAAACTCAGAAAAAACTGAGGTCATTATACTCGGCCCTAAACACCTCAGAGAAAAACTTTCTGATCACATTGTCACTTTAGATGACATCACCCTGGCTTCCAGTTCCACTGTGAGGAACCTTGGAGTTACTTTTGACCAGGAAATGTCATTTGATTCACACATAAAACTAATTTCCAGAACAGCCTTTATGAAAATTAGAAACATTCTGTCTTTACAGGATGCTGAAAAACTCATGCTTTTGTTCATGCTTTTGTTACATCTAGATTAGATTACTGTAACTCCTTATTATCAGGATGTTCTAACAAGTCTGTTAGAACCCTTCAGTTCATTCAAAATGCTGCAGCACGAGTTCTGACAGGAACTAGAAAGAGAGACCATATAACTCCAGTGTTAGCTTCTCTACACTGGCTCCCCGTACAGTTTAGAATTCAATTTAAAATCCTCCTCCTCACGTACAAAGCACTTAATGGTCAGGCTCTGAGAATAATTTCAGTGTAATCAAATCAGTGCATCTGAAAAGTATTCAGATGCACTGGCTTTCATGTAATAACCCTAACCCTCATTTATTACACACTTTGTTGTGTTAGAGACTTGATTTAAATAAATAGCATAGTATGTAATCAGATTTTACATAATTTAAGCAGCTGACAAAACAATACTGTGAAATTACAGTTGCCTGATAGCCAAAAAAATTATTACCCTGTTATTTGTTGCAAAAAGTGAAGTTTGACCCTATATTCCTCCAAAACATATACAGTAAAAGTATTTCATACTACTAGTATATGAAGTACGCCCCCCATTATTTGTCTTGCTTATATCATTTCAAAGACCTTGTGTCATCTGTAAAAAAAAACAAAAAACAGCAAAAACTCAATACCGTTTCTCTAACAATACCGTTTCTCGCCAGTAGGTGTCAGCGTGAGGATGATGAATGAGTGACTGCCACATGAAGTTCACAGTAAAGACAGTGCTACACAGATTATGGATGGTTATTCATGAATTATTCATGTCTTCTCTACTATATTCACAGATTCACAGTGTTTCTTGCACAATAAAATCACTGGCACCAAGAAGAACATTGTTATCATTGTGCAAGTGTAAAAAAAAAGAAGGGAAATTTGACCCAGGATTACTCAATAAGTATACAGTAAAAGTACTCCATACTACTAATATATGAATTAATTTTATACTTAAAACGGATGATTACACAGGCCATACAATACATCTACCTTATGCTTGATTTGATGTAATTATTTTACATGTAATCACTATAATGTGATAGGCTTGGGGTTTGTTTTGATATACAATTAATATATAATCAGTACATTGTGACTGATGGTTGATGAGGTCTCAACCTCGACTTCAGCGTCTCAGGCTGTGTCTTGACCGTCAGGATGAATTGCGCCCCAAACAAAGTATTGTGTTTCCCTATAATTGCAACCGAAAGTCAAAAATATTCACATTTAAGAAGCTGAAAAATGACAGAAACTAGAAAATATTCAACAATTATTTTACATGTAATCACTATAATGTGACATAATTGTTATATAATAAATTAAATTGACATAATTTGAACATTTATTTTTCAGTATGTTGTAATCGCATCCGATAGGACTATATTTTGAAAACCAGAAATAAGATTGCTTGGTGTGAAGGGAGCCCAGGTTACTCCAAAAGTAGACATTAAAAGTACTTCATATTAATAGCATATGAAGTACAAGAGGTACTGAATCCAGCTGTCAGAGGTGTTCACAGACATCTTCAACACCTCCCTCAGGCAGTCAGTTGTGCCCACCTGTCTGAAGACTGCCACCATCATCCCCATCCCCAAAGGCTCCGAAGTGACAGGCCTGAATGACTATCGGTATGTCGGTATTACCCCGATAGTCATGAAGTGCTTTGAGAAACTGGTCAGAACGCACATCAAGGACAGTATCGACATCACTGTGGACCCCCACCAATATCCATACAGGAAAAACAGATCCACAGAGGACGCCATCTCTTCTGTGGTCCACACAGTCCTCACTCACCTGGAGAGCAAAGACTCCTATGTCCGCCTGCTCTTCCTTGACTTCACATCCACTTTCAACAGCATCATACCACAGACCCTGATCCATAAACTATTTTCACTCGGACTGAGCCCCTCTGCAACTGGGTCCTGGCCGCAGTCAGTGAGGATCCATGACATCTCCTCCACCTCCATCACCCTCAGCACTGGCTCCCCCAGGGCTGCGTGCTAAGCCCTCTTCTGTTCACCCTGCTCACTCATGACTGCTCACCTAAACATCCGAGCAGTCATATTGTGAAGTTTGCTGATGACACAGCAGTGGTTGGACGCATCAGCAACAACGATGATTCCAGCTATGGAACACCTGGAGGGTTGGTGCAGGGAAACAACCTCTGCATCAACACAAAGAAAACAAAGGAGATGATTGTGGACTTCAGGAGGAGCAGACATCCCATTCTCAATTCAATTCAATTCAATTTATTTGTATAGCGCCAAATCATAACATACATTATCTCAAGGCACTGTACATAGACAACATCAAAGAGAGCAGAGACCCCCAACAGTTCACACAATGAGCAAGCACTAGGCATCAGTGGAGAGAAAAAACTCCCTCTTAACAGGAAGAAATCTCTGACAGAACCAGGCTCAGAGATGTGCGGTCATCTGCCTCGACCGGTTGGGGTGAAAGGAAAAATGGGGGATAGTGGAGAGGTGGGGGACAGAAAATGGGGGGAGAGAAAGGACAAGAGGGAGATGAGGGAGAGACAGAAGAGAGAGAGGGAGACCAGCAGCAGATACACAACAACTGTATCAGGTTACAAGTTTATACAGTTACTGATATCGACTTTTTAATTTACAAAATAATAATAATGGTGACAATGAGCGTAGCCTCGGAAACTGGATCTTGATCCTGCAACCTGCATGATGAGAATACAGAGAGAGAGAGAGAGGGAAGGAAGGAAAGACACAAACTAGGGAGAGAAAGAGACAAGGTTAATGACATATAAAAAGTCATAATCAAATGCTGAGTGTGAGAGAGTGAATGTGCGTGTACCACCGCTCTCCCCTGCACATTGGAGGAACAGCGGTGGAAGTGGTCTCCAGCTTCAGGTACCTGGGCGTGCATCTCAAGGACGACCTCACCTAGAGCAGCAACACTTCCAGCCTGGTCCGGAAGGCACACCAGCGCCTGTACTTCCTCAGGAGGCTGAGATGCTCTGGACTAGGAAGGTCAGCCCTTATCACCTTCTACAGACACATCTGTAGAAGGTGATAAGGGCTGACCTCTAGTGGAGAGAGTCCTGTGCTCCTGCATCACTGTGTGGCACGGCAGCTGCTCTGCAGCAGAGAAGAAGAGAGTGGTGAAAGCTGCACAGAGAACTGTGGGCAGCAGCCTCCCCACCATCACGGACATCTTCACCTCCAGATGCAGAAAAAGGGCCACCTGCATCATGAGAGATCCCACCCACCCAGCACACACACTGTTCACCCCCCTCCCCTCAGGCAGGAGGCTACGGAGCATCAAGAGCAGGACAACAAGACTGAGGAACAGCTTCTACCCTGGAGCTGTCAGACTCCTGAACTCCCCCACGGACTGTACTTTAACATGCCCCCAGTACTGTACGCCACCTTTGCACCAATTACCTCCAGGTAAAGGTTTAAAGTTTTAATCTTTTCCTCGCCTTCGTATTTGACCACAACACCCAGGCACATGGTCCCATTTAATGTTAAACTTGGTGCGTATACAACCAATAACTCGTTCCACGTGGATCCTGATCCTGTTAGCTGAACGAGCTAGCCGGGGCTGGTGTTAGGTGCTTGTCGTCAGTTCATCTGCATGGATCATTAACCTTAGGTCTGTCCGATTGGAGAACTCATCCTCCCCCCCTCTCGGGATCTCCTGGGGGTATCTATATTCAGAGCTTTCCGTGGCTCACAAAAGACACAGGATGGGCGGCTAACCCATACTGTCCCGTGTGCCGTCTTTCCGGGCTGTCTCTCCAGTGGTCACTAAACTGTTATTGGTTGTCAGTCAGTCTATTCCTAGGAGTCACTGGCTGTACCAGGTTGAGGCAAAATTTTAAAGTATGGGAGCATTTCACCAAAAATAAAAGATGAAACAAGTTGATTGCTTCTTTTAATCATTCATTCTGATAATAAAGCTCCTTATAATAAAGCTCCAGTGTTAAAATATTCCATGTTATCAGTAACAAACGGTCCAGGTGTCTCTGCGGCACAGAAAGATACTTTTTATTGTCAGCATCGGAAAACAAATCATCACTAAACATTCACAAATTCAAGGAGAATAGATTTTGCACACTTGAGTTATTGTTCTCTTTCTCTCTGTCTCTTTTTTTCCAGGACCGGTTGTTCTTTGTGATGAAGTACGTCAACGGCGGAGACTTGATGTTTCAGATTCAAACATCTAGAAAATGTGACATGGCACGGTTCTGATTTTATGCCGCTGAGGTCACATCTGCCATGAAGTTCCTTCATCAAAAGTGTCCACAGGTGCTTGAATATACTATGCATTATGTGCATTCAGGCACCTGTGGACACTTTTTATTGGATAAAGTCACTATGGTGCGTTCACCCCAATGTGAATTTGAATATGGTGTTACTCACATGTGTTTGGTGGCAGGATCGTTTATCTTTACCTGTGCTCATTATGTGGCGAATATTAACATACTTTGTTCCAGAAAAGGTGTAATAATGTAATATTAACACTAATAACGCTTTTAATTATTTCAACAAATTTAGCATTTGCTACAATTAGCATATGCCGCTTTTCCACTACGTGATCCTGGCTCATCTCACCTCGCCTCAGCACGGCAGTGGCAGGTTTTTTTGCTTTTCCATTAGCGATGGAATGTGGAGCGATGTCGTCAGACTGCCAGCCTCATGTCAAGAGACATGAACAAGACATCCGACACAACTGTAGATCAACTGATCTCAAAAAGACTTAATAATCGGTTAAGCATTTAGCAAGGAAATGTCTAAAACATCTTCTTTCCTCTCCCACTTTCCATATGTGATCCCTCAAACTTTTCACGGATTGTCTTTAGTTTCTCAGTAATGTTGTGTCCTGTCTTTCTCCATCTGGGCTGCACTTCGCTCTCTCCTCCCACTTTTAGGAGACAAGAGACTTATTGAAACAGACTGGATATGTATACCACATATACATTTACAGTATATATATGTGTGTACACTATAAAAATATTAGCAGACTTTAACGATGAATGAATTATAAGAACTTTGGCTCTGTTCTTTTTTTCCAAAAGGCATGATGGGAGGAACAGTGTATTTTACTGAGAAAGTGTTGTGTTTACTGTGATATTTGAGCATTTGATATTAAATATTTTTGATTCATGATATTTTTACAATGTTATATGTAGAATTAAGTACATTTGTAATGGCTTTTAAAAATGTTAACTGTATGTTTATTTGACATAATCAAACAGGTCAACATATTTGAAATATTTCTAGTTTTATTGCCAACAAATGTTGCTTTCACAGAATATACAGCTCACTACTATTATTATTATTCTAATTATTATTATAATTATATTAATATAATTATAAGAAAATATTAAAATAAAGTCAGGCCAGAAAACCTGCAGACTTGTGATCATATTATTAGGAACATTAACAGTTAAAAGTAGTTTTAAAAGCAGCCTGCCCAGGAATCTGGGGTGAAGAGTGCAGGTCTCAGTGCATCACACGGTCACAGCTCCATGCCACACCGTCATCTGCCCCGTGTCACAATGTCTGGGACTCAACATGCTAACAGCTAGCTGCTAATAGGGCTGTCATGATTAAGGAATTTTCACCGTGGTAAATGAATGTGGTGATGTCATGTGCGTATCTGTGATAGTCTCGTTTATACTGTGGTTTATCATTTCACCATTTCCTCTTGAAGAATCAGAAGAGTTTATTTATTTTTGCCACAGACTGAAAACATGAACATTTCAGCGTTTACATGTGATCGACAACATAGACGCTTTAGTTTGAACATGGGAGCAAAAGTTTGACTAAAACTTCATGTTCTCTGATGAAGCCTGTGACTCAGTGACATCATCAGTGACTCTGTGACATCATGGTCTTCCATGCTTCTTCAGTCTCCTCAGGTTTAGCAGGTCAAAGTCGTGCTCTATAGAGTTTAAGTGTAAAACCTGGTGATGAGTAACACAATACACCAGAGCGACACACCTGACACACCTGAGACACAACACACCTGACACAACACATCTGAGTAACACAACACACCTGAGTAACACAACACACCTGAGTGACACAATACACTGAGTAACACAATACACACACAACACCTGGTGACACAACACAGCTGAGTAACACAACACCAGGCGACACACCTGGTGAACATCTGAGTACACAACACCTGGTGAGTAACACAACACACCAGGCGACACAGCACCTGGTGACACAACACATCTGGTGACACAACACACCAGGACACAATACACCAGAGCAACACAACACATCTGAGTATCACAACACACCTGAGTGACACAATACACCAGAGCGACACTCAAAATTGAGTGGGCATCAAGGCTAGAAAACCATTTACCATAAACACAACAGACATTTTAGCTGTTTCCTCATTTTTGTTCAAATCTTTCTGGAAACAGTTGGACAGAAATTAACCTTTGCTATATCGGGAAGATTCCAGTCTGGCCAGAAATGGTCTTCATGGAAGAGTTGCAGCCAAAAAGCCGATGTGGAAACAAGGCCAAGTGACTCAAGTATGCACGAAAACATAGGAACTGGGGTGAAGAAAAATGGCAGCAGGTGCTCTGGACTGATGAGTCACAATTTGAAATATTTGGCTGCAGCAGAAGGCAGTTTGTTCGTCGAAGGGCTAGAGAGTGCTACAATAATGAGTGTCTGCAGGCAACAGTGAAGCATGGTGGAGGTTCCTTGAACGTTTGGGGCTGAATTTCTGCTCAGGATTAATGGTGTTCTCAATGCTGATAAAATACAGGCAGATACTTATCCATCATGCAATTTATCCTGCAGCAGGACAGCGACCCCAAACATACAGCCCAAGTCATTAAGAACTATCTTCAAGAAGTACTGGAAGTGATGGTGTGGCCCCCACAGAGCCCTGATCTCAACATCATCGAGTGTGTCTCGGGATTAAATGAAGAGACAGAAGGATGTGAGAAAGCCTACACCCACAGAAGATCTGTGGTTAGTTCTCCAAGAGGTTTGGAACAACCTACCAGTCGTGTTCCTTCAAAAAGTTAAAGTTAGTTTTTATTAATCCCCTTAGGGAAAGTATTCCTCTGCATTTTGACCCATCCTAGAATTAGGAGCAGTGGGGGGATGGGTACCTTGCTCAGGGGTACCCCAGCCCTTTTCGGCCGGGTGGGGATTTGAACCGGCGACCTTCTGGTTACAAGTCAAGTTCCCTTTCCACTTGGCCACAGGCTGCCCAAAAACTGTGTGCAAGTGTACCTGGAAGAATTGATGCTGTGTTGAAGGCAAAGGGTGATTTAGATTTCTCTTTTGTTTATTCACTGCATTTTATTGATTGATGAAAATAAATGATTAACACTTCCATTTTTGAAAGCATTCTTTGTTTAAAGCATTTTTTTCACAACTGCCTAAAACCTTTGCACAGTACTGTGGACAGTAGAACTGTGTGCAAGTGTACCTGGAAGAATTGATGCTGTGTTGAAGGCAAAGGGTGATTTAGATTTCTCTTTTGTTTATTCACTGCATTTTATTGATTGATGAAAATAAATGATTAACACTTCCATTTTTGAAAGCATTCTTTGTTTAAAGCATTTTTTTCACAACTGCCTAAAACCTTTGCACAGTACTGTGGACAGTAGAAAAAAGAAAAAACCCTGAAAACAGCCTTATCTCAGCTGAATGCGCACACAAAGAGACACTAATAGAAAAACACATCCCAACAGTGAAATCATTACAGTATCAAACACTGAAAAAATATCTTTTAAGATGTTAACTTCATTTGTGAGTTTTATGTTACGAGACAGTAGAAAAATTAAAAAAGTCACTAAACAGCCTTATCTCAGCTGAATGCGCACACAAAGAGACACTAATAGAAAAACACATCCCAACAGTGAAATCATTACAGTATCAAACACTGATAAAGTCACTAAACGCCTTATCTCAGCTGAATGCGCACACAAAGAGACACTAATAAAAAAACACATCCCAACAGTGAAATCATTGCAAAATCAAACACTGAGGGTACAGAAGTATAACTTTTAAGATGTTAACTTCATTTGTGAGTTTTATGTAACGAGACAGTAGAAAAATTAAAAAAGTCACGAAACAGCCTTATCTCAGCTGAATGCGCACACAAAGAAACACTAATAGAAAAACACATCCCAACAGTGAAATTCATTATGTATCAACATCGAAAAAGTCACTAAACGTTTCTTATCTCAGCTGAATGCCATTATCAAACAGACACTCAATAGAAAACACATCCCAACAGTGAAATCACATAGTATCAAACACTGAAAAAAGTCACTAAACGCCTTATTCAGCTGAATGCTAAAGACACAAAGAGACACTAATAGAAAAACACATCCCAACAGTGAAATCATTGCAAAATCAAACACTGAGGGTACTGAAGTATAACTTTTAAGATGTTAACTTCATTTGTGAGTTTTATGTAACGAGACAGTAGAAAAATTAAAAAAGTCACGAAACAGCCTTATCTCAGCTGAATGCGCACACAAAGAGACACTAATAGAAAAACACATCCCAACAGTGAATTCATTACAGTATCAAACACTGAAAAAGTCACTAAACGCCTTATCTCAGCTGAATGCGCACACAAAGAGACACTAATAGAAAAACACATCCCAACAGTGAAATCATTGCAAAATCAAACACTGAGGGAACAGAAGTATAACTTTTAAGATGTTAACTTCATTTGTGAGTTTTATGTAACGAGACAGTAGAAAAATTAAAAAAGTCACGAAACAGCCTTATCTCAGCTGAATGCGCACACAATGAGACACTAATAGAAAAACACATCCCAACAGTGAAATCATTGCAAAATCAAACACTGAGGGTACTGAAGTATAACTTTTTAGATGTTAACTTCATTTGTGAGTTTTATGTAACGAGACAGTAGAAAAATTAAAAAAGTCACGAAACAGCCTTATCTCTGCTGAATGCGCACACAAAGAGACACTAATAGAAAAACACATCCCAACAGTGAAATCATTACAGTATCAAACACTGAAAAAGTCACTAAACGTGATCTCATCTGAATGTTAGCACAAAAGGCCTAATAGAAAAAACTCATCCCAACAACAGTGAAATCATTTGTGCATCAAACACTCAAAAATACTAAACGCTTTATCTCAGCTTTCGAATGCGCATACAAAGAGCATTACTAATAGAAAAACACATCCCAACAGTGAAATCATTACAGTATCCAACACTGAAAAAGTCACTAAACGCCTTATCTCAGCTGAATGCGCACACAAAGAGACACTAATAGAAAAACACATCCCAACAGTGAAATCATTGCAAAATAAAACACTGAGGGTACGGAAGTATAACTTTTAAGATGTTAACTTCATTTGTGAGTTTTATGTAACGAGACAGTAGAAAAATTAAAAAAGTCACGAAACAGCCTTATCTCAGCTGAATGCGCACACAAAGAGACACTATTAGAAAAACACATCCCAACAGTGAAATCATTGCAAAATCAAACACTGAGGGTACAGAAGTATAACTTTTAAGATGTTAACTTCATTTGTGAGTTTTATGTAACGAGACAGTAGAAAAATTAAAAAAGTCACGAAACAGCCTTATCTCGGCTGAATGCGCACACAAAGAGACACTAATAGAAAAACACATCCCAACAGTGAAATCATTACAGTATCAAACACTGAAAAAGTCACTAAACGCCTTATCTCAGCTGAATGCGCACACAAAGAGACACTAATAGAAAAACACATCCCAACAGTGAAATCATTACAGTATCCAACACTGAAAAAGTCACTAAACGCCTTATCTCAGCTGAATGCGCACACAAAGAGACACAAATAGAAAAACACATACCAACAGTGAAATCATTACAGTATCAAACACTGAAAAGCTTTCAAACGCCTTATTCCCAGCTGAATACGCATACAACAGACACCATATGCTGACTCCACATACTATTCTATGACTTTTTGACCGATTTTGGACGCATACTATACTATGACTTTTTTGAGTTATTTTAGATGATATACTATAGTATGACTTTTTTAGGTGATTTTGGACGACATAATATAGTCCGTCTTTTTTGACTGATTTTGGACGACATACTATAGTATGACTTTTTTGACTGATTTTGGACAACATACTCAAGTATGACTTTTTGTTACATTTTGGACAATATACTAAAGTATGACTTTTTGTCACATTTTTTGCATAGCATACTAAAGTAAGACTTTTTTGTTACATATTGGACAACATACTAAAGTACGACTTTTTTGTCAATTTTTGGACGACATACTAAAGTATGACTTTCTTGTCAGATCTTGGAAGGCATACTAAAGTTTGACATTTTTTTCAAATTTTGGAAGACCTACTTAAGTATGATTTTTTGTCAAATTTTGGAAGACATAATAAAGTATGACTTTTTTTGTCATATTTTGGATGACATATTAAACTATAGCTGTGTCCCATTTAAGGGAGTGTACCCTACAGCGTGTGGATTCATCGGCTGGACAGCGCTGCGACGTATACATAGACAGACAGTAGATAGAGTATATAGTTATATGGACAGTGTGAAGAAGAAAAAGGTTTTCATTACCAGACCTATTTACATTTCAGTTTTTTTAAATACAAGCAAACATAATAAAAAAAGACTGTTTGTTAACAGTCATCATTGGTCCTTTTTGCTCCTGTACTAAACACTTTTATGAGATGAAATTACATAAGGTTTTGTGCAGAGGATGAGCCTCTTCTGTTTATGTACCCAATAGTTATAACATCGCCTATTCAAGATGGCTCTCCTGAGAAACATGTACAAGTCTGGCAAAGGCAGAGAGCACTCATAAATTACAAAAATGGCCAGTCTTCCCAGAACAGCATCTTTGCCAAATTTGGTTTTGAAAGCATGTGCAGAGAGATATGCATGAAATACAGCCATCGTAAAAGACTGAAATGAGAACTTTTGTTTGCAAATTCCTTAACCCTGCACATTTAAAGAAACATTTGTAGTGGTAACTTATTCCATGTTATATAACATTTGTAACTCATTTAAACATAAATCATCACTTATATTATTTCATGTTTCATAATTTTAAGCATCCAAACACAAAACTGAAAATATTGATGGAGATGCACCAGATAAAATTCCCCTCAGCGACACTGATGTCAGTTCCCATTCCAATAATAGAAGCTGCCCACATTTCTGTCTCATGCTCAAACTGTCTAGCTCCATCTTGGTGACCGCCTGATATTTTAAGCCCTGTCAAGCATATAGAGAGATTCTCCTCTTCATATATTATAACTGTTAGAAAACTAAGGATAAAACAGTTATGGACTAAAGAATAATAAAAAAAACTTTTGTAGAGGATTGTTTAGGGGTGTTTAGATGTTTAAAATGTGGCTATATGATGCACTGGAGCCATAGCAGTACTCCTCCTCAAACACCATAAGAATATGAAAACCCTCAGCATGCTTTATCAGCATTTAGCTGTTCACCTGTACTCACAACGGCACCTGTTTCTACACTAATGCCTTTGGTTTGCTAGTTTGTATTTTTGTCTTTCCTGAAAAGCTCTGCCATTTAAGTGACATTTTATGAATATGAAAAAATGTAGTCAAGAAGAAAGAAGAACAGAGTCCTGCTGTGACACTGCAGCTAAACCAGCTCTATGTTTGTTTAAAGTGTGTTTTTAAACACACAACCAAAATGGTGAAAATGTCTGTTAGATACCAGTGGGTTATCATGAATAAACTGCACAAACACTGACGAAACAGAAATGCTCATGGACGTTGGTCCTCATTTAAGCAAGATAACCGAAATGTGTGTGTGGCAGTGCACTGGGAGGAGAGGACAGAACTCTTCCAGCGGACTCTGACTCATGCTCATTTTTTTGGTGGACTATTTAACTTAAAGATGTGTTTGATCAAAGTCAACATTTAGCTCTCAGTAAAAAAGAGGTTACATTTCCAAAAATATTACCAGTTCTGATTAGCTTTTTTTAATTTTGTATTTTTTAGACAAGTCATTTCAATGTTTCTTGATATTTACTCCTGTTATAATACATACATAGCTGTTGTTTCCTGTCTACTAACAGTAAAAGCATGATACACTCCTGGAGTAGGCTGACCCAAAGTGTGAAACCATTTGAAAAACCACAGCTTGGCTTCCCAGTGCGGTTTGACTGTGTTGTTCAACCACTACTCTCTTTCTCTTTTCCTCCAGCCTCACCCCTCACCTCCTTCCCACTAAGAGTATGTTTGTCCACAGAGGAGGACTGAAATAGATAATGCACCAACCTAACTATACTAAGGACATTTGATGCAGTGTGCTAAGAATAAGGACACGAGTCAACAGTTCTGTTCCTAAATTGAGGCGACAGGCTCCTGACAGAGACACATTTCAAATCGAGAATGTACCTGTGTGTTGCTCGGTTCATCTTCCCTATCTATATTTTTGTAAGCTCATAAAACTGTATTGTCAGTCTACATGATGGTTTTATGGTTTCATTTTCTAATAGTTGTTTGTGTTTGTCATGGAAACAACTTTCATGCGACGTATAAACTTTTTGAATGAAAAGAAATAATACATTGCTTTGTATCTACATATTTGATAGCGCATGTAACGTGAGATTTCACCTGATCTCCTCCTGCCAAGTCCATCTGATAAACTCAAAGCAACCTTCCTGTCTGGTGTCTGGTGCACATTTTATGAGGCATTGCATAACACTCTCCCGAAAAGCAGGCCAAGCTCATCTGAGACCATACGGCTCAATGAACAGGTTATTTGGTTGGTTTGCCGGTGACACCTGACGCACAGCTGGTGCCCAGTGCATCTCAGACAGATCAGCTGTGACATTGCTGCTACTCTTTATCTCTAAGGCCCCCTTTACTGTACACCTGGCATCAGAATGTGTTTCCTGTTATCAGATAGTGACCAGTTAGCGTTTCACCTCTTGCCTTCACACCTGGTATTAACATTCAGGTGTCCACATCAAGATCCCAGTGGTATCCAATAACGGTCCAGCAGCAGACGGCAGCGTCACATCCGTTGTGCCTCCATATCAACAACAAGGTTAGCCGCACATGAAGTTATTTGTATATTTTTGTATGGACTCCTCCTTGAACAAGACTGATTGCAATCTGATCATAGAAAATACATTTTAGTGCCAGGTGTAAAGGGTTTTTAACTTTATATTTAATTGCCATAGGTGTTCATTGCGTATTACATATTTGAAGTTACACCACTAAAAATTATCTTACAGCAACAAAAGACATTCTTTGTCGAATAAATATCCGAAACCTTCAGCAGTCCAAGTCCAACTCTCGAGTCTGAGCTGAGTCACAAGTCCTGGACTCCAGTACGACAACACTGCTACACATTGCTAGTTAAGTGTCACTGCTTTAAACAACATTAGCTCCCTTATACCTTGTACTTTAGGCAAGGCCTTGCTTTATGGCGGCCACCATCTTGTGCCGCCATGTTTCCTCCGCGGTCCAAAATGGACAAACCAGCCAGAACTTGTGTTTTGCATTTTAAAGTAGAAGCTCACTATGCAAGCGAAAGAAAAGGACATCCTCTATACTATGCAGTTATAGGAACAGAAGGGTTTGTTACATTCTGTATTTTCACTATTAAATTCTTACCTTTAAAGACATCAACACAGACACTCATAAACATTCTCTTTGCCTTGTCACCAGCCCCCCTCTCCTTCCTTCTATTTCTCTCTCACACAAATTGTCATGTGCGTCCGCTCTGACTTTCCCTTTCTCCGTCGCTCCTCTGCGGTTTGGAAACATTTTGGTTTCTGGTCCTGAGAGAAAACCAAGAGACTAAATGAAAGCAGACAGCGTCTCCTCAGAGGTTGGACGTGGGCTGTTGGACACAATTACCCTAACGCAAACAAACTCACACACATCATCCAATGTAAAACAGGTGTGTGAGTAAAGAATGCAGTTAAGGTATTGTCAGCACCTTCATATTTTCATATGCATATGAGTGGATTTCACAAAGACAGTCAAGTCTGTGCCTAAAGCTAACAAATGTTAGCCATGGCAGGCGAGGAGTCTCAGAGTTTTGTTTCTACATCAAGGATTTCATCCTGCTGTCACACCCTTCTCAAGTTTAGACTTTGTGTTCAAGGCAGGAATGGTGTGCACCTTTTCTGCTTCACTGCTCACCGAATATGGGGGCATTGTTGTGTGTAAGAGCAAAGCCTCCGTGGCATGACTTTTATTTTCCTTTATGTCACACCTCTGATATTCAGAACTAAAAAAGACACGCCGTCGAGACAACACGGCAGGTGGGTTTCGGCACTTCCCCCCGGGAGCTTTCCACAAGCTCAGACAATCAGTAGAAAGTTGGCTTTGGAGGAAGCCTGAGCTGCATTTACCCTGTTTCAATTAAAGGCTCAACATATAAGCTGCATATGAAGCAGTTTGACATGATTTAGTGTTTATTTTATTTAATCAATAAAAAGTCTGTCAAAAGCTGGGAATAAGCGTGACTGGTCCCTTTAACATTAATCTCTCTCAATAAATGAGTTTCTCCTGTGAGTAACAAGTCACATCATCATCTGCTGCCATGTCAGATTTTAGGAACACCTTCTCCCCCGATACTCTGTGCCCTCTGTCATGAGCCTCAGCCCTTTCTTGTCATCTGCTTGTCTCGCTCACTCTGTTCCTCCCCCCCTCTCTCTAATGACATGCTGTGCTAAGTGAAAGTGATTCAGCTGACTCACAGGCAGTGTAGGTTGCCAACTACCACCCTCCTCCTCACACACACACACACATAGGGGGTGGCAGAATACAGAAAGTGGAAAAATGGATTAATGAAAAAGTTTTCACATTAGACTAAGCCCTATTATAGAAACAAGTCAAAGTACAGCACATATAACCTGTGATACAACTTATTTTGCATCCTGCTTCTGTTTTTCTAAAAGGAACCTGTAGTTTGGCAGAAACTGGATATACATTAATAATGTGCCCCCCTTGAGAGGACGACTCTAAGTCACCCCTCCAGTAATAGCTGGTAGAAAATAAACATAGCAGCTCATAAAGGAATGCAGAGAGTCCCCCCTGAGGTAAACCACCACCCCATTTACACAAAAACGCACATGTACTCTGCATGTAGACACATCACACAAGAACACACTCACCACCATTGCACTCATCTTACATTAAAGAGACCCACTTCTGCCACAGAGAAACAGGGTCACCTCACACGTTTTCCTTTATTCATCCTCCAATCCAGCAGTTATTCAAACCCTTTTATTTTATTTATGTGCAGAAAATAGGAAATGTGGTGGAATGTCCATTGGCTGCTGGATACATTCTTTAAATAGTGCTTATAATGTCTGCAGTGAGATACAGTGTATGATGTTTTTCTTTGATGAATATGTAGCCAGGTTAATGCTGTGCTTGCTGTATTCAGCTGATGTTCTAGCATCAAGTGCATATTGTGCTATGGGACTGTTTGTAAGGTCTCATTTGCTCTAAGGGACAATGTTGTCACCCTAACAACACACATACACACGCATATGCTGGTTCTGCATTCTTTGCTTGGACATAATGCTTTCCCTAACCTTACCCTAACCTTAACCATCACAACTAAATGCCTAACCCTAAACCTAATTCTAACCCTAAACCTGGTCTTAATCCTTAAATGGCCTGCTAAAGTTGTGTGGACCAGCCGCAGTGTCCTCACAAGGTCAAAATGTCCCTGCAAAGATAGCTTTGTATGACAATTGGTCCAAACAGCCTATTTAAGACATGTATTAAAGTGGGAGAAGATGGACACACACACATGTGTGTCTCTTCAAAAGGCCTTCCATGTAAGAAATAGCGATATCCAGTGGTGAGAATATTGTAAGAAACGGAAGCCTCCTTTGCTCACCCCTCCCTTTCCCAAGCCTGTTAGATGGTCTGTGTTTAAATATAGTGCCTTTCTTGTCTTGACGACCACTCAAAGCTTCTTTACGCCGCCATTTTGACATTCACCCATTCACTCAGCACTTCTCTCTATCGCACATCTGTCATACCCATTCACACGTTTCCGGCACAGCTGACAAGTGCAAATATCATGCCCAAGAACACACTGGCATGTAGCTTAGCAGAGCTGGGGATCACACCCACTACGTTCTGGTTGAAAAAGAACCCGCTCTACTACTGGCTCAGTTGTAGACTGTAGTAGACTCAGTAGTAGACATAATGAACGAAATGATGTCCTCCTCCTTCTTCTTCTTCTTTTTCATAGTAAGATTCAGGTTCAAAATGCTGATTTGTCCATTCAAACCGCTGTAGAAACATGGCATCGGAACATGACGGCCTCCATACAGCAAGACTTTTGCCTAAAGTACATTTAAAAGCTTTATTCTAAGGTGGCAAAAACCAAATGACTATTATTTTAATTGTAAAAGTATGTAGAATATGTACAACAGTGACCTTTAATGTTTAAAACAGCTACAATCCCTATGCAATAACATTGCAGAAACATTGTTTAAGTAGGTTGTCAGATTTAGGAAAATAGGGGAAAATAAGACGCTGCACTCTTTGTTACACTGTGTTCATGCACACACACTAATGAATATATAACTGTCCCAATGTCGCTCTTATTTTTATAATGTGTCTGCTTTAGAACAGTAGCAGAGACTTATAAGGCTACAATAACAGACCATAAAACATTATGTATGTTAAATATCCACAGACAAAGTGTATCAGAGAGTTGGAGAGAAGAAGCGTTAACTGACCTCGGCTGAAGCGTTCTGTTTTGTTTTTGTTTTGTCTGGAAGAAAATTATCCACACGTGTGTGTCTGTTGTCAACTTCCTCTCCATCTTCATCAGTCTATATTTTATATATTCATCTGTCCATTGCAGATCCTCATTTTCTTATCCTCTGGTTGAGATGTTTTTGAGCAGGGTAGTGTGGCTTTTTATCTTAAGTATCGTTGCTTAGCTGAGCAGGTGGCACAGTTTTTTCACTTAGCACCTTTAAAGTGATTTCACACTTGTACAAACATACGGGTAGTGTATTTTTCTTTTTTGTTACACACTAAATTTTAAAACGTATAGATGAAATATACCATTCCAATAGTTTTGGACTATGAATCTCATCATTCTTGGAGGTTTTGTACATTCCATCCTAATCTATGGAAGGCGAAGACAGAGGCATATAGTTAGAGGGAATGTGGGATGAAATTTTATTCTCATAGCTTCTTAGATGTTTTTCTACTGCATATGCAGATAAGACCACAAATTGCAAACTCCATGCTCTTAACTATACAGCTCAGCAAGACTGACTCAGGCTACCCACTAACTGGAGCTTACCATCAAACTCACCACTCCTGATCCACCCAAACCACCACTGCTCCCCCACCCCTAACGCCCACCCCACCCTCTCTGTTTATAATCAGAGTTGCCGAGCTAAGCAGAGTGAAAGCACAGGAAAGACAGTGGGGGCCAGTGCTCGGCCCCCATTCAGCACAGTCGGAGGGCCGGTGCAGGCCCCGAAAGCTCAGATTACATGCCACATAATGAGAGGCCTGGCTCAGCATGGCTGTCTCTCTCTCACACGCACACACACACACACAGATCCACCGTTGCATTATTGCTGAAGTCCTCATCTGCTCTGTTCCTCTCTCTGCTTACAACACTGTGAATTGTCAGCACAGGTGCTTTGCATGTCACTGTTTGGCCAAAGGTGATAGATATGAACCTGGTGTGGTAGCGTCTATAGCGCGATAAAGATAAGGTCATGTCATGTCCACACCAGTGTGAATAAATTAAAAACCAAGCCTGCAAACATACACCAAGAGAAATCCCCTAAAGGCCTTGCTGGTAGTTTGAAAAAAGTCAACTACACTCCCTTAATAGCAGAGAATTCTGCTATGTTTTACAACAATAAAGTTAAATGTTATGAACCCACTGTTTAGCTAGTGTAATACTAATCCTAAACACAAAGTACAAAAAGATGGATGGTAATGTCATTATAGATTAGTTAGATTTTGTTATTGTGTACACAGTTTGTCCATTTTGTGTCAGGGTCCTCACAAAAGACTGTATTGAAACACGGCCTGTTTCTGGAAACTTACTGTGTGGACGGCTGTGACAAATGGGCTTCTTCACTTCACCTCTCTCTCTCTCACACACACACACACACACACACACACACACACACACACAAAAATCCATTCATCACACAATTCACAGCCTACTCACTCACATGCCGAGTGGGGCAGAATTGTGTATATTGCTCTGAGCTTTCATAGCACCAAGGCCATTAGCATTGTGAAAAGCTCAATTGATGTGTGTGTGTGTGTGTCTTTGTGTGCGCGCGCACCATGAGGCATAGCTTATACTTGTAAACAGAACAATATAACATCCCGGCAGATGTCTTCTTCTTAAGCGTATCCACCTCTACAATATGTGCTTTTCCTCTGGTGTGTGTGTGTGTGTGTGTGTGTAATAAGAAGAAATGAGTGAGGTCACAGACTTTTGCTACAAAGGCTCCCAGCCCAAGGTCTACCAGAGTACAGGCAGTCTTTGTAACGGCCATGTGTGGAGTGCACTGTGCTGCATTACAATGGATCTATGGAAAATAAAAGGAGAGAGAGAGAGGGAGAGAGGAGGAGGAGGAGGATCTTGCAACTTGTATTGATTACCGGGAAAATGTGCCGCCTAAAACCTCATCTGCATTTGTTTTATCACAAACTTAATGTATAACATGTGCCTCTGCAATGACGGCGATGTTACACACGTGACAGACATGTTATGGTACCGTGTTTGTGGTTTGCTCTGCAGTACCGGTCATCATTGGTCATTGATAGTGCCGAGCTATAAACAGCCCATACGTCAGACTCACAGCAACTGCGAATGCAAATAGTGAGGCAGGGGTGTGGTGTGAGATCACAATAAACCCTGGTCATACGCTCGGGGGTTAGCGAAACTGGCATGAACACAAGGACACATGTTGTTGTGTGTGCGTGTCTGAGGAAAACTGAGGGTCGTGGGATGTGAGCTAATGCTGGAGGTCGTGCGTGCATGCGTTGGTTTCTTTATGAGTGTCATTTCGATTGTTGATGTAAAGCCTCCGGCATTCTTGTCCGTCCATTCTTCTTGCATGACACTGCGCGAATGCACTGCAGTGATAAAGGTTATAGCTTCCTTTCTCCTCGGCATTAAAAAGTGTCTGACAGCCAGAATGACTCGCTAACTCAATAATACACTCCGCACCTGTCACTGTGGGCCTCACACACACATATTCTAACCATAATTATGTGAAAGGCAAAGTACTGAGTCACACACACCAAAGAGAAATATCACTGAGCAATGCAGTATATGTACATATATGTATATATATATATATATATATATATACAAATGACACGTATTCTGTAAAAACATTTTGTAGTCATAAATCTTCTGAATGAAAAAAACACCTTATTGCTCCCATTCAACTTTTTTGTTTGTTTGTTTTTTGCCATTGACAATACGAGCACAGCGGGCACAAACAGCCTGCTGATAAATAGGAAACAGAGTCGCCATCATCAATATGTGCAGTTCATGCTGATCCACTCGTGTAATGCGTCAAAGGTATCGTAGAGAAGACATGCATGTTCTTTAACATATGTAGACACACACACGCCTCCATTCACATGCAGTGTACTGACTGAAATTTCAAGACAAATCACTGGGACAGTCGTCCACAATGTTGCAGGCTGGAAACATCGCAAGCTTTGAAAACTCTAAGATGTGCAGATCTTTTCCCAACTGTGCAAAAAGAATTGCCCACAAATACAGCACGCTTGCAGCATTTGCTTTACTGTATTGCTTAAAAACCTCTTCACTCCCTGATTGTAACCAAATTAATTCTTGCATTGACACAAAAATGAACAATGTCAGTCGGCTGTGGAACGGACAAGCCTGTAAAAACACCATTCAGTCATATTGAACGGCCCGCACAAATTAATTGGATCGCGATGCATCAATCAATCCCCCCCATGCTCTTTGTGCACTTAATTGTGCATGCTCAGAAGACGCTAGATGCTAGCTTGCTAAGTCCAACAAGACAGCTGCAGTAACACTATGGCAGAAAAGGTGCCAAGTTGCAAACGAAAGACGTTTTTTTTGGGAAAGCTACTGCCAAGGAAAAGGCTTGAACATCGGTGCTGTGTTTGAGCGGTGGCGACAACTGAAAGGGCTGCAAAGTGATGCCATGGTGGCACCTTTAAACAGGCACTTTATGTCTTTGTGATCCTTTGAGAGTATTTGTTGGGTAACGTAATTTTTCGGCATCACGTTGTTATTTGAAGTATCCAAAAAAACTTTGGAAAAGTACCAAAAGTTACCGATGCTGCGCAGAGCTCGTGAATCTGTGTTCGTTGTGCCTTCTTGAACTGTTTTCCCAGGATCTCCAACCCTTTAAACATTTCTTAAACTTACTACTTATCGAATGGCAGAATAATTCTTAATTAATCTTAGAATATGATCTTGTCTGTGTTTACGATCACGGCAAAAACCCAGAGGTGCCATAATATTTTCAGCTCCCAAGACAATATCCCGAGCAGATGAACCTTCAAGGGAGATAATCGTAGATGTGTGCTTGTGTGTGTGTGTGTGTGTGTGTGTGTCTGACACAGTGAGAGGTAGAAGCTCTGGCAGATGACAGCACATGCCATCTGCTGCTGTGTATACCACATAAGTGTAATATCCACACACTTGCATCCCAAATGCACATCAAAGTCGACTGTAGCTGGAGGTGGAAACTAATGGCTACTCAAGAAGATGATTTAGGCTCCGAACTAACATTAGAAAAGACATTAGAACCGACACACGGCATATGGGAGAAGGACGTGATGACAAAATCAGGCAACCTGGTGACGGGACAGATATGCCTACATGTATATATATATATATATATATATATATATATATATATATATATATATATATATATATATATATATATATACATAGACTCAAAGACCATTTTCAGAGCATGGGAATCAAATGAGTGATTTTTTACGTCAGCTAATAAACAAGCATATTAATTACTGTTTAACGATCTCAATGTTAAATTCCCTTTATTTATTGCTAAGAACAGAATGAAGGCACTGTCGTATACAGAACACAGAAAATGTGACAAAAGAAAACAAAGGGCTGCATCACTGTTTTTTTTTACCGCCATCGCCATGTTGATACAGTTTTTAATCTGACTATGAATTCATCCGCAAACTTTTTCATACCACTTCAGCAGGAGCTCCTGTTGTCATAGCAACACTTAAAGTCACATCCCAGGGCAAACACACAATTTGATCTCTCTTCAGCCTGCAGGACTCTATACAAGCAGCTTTTATCGGTTTTCATGAGGACACTGGTTGTCATTATTTAATCCCTAACCCTGATACAAAGCAATCCCCAACCCTTTCTCAAATCCCCAACATCGCAAATAAAAAGCCTGGGCTTCACCTTTAAACAGCCCTTTGATGGTGACATCAAAATATTAAGTATACTCTCACAAAAACACACTTATTTACGTGATGATTTTGGCATATGCAGTCTGCTTAGAAGGGTCTCTTTTTTTATACTGTCAAGACACAAATGTAAACAAACACAGTTATCCACGCACCCACAGGCATTTCTGCCTGACACAGGCCCATCTGTGGAAAATGTAATTTATCTTGTGCTTTACCTGTTGATTACTAATCATCCTCTCTAAACAAATCTGAAAGAGCATATTATTCACCCATGCAGCCAGCTTCCATTGCACACAGCGGCTTTTATGTTCAAACAAGCTCTCTGCTCTCATTCCCTGTGAAATGTTTTTGACTCATATGGTAATATGGCAGAGGGGAAAATAGGTTTATGGCTCTCCTGCCTTTCAACACACACAGAGGGAGCTTTTCCATAACAAACGATAAAAGCATTGATTAATATTCATACTCTCTCACAGCAGAGAGGCACACACTGTGAAGCGAGGAACCTGACTGCAATCTAAATATAGTTAGGCTGCAACTTCTCTCTCATTCTCTGTCTCTGTCAGACCCAGACATTTCCTTCCATTTCAGGCTGTGAACACTTATGCAACATTTCTCTTCAAATAAGGTCAGACACCTGAGCCTTTTTAACATACATTAACTTGCGTGTGAGGGCAAATCCAAGTATAGTGGCCCCAATAGTGTGTTAACAGTAGGCAATGTAAAGAAATACTGTGGAAAATAAAATGAAACATGTATATGATTCTCCATGAACAAGTCACACCTTAAAGATTATAGGCTATTTCCAAATCAGCAACTAAGCATAAATAAATGCAAACACACAGATCCATATTCATGTCTCCAGGAAACTATGAAAGATCATGGAAACTATCTGATGTACATATTTGTCAACTACCCCAGGCCTCCAAGTTCTAAACTAGGTTCTCAGTGAGTGACTTAATATGTAAGGTCTATAATATGTATGTATATATATATATATATATATATGTATATGTATACATATATGTATATATATCTATGAATTACATAATAAGTCACTCACTGAGAACCTAAATGAATATGTATATATACGTATATATATGGAAATTGGCTATTATACATATGTATGTATATATATATATATATATATATATATATATATATGTATATGTCATAGCCAATTTCCAAACAACAACCCTTGCAATAAAGCCCCCGTCTTTCCCTTTTTTCAAATGAGTCCCAATCTAATATTAAATATGTAACTGGATTTTGGAGTTAAAGGTATAGGTCATTCATATTGCTGAGTTAACCAGATTCTTTATTTTCATTGACACACAGAGGGACTCGCTGGTGATTTTAATGAAGGAAATCGACACAAATAATTGATCTGCATTTATTTTATACCTGTGAACTAAAATAGTCTGTGCTTGATGTTTGTCTCCAACCAAGAACAACACAAAAACTGACCTCAGAGCAGCAAGTCAAGCATCCGACAAGCTGTCAAACTAACTTTTCCTGGTCGTAGTCTCGCACTCCCTCCAGTGTCTGCAGCGCTCCATAGCATTTCAGCAGGAACTCACATCCATTGGCTGCAGGGAGTGTGCAGTCATTGTGGCTGTAAGCTGTTTACAGTGCCTGCATAGAAATGAAGTCTGTGTCAATGAGGAAAGGACTAGTATATTTTCTACACAAGTAAAACAAACACAACAAAAAAAACTGAACTTTGAATTACTCTTGTGCACACAAGCTTAGAAAATAAAAGCTGTGATATTTGCACCTATATGTATGTTTGGGTGAACACTTGAGGAGAATCTTATTCATCCAGGAGAGGAAAATAATTTGACAAAATCCTTTCTAAAAAAAAAACTTTTTAATTCAAAGAAGTTCACTGTTGGTTGTAAACCCCTCTCCAATCTCACTCACTCGATTTTACTCAAACCAGTGACCGTACTTGCTGTGAGGCTACAGTTATTGCCACTGGACCGCCGTGTGTTTTCAGGCAAAAAGACATACAACGAACATGGATAACATAGCTCAGGTCCAAGGTGTTACATTCACACAGAAAGGATGTGGCATTTTTGTTTCAAGGAAGACAGACAGATATGCTCTTAACACACTTGCACTTAATAAATCCCCCACCCCCAGATTATCAGCTCATTGTGTTGTGAAGTGATGTGCGAGTGCTCTGACGTCACTAAAGAGGTCGAGTGTTTTGTGCAACTTCTGTTTGTTTAAAGCACAAATGTTTTTGTTTATTCCAATAATGCATCTATCTGTGCGATCAGTTGTGATTGTGCATACTCCGGTCCTGGGGATCATGAATTTGAAATGATTGTGGTGCACACACACGCACACACACACAAATGCTAATGTAGCAGATGCAAACTGTTCCGAATTTGCGTCAGTGACTGTGAGTGAATGGAAATTTCCTCTCCTGTCACAGTTTTGTTAAAGGTTGTGAATCCATTCCACAATTAGGTGATATTGACGGTCGTATTCTAGCATCTTTAAAAAATTCTTGACAAGACTATATTTTTCCTCTTCCTTAACATGTTTATTGTTTATACTAAACGGGTGATTCTCCGGCTCGTTTATCGTCACAGGTAAAATACATGTTATGTATGTAGAGGTAATGCACATGAGAACATATAAAACAGAGAGCAATGTGAGGTAACAGTGTCCTAGTTTCCCCTTACACTGAGCTGGAACTATTTTTAGAACGCAGAAACAGGGGGAGGAACCAGCAGCAGTTTTATGTTTTGGACAATTTACACTCCCCCAATGCTATACAATGACCTTTCTTGTTTCATCGTCCTTTTCATCAAACTCATCCCTCTGCTCCTCCATGCCCCACCCCACCCCACCAACACTCTGTCCTCTTCTCCAGTGTCTCCTTACCGTTCTTTATCCCCCTCTCCTTCCTGCGCTCCGCTCTCTTCTTTCCCTGCTTTCACTTTTCCCTCTTGATTTATGTTTCCCCTCCTTCACCCACTTCTCTTATTTCTGTCAGCAGCACTTAAAAGGGACAAGGGGCGGATGCTTGTGCCCCACCTGGAGTCTATCGGTGCATGCCCATGTGCCCGTGATGCAGACCTCATAGTGGCCTTCCATTGTCCTTCGACTATCTTAAATCAGGATTAGAATGAGAGAAGATGCATCTTGTGCACGCTGGTGTCTGCATTTTTGGATCGCTGTGTTGGACATTTAGCCCATTTAGTCCATTTTACTGTATCTTGGTCCTTCACAACCACAGATCCCTCTCTATCCCTCCCCAGTTCCTGTGCCAAATTCCTTTTTGTATTCAACACGCAGACCAGCTGAGCTCTGGAGACCTTGTACTTGTGCATCTGTGTGTGTGGGTGCACACGTCACGTCCCTACATCCAGTGCATCCACAGTGCAATCTACCAGACCATCTGGCTGACTGCTTATGGAGACATTGATAGAGGAAGTGACGCTGAACGTGCCTGTGTGTGTGTGTGTATAATAAGAGACTGGGGACAATAGAGACATTTCCAGAAGAATTTCCAAAAAAGGAAATCTCAGAAGTGAAAACAATATGCTCTACTGCTCTATAGCACTATGCAAATGCATAGGGCCCCTGAGCCACCAGAGGGCCCCAAAGCAGCATGTCTTTTAAATGTCTAACTGTATCACTAGCTGTCTCATGTGGTCATTAAATCCCTCAAATGCTTAAAATATAAATAAATGTAGGATATACATAAAATAATCTACAATGATAAGCAGTGGCTGGTGTTTTTGTGGCATAATCGGATCAGCTGCCTCCATCTCACATTTAATACCACCACTGTGTTAAATATTATGCTGCCCCCCTGTGGAGAACTTTGCTTATTGCATGATAAGCATGTGTCATTGATAAAGATGTGGAAGTTGATGCAAAAACTACAGCAAATGTCCCATAAAATCATGTGAATGCTTTATCTGTAATCTGTAATCTCACATACGTCCACATGTTTTTGACAAACTGACAAACAAGCTCAGGGGAATTGTGGGTAGAAAGCAAACCAAAGCAAAATGAAATGTTAGTTATTGTGGTTAGAGGTTATTGTGTCTGAAGTGTATTCATCGCATGGGCTTGTGAATGGATGTGCATGCACTTATCTGTGTGTCTGTTCCCCTCTTTTTCTATTTACGTGTGTTGAACAACGTCTGAGGGTTGTATTGTTTTGACCATGTAACCTATTTAAGACCTGTGTAAATAATGAGCCGCCATTCTATACACTTGCAAGTCAGACAAATATAATAACATACTATACATAATATGGTAATAGTACACATCAATACAAATTCTAACTTAAATTACCAACGGTGACAAACTGATAAAAGCAATCACAGTTTTCACTCATATGTTTGGGACAAGCAAGTGACTTTTATCTGCATGTTTCTGGACTGTGGGAGGAAACCCACGCACACATGGCGAGAACAATGTCATTTATTATTTATGATCATTTCTATTTTGTTGCCCTGATTGCATATTAAACGTACGTTGCTTATAAGCAAGGAACATCTGTAATAACACTTTTATCATTTCTTGAAAGAAAGTTAAACAACCCTATTCTTTGATACCATGTCAGTGAGGGCACTGCAACACCCCCACCCTCTTGTACCTGTGTCTGTCTGGCTTATTATGATGGTCTGTCTGGCAGCCTGCCGGGCTGGTGGTCTCTCAGTGAACTTGTTACTGAAATCAGCAGCTGGCTGTGGTGTGCGGAGCATCAAGGGGGCCGCGCGGAGCTCGTCTGGAGCTCAGCCAGCCGACTTAACACTTGTCAACAGTTCTAATGAAAGTGGCCTTTTCCTTCATGGCCTCTTTTTCATTAGCCGGGTCAGAGGTCGCCACCAAAGGCTGTCTGTCTGTCTGTCAGTCTGTGTGGGTAGAAAGTTGAGGAAGACGGCTAAGGAAGGGGGTTAGAGAAGAGGATATAAGGGCAGAGGGGGGAGGGGAAAAACTCTTTGTGGCTACTTGACTCCATACGTTTCGTATCCTGAATGTCCAGCTTGTATCCTGTGGTTTTAGTGGGTGTATCTTTTCACATTTATACTAATGTTTTTAGGATTGAGCCTCAACCTTAGCATCTGAATCTTGAAATTCTACAGAACATGTGTGTTATTGCAGTTTTGGTGATTTTTGATGTTATTATTCTGCCTCTGTCTTTGGGAACAGAGAGGACGTAACATCATGTGTATGCTTCGTCCTCCCTCTGCAAACAGGCTCTGTCAAGTAATACTATCAGACCAGACAGAGAAGCGATTAAGTATGGGCAGGGACAAGAAGCATTTATCCTGTCAAACTGCTCAAGTACCAGGTTTTGAGCACGTCTTCGTGTTTTCACTCATACAACGGCTACTTGCCGTCCCCGGGTCAGACTATTCACAGACTATTCACACTCTGATATTGCCATTGGGAGCTGCATGATACTTTTAGTCACAATAGAGTCAGACTTAAGCTGCCGTTGGGGTTCTGCACATGCATCCCCCTCCCCAGCTTATACACAGAAATTATAGAATAAAAGAGTAAGAAAAAACGGGGCAAACCTCAGCACGCTTTAAAGTTCAAGGATGGAGCTCGACATGTTAAGCACTATAGCCACAAGCTGGAACAGAAACCACTGACAAGCTGAAAGTGGGCGTACAGCCAGAGGAGATTGACATACTTTATTCAATAAATCAATTCTCCACTAGTGCTTGTATATTGGGACAAATGAATAGCAGAATTGAGCACTGTGTGGGGAAACACAGAGAGAGTCATGTGGAGCTGATCGGCTTGATCGGCACTGCGTGAAGTATCCCACTCCATCACAACCTAACTAGAATTCAGATGTTCTCGAGTTGACCTATCACTCTCCTTCCATTCCTCTCTCTGTTTTCCTTTATGCTGCCTTAACACAGATGTGGCCGACTGAGAAAAAGCAAGAAAGAGAATCAGCCAACATCCCTCTCCTCCTCCTCCTCCTCATCCTCTTTCCTTCACCCCGGCCTCTTGCACATGAAAGGGGCCGCACAAGGCCAATGGATGGCCGGTGGGGTGTGTGCTATGCGAGGGCCCCAGACCCAGACACAACACAACACACAGCTCTGCAGGCCACCGCAGCTGGGCTGGAATGTGACCTGTTCAGATTTTAATGCCAGACAAGGACCTGTGTGTGTGTGTCTGCATGTGTGTGTGTGGAGATGTCTGTAGTCGACTGTGAGGAGAAATTTTGATTCAAACGTGTCTTTGTGAGGAGATTTTGACCTTTTGAGGACATTTCGGCTGGTCCTCACAGCTTTAAAGAGCTTTGAGAGAATTAAGATTTTTGGGTTTAGGTTAAGGTTAGATTAAAGGGTTAGGTATTGTTCTGTGACGGTTAAGGTTAGGGTAAGGGGATAGGGAACGCATTATGTCTATGAAAGCCCTCAATGAGAATGCTGTACAAGAATGTGCGGGTGTGAAATACAAGTAGAGAGAGAAGGGCATACATGGAGGGATGTCAATTACAGAATGTCAGATTCACAGGCCACAAGAGTCTTTTTGTCTGTGGCAGACGGACATAGCACAGTATAAAAAAGAACACTGTAATATTTTCTAAATCACCTTTATTTTTTTCTCTTTTTCATCCTTCAAATTACTCCATACACTGAACACTAAAACATATGTTGATAAAATAAAAAATATGTATGTTTTATATATATATATATGTATATATATATATATATATATATATATATACACTTTATGTATATATGTATACTGGAAGTCCACTGGCTGTAGCTCTATAAGAAATATATCAAGAAAAAAATAAAAAATAAATATGACATACAGAAGAGCACATACATATATCCTATGTTGTAAATGAAAACTTGTCAAAATAGCTTAAAAAAAGAGCTTATTCTGATTCTGGTAAATGAAATGAGGCGTCACATCACATTGCATTATACTGAGCTTAGAACAGTTGCTATACACTGTCTATTTTGATGGCCCTGCATAAAGACAAGTCAAATATCAAACCACACTGCTAAAGGAATTAGATTGGAGTAATGAAAGCTATACATTATCATTATTATTACGATAATAATAATGATAATAATCATAATCAGTAAACAGTTTCATAGATTAAATACTTTATGCAGGGTAAATGCATATTTCACATGACTTTTTCAGTGTCTTAGTTGTGTTGTACATGAAAACTATATAAATGTGATTCTAATAAGAAAAAAGTACATTTTTGACTGTGAATACATCATGAATTAAAACTGACAGAAATTATCCAAACAAACTATGAAAAACTATGACATGATTATCAGATTTGTTTAGTCAACTGAGCAATAAGGGACAAAAGAGAGAAAGAAACAGCTTTACAACTGGAAAGACAACCTGCAATGTCACAGATAAGTTACTAGATCTGTGTTCCCTTGCAGTCAGGCAGACTGGTGAGGTAAGTGGAGCATGTACTGTGATTATCTGAAAACAATGTGACGGATTTTCAGTGATTGCGAGATTTTAAGAGACTCTACCGTGCGGCAGAGAAATCTTAAAGAAAATCACAGGTTTTCTTGTGGATAAACTCACGTAACTTCCTGATTCTGCGAGTGCTGGAGGCGCCTACAAAGCTGTCAGGCTGCAGTATGGCCATCCCATTTTGAACATCTCCCATAATGATGAGCTGCCCTTTGGTGACAGTGATGTTGGGACAGGGACAGTTCCAGTCCATGTTCAGAAGAGTCACCTCCAGCGGTTCCTTGCCAAAGAACTTCAGACCCATCTTCTCATCCTTCAAGATCTCCTCCACTGTCACCAGCGCATGGCCTGACTCTTGCTCCTCTGTCAGTTCAGTCACACGCCCCAGGATCACAAAGTCACTCTTGCAGAAACTGCTGACCATCTTGCCCCGGGGTTTACACATCTTGCAGTTGTGATTCTTTGGAAAAGGACACATCTCTTCACAGGCCTCTTTGGATTCAAAGTTGTTCTCGTTGGCGCCGCAGCCTCCGTAGACAAAAGACTGGCACTTCTTGAGGCTGTTGCTGTACGCCCAGCGAGGCTCATACGCCTTGCAAGGCCCTTGGATGCTTGGTAGGCTACAGGGAGCTGCGAGCTCTCCTCCACATGACAGCATGCAGGCTTCATAGGTGTCGAAATGGTTGCGGTTTTTATTGCACTGGCTGTAGGTGAAGGTGAAGCAATTGTTCCTTTTTGGTTCGTAGTACCAGCTCATGCTCTCGTCACCACAGTCATCCGTGTCTGGGCTCTTGAGGCACTCTTCAGCTGGGAAAGGCAGGTTGGTACTATTCCCTTCTGCGCTCTTACCTTTCATTTCCCTCTTGATCACTGCCAAGGGGAAGTGTGATGACACGCTTCCCCCAACATTCTTGGCAGTGCATGTATAAATGCCGGCGTCCTGAAGTTGTGCATTATATATGACCAGCTGGCCAATGTTAGTCACCACAGTGTTCCCACGTACATGATTAGGTCTCATTATGGTGTTCTCTTTGCCCTTCAGCTGTTTCTCCCAGGTAACTTGCGGACGAGGCTTCCCCGACACCTCGCACAGGAAACTAGCTGTCTCTCCAACAAAAACAGCTTGTTCGCTGGTGCCGCTGTGTATCATGGGTAGTTGGATGTCAGCTGGGAGGGTGGTCTGTCGGGCAGTGGTGGGGTGTGCGGTGGTCTCTGCAGGGATTGGGCTGGTGTTTGGCCAGGTCAGGTGATACCTGTAGATAAGGTGAATAACAAAGGAATTAGTCAAACGCTCCAATAAAAACTGTAAGCTTGACATCCATACTGAAAAACGCACAACTTTACCTCATCAAACAAAAACAGAAAGTAGATGATCTAAAATACTTAACATGTTACCTGCAGGTGACCTCAGAGATAGAGATACCCTTGGAACAAGCCTCAGCATCCATGTAGCACTTGTTATAATATGTCATGCCATCAGATGCACACGTGAAGTGGGGCTCCCTCTCACAGCGATCACGGCACTTACAGACAGGCTGACTGTCCCAGATGTCACACTCGGACCCCTGCTGGGAGCACATGAACTTGTCGCAGGTGGCACCCTTTGGCATTCCAATGGGTCCCCTGTTGCCCTTGATGTCAATATAACGCGCGGCCACACAGCTCTTGTTGCCACACACATTAGGGCAGCACTTCTCGAACGACTCACAGTCCTAGGGTTGGAGAAAAAAAAAGAAAAGAAGATTTTATCAAGTTCTCAATTTTTTTAGGCATTTCAAATAAGAAATTAAGTGTGGCATAACATTCCCTCTGTTGAATCCCTGCCTGTGGATATACCCCTGCCCCCCGCAGAGCTAGTAATTTGGTTTTGGATTGTGTCCATTTTCCCTGAATGTGTAACCAGGTCCACCTCCAAAATAAAGAGCTGGATCACTGAAATCAGGGAGGACTCTTTGTCTAAAGACACTGGAGGGACTAAAATCTTCTGTTCTCTTCTGTATTTTAATATGAAACTGCATGTTGTGTGAATGGCTGCTGGATAAAATAAAAATGAGAGTTTTTTTTAAATGCATACAGTGTGGGTGGGTTTATATTGACATAACATGAATGTTTTGGGTTTTTTGAGTTTGGTTCCTGCCTGTTGCTTTAGTAAAAGAAAAAAAAAGAAATGCAAAAAAAGCAGATATTGGCGGGAATAATCCATCCTTTATGCTGTTAAACATTTAGACAGGCTTTGTCATGAGACCCTGGTCTACCGCAAGGACATGACAGAACCTGCTCTTCAGAGTCATACACTGAGGACAGACTATGTCCAAGCTTCATATAAAACTATAGACAGACACACACTCACGTCATATTGTTGCTGCTTTAACCCTGACAATAATAATAATTACATGTTTTAGCTCTTATGTTTGTAATAATTACATGAAGAAAATAATAAATTCGTTATTTGGACTCTGTTTTTAAGTAATCATTCTCATTTTATGCATGATGATGATGATGAATCAACACTTTTATACCATTTGTCCATAGATAAAATGATTTTTATGACATACCTATTCATGTTATACTCGTGTATAATGGAAATGACTACACGTTTCACACGCATCAGTGGCAGGTGAACCACTCACCTGGTCAGATTCACACTCGCGCATACAGGTGCTCATCGCATCCACCCACAGGTTGGGGTTCAGTTCGTTCGGGCACAGACCTGCGTGAGAGTACACCACTTTTGCCACCGACATCGGCATCGGCATCGCGCTGACACGGCGTCTGTCCATGTAGAGGAGTAAAATATAACAGTGTCCCACGAGAAACCAGATCCAGCGGGGGAACAGCATCCACCACATGTCGAGCGCGTAATGCAACCAACAAAAGACACCAGGGAGGAAAAAGAAATCCAGCGAAGTCACAGCTTTGACTAAAGACAGAAAAACAAACAGTCTACACTCTCTCCAAAAAAAAAAAAAGAGTCCTAAGCGGTGGAATCAGAAACAGCGAGCAGGCGAGAGCGGCGTCGATGTGGAGAGCTCTTCAGGTTTAGTAGTAGCGAGAGATGAAGGCTGCGCTGCGCTGCGCAAAAGCCCACTTTGCATCTAACGCAGTGAATTACAGTGACCCAGCGAGACCCAGCTGGGTTACAGTTATGATCAGCTTAGAAGAAAGTTCTCCCACAGTTTGCAGGGGCTGTTTCATAAAGGACTGGGGAGAAGACACCTGTGTGTTGAAGGCGCTGCTGCCTTAACCCTTAGTTTGCAAAGTGGCTGCAAGGGAGGTTCATTTATTTACCATGTTATAACTGGGGGGAGATTTTAACATTAGTGCACAAATGAAACACTATGATAATGGTCTCCACTGATTTATAAATACTACATTGAAAAAGTAGAAAAAAATAGAGCTATATATAGTTGCACCTCCTTATTCACACAGTCAGAGTTCAACAACTTAAGAGCAGTTTTATGTATCAATATCATTTTGTGTTTTTCCTCATGGAATCGGATTAAAACCCATTTCTAAGATGCTGCATTATAAAACTGGCTTTGCTCTCCACCAGAACGAATGGCTACTAATCTCCAGAGGATGGCACCAAACTCACTGACCCTTTACTTCCTCCACAGAATATGTTGTTTTATTATATTTTATTATATGATACTACTAATATATGTGGTATTTAAAATGATTACTTTAAATGGTTGAGGCCTACATTGTGGATAACAGATTCCCCTCAACTTTTTCTGTGTTTTTTTTCTCTGCACCATCCAGGAAGGGACCTAAAACTTGGCATTTCCTGTTGCCAGCTGGTGGCGCTATAGCTGAGTCAATATTCACATACACTCTTCGGGCCAGGGCTCTTATCACACATGTCAAGTTTGTCTTGAACAATGTGCAGTGAAGTTACAGGAAAATAAAAAAATTCATTTCCTGTTGCCTGTAGGAGGCGCATTGAATCTGAGTAAATAATGTTTACTCAGGCTGGGACTCTTCTTAAACTTGCCATGGAAATCCCATTTGACATTCTATGATACTTTCAACAAATTTCTTTAAAAAACGTGTCGCCAAAAATGATTAAATAATTCAGAATGGCGACCCAGGCATTGACAGCTGTAATCAAAGCAAACACAATAGGCCTTGTGGTCTGCTGTGGCGCTTGGTCTCTAACAATGACAGTGGTATGGAAAAGTGTTTTTTAGTTTGGTTTGTATGGTTGTTGATTGGTAGCAGGCCATGACTCCACTTGATACTGACACAAGGGAAGGTCTATGGTGCCACAGAAGGCAGCTTCGGTGCTTCACTCTCTGATACAGTTTCTGTTTTTGGGACTTTCCGTGATCTGATACCTTCAGGAGGAACTTTTAAACACGAGACACTCCGCTGGTCAGACCTTTCCTCTGCCATTCATAGATCTAGTAAGGTTATTGGAGCTTCTCGCTGGAGGAGCGGCAACTCTCAGTGGGACGTGCAGGAGATGCAAGACATGACAGACAAGCAAGAGACCCACACAATCAGCTCTGGATCCCCCATGGATGTGCATTCTCCCAAATGCTCTTCTCCCTCTACCAACAACTTCACCTCAAGTGACCCTTCTGTTAAACTCCTGACGTTTGCAGACTATACAACTGTCACAGACCTCATCAGAGACAGTATCAAGTCTGCAAATAGAACTGAACATAAGACTTAAGACTGTGGAAACAATGGCTTTGTCTCCACAAATCCCCCCCATTGCATTACAGGTTTCTGGGATCCAGCAGACGATGTGTGTACCAACTCAGGAAGTTCAACCTGCCACAGAGTTGCTGATCTGCTGCGATACAGCAATAACCCAGTCTGATTGCTGTACTTCCATCACTGTCCACTTCGGATCAGTCACCAAACAAGACAAGAACAGACTGCAACAGACAATAAGCTCTACAGAGAGTTGTGTATAACTGTAAACTGTCACGGCCAGGTTCTCCATTTTCTCCTAAATTAAAAGTTTATCAGAGTAAGTTGTTCCTTACATGAACCAAGGGTCTAAGGACAGAGCCATTTGCATCATGATTGCTTTGTGTATTCGGACTATAATGTAAATATAATGATCCCCATGGTCAAGCCAATGAGCATGAGGAAGTAACCAGCGAAGGACAAAAGAAGTAGGAGAAAGGGAAAACGCTCCTTGGTGTCGTCATTCCATTGGCTCCTCTGCTGAAACTGCCTTTTAATGTGTTTCTTGAGGCAGCGAACAACAAAAGCTTCCACAACTGCATCTGGTTCGAGCAGCATGTACTTCAGCTGGTCTCCATACTTCTTCTGAAGCTCTTCAATGACGGCCTTAGCCAAAGACTTGGCTTTTCGGATGTGAGGGACGTTTTCTGCAGCCACAGTAATTCCTTTCCGTGATTTAAACACCACACGAGAGATGTGGGAGGATATCTCTTTGTCAGAAAGTCCCTTGATTGCACCAGTCCTCTTAAAGATATGAAAGACCACCATGGCAAGGAACAGGGTGGCATGCGCCTCCTTTTCATTTAAAGATGGATGTATCTTGAGTATCTTGTACTCTTTAAGCGGTTTGGAAGACAGACTTAACTTCATGATGGCTGTAGATCTCCGTTTAAGCAAAAGCTGTGTTGTTTTGATTCACGTTATAAGAATGTGGAGTAACTATTCAACTCGAGTGGGCCTATTAAGTAACTCTTAAACTTAAGAATAAAAGATAAAAGGAACAGGTGACATCACACACGACACTCCCACATGCTATGCAGCATGGCCACAGCAAGCCTGCTGGAAGTTTGAAATGAGAGGGAGGGTGAGGGTGGAGTGATGGTAGGAGAGGATGGGACGGATGGGACTGAGGAAATGAAAGGAGCTTTTATAGAGAGGAAGAATCCGCAAGGATTAAGGAATGAGGATGAAAATGAAGAACTTCAAACTGAGCTGCGTTGAAAAACTTTGAATTGTGGAAGAAGGATGAGAGGAGGAACTTCAACCTGTGATTTGGAACTTTGAACTGTGGAGGGCAGCATTACCCCTTTCACTAAAACCGGCCGGAAATTATTATTAGAAGAGTCTCAACTTTGAACAGAAAACAGCATCTTTTGGACATTATAGATATCAGCTGTCGATCACACTGTGTCATAGTTAGTTCATAGATAGTTCATAAAAATCATCTATTTTCCTCATTTTCCTACACAGTGTGAATTTCATTTAGTCAGTGACACGTATGAAAATATAGAAACTGCTTAAATTTCCATGTCCATCAATAATGGCAACTCAAACACTGAGTCCCTGCTGAGACCAAAGAGGCCCCCATGTGTTCTCCTGACCAAACCCTGCAGTCTAGTCTGGTCTGCTCTCTCTGAGTTCTCGCTGAAAACACACTGGCTGGCAGAGCACACACAAACAAAAACCTAAGACACACACTCAGGTAAGTTTCAACTTCCCACAATAAAACTAAAGAGTATATTCCAAACAATCACATTGTTCAGCTGGTAATACGATGGCTTTTAATACGAACACACACACATAGGCTCTTAAATGTATTGAAAGGCAAAAACACATTCAAGCTGTATTTTCAGTGTCTGCGCTCACACTCATCCCCCCTGGCCCCGCACCCCTAACCTTACCCCTTAGGACCCTGCATTCTCTGCATAGCCAACACTGGGGCTACGGGGCATGTCCAATATCGAATAAAACCACGCAGAGGACCTCATGCAGGGCATTCCGACTGTCTATCTGCCTTGAGGACATGTATTGTCTGAAAACAGACCTTGACTTTGACCTTCTCTGCACCCTCCCCATCTTTCTGAACTCAGTTGAAAACAAGTGAGAGGGGCCATGTGATGTCTCCGTCGGTGTTTATTTTCAGTTGTCTCGCAATATGGAGATTGGTGATATAAGTTTTGATGTTTTTGGACATTTGGACTTGTGTGAGCTGGTGTTCATCATGTCAGTGCAGTTGAATCATGTATTGCACCTTCTTTTAAGCTTCTTTTAAGAGAGAACTAAAATTCTCCCATTGGCCTGAGCACACATCAAGTGTATTTTTTTACCTTTTTATGAACTTTTTGGACATAAACACTGACCTCGTCAGGACCAGTATTCCTCTTGGTGACCGAAACCTTGTTCTAATAAGGAAGAGCCTTATTTCTGAGGAAGTGGGCAGGTTTAGGGCTAAGATATGAACTGTGGTTAGGTTAAAGTTGGGTTAAGGCATTAACTGATTATGGTTAAGTTTAAGATTAAGGCACTGCATGTGCAAGTGTTGGAAGAAGCAAAATCATGGTTTAAAAGCTGAGTTGAGTGGCTCCTCGCACTGGGTTCCATACTAATTCATTTACCTGTAGTGGATATGTTGAAATAAATACAGTCAAGTTCAACAGCATGGTATGAATCACAGAATGGCAGGATTTATATATTTAAGCTACTGTACTTTAACAGCTTCCACTATATTATCTGTGAATTTACAGCGTCAAGCGAGCGTTTGAGTTGTAAATAAGTAGCAGAGTATATTAGATGTGTGCACCATAGGGCCATCGTCCAATCATTCTGTCTCCTTAGTTAAAATGCTCCTCAAGGGTTCTTGACCGTGCACCCTTGTCCACGGCTCCTTTTACCGACGCCTGAGGCCTGTGGAGCAGATTCAAAACAATGGAAATGTTATGACTGTTCATACTAAGCTGATTAGAAGTGTCTCACTCCAGAACAAAGGAGAGAGACACGTCCAGCCACAGCAGGGCGCTAAGCTGATTCTTCAGCCCCAAGTCTAGACACACAACCCAACATGCCGATGGACAGACATGTGAAATGTATAGATCCCGATGTTTATACATTGCTTGTTCCTACATTGACGATACACATCACTAACTTTCTAACACACATTTACGCAATATCTGTGCTCTCCAGATCGCACAGTCTGAACATCTGCTCACCACATGAACACTTGTACTCGTTTCTCCGAAAAGGTTAAGGATTTCACAGATCCACGAAAGCGTCAGTATGACCTTAAATTACTTTGTTTATGTTCTTTAAATCAGAAAGGGAACATAACAAAATGTACAACGTTGGCTTGCTGCTCAAATGCAGGTCAGGAGAGAACAGACAAGACAAAACTACAGCTGGAGCGTGCAACAATATTAAGACATGAAATAGAGAACATTTTTGGAGGGCATGGAAGATCCTAATGCACCTAATGAGTAGTAATACACTTGCATGTTCAACTAATAGTTTAAAGAAAGTCTACACCAAAGAGTGAACATCTGCAAAGTAAGAACAGTTTAATTTTCCTGTCGTTTCATTGACAAATAAGTAATGTATATCATCTTTATGTAATCTATATAATAGTACAGCAGTACAATTCACAGTCTAGAACGTTTCATGGGTGCTTTGTGTTATCAGTTATACTGTGACCTGTTTGCAGCTGCCCCACTTTACACAACATTGCTGTTGCATGTTGTTACCATTAGTTTCCAACCTTATTTATCGAGACAATCTCAATGTATACACTTCTTTAAGAAGAAATAAAACAACACGTTTTCCCATGAAAGATGATTTATCCATTCATTCATCTCCTTGTCTGAGGCCAATTTTATTAGCAGTTTATTAGAATTACTGTGCAGGTAGGATCTTCTATAAATATGGATTCTGCCTCTGAACACTGTTACATTTGAACCTGCAATAGTTTTGGTTAAATAATGAAATTATTAGGTCAAAAGAAACAAGTAAAACTGATAATGATTGAATAACGATTATATTCGTCCGACGCGTCTTACTGTGTGATTTCAAACTGATAAGAATGGATGTAATCTAGCTAAGAATTATACATCATCGCTCAGTCCCTAATAGTTTTATTGATTATCGAGCACTTGCTGCATTATCTTGCACAGCTGATGTGTTTCTGTGTAAAGATGAAATGGGCCAAAAATATAAACAGTGCATAGTAAAATTCTTGTTCTTATATGAATGGAATATGCACAGAAAACCCATCATATGAAACTGGCCAAACTACAGTCAATATTTGCTGTTGTGCTCCCTCTAGTGGCTCACTCAGCAAAAGACATACTGTATATTTTAAACCCATCATCTGATAATAATCCCTTTCATTCAAAATTAGACAGGGCTTTGATAAACTTAAGCTTTCCAAAGACACAAGGCTGGTTAGAGAGGCAAAGACGGGCGAGATCACGTCGTTTACCATGCTTTATCAAAGAACAGATACAGGTTTCCAGAACAAAAACACACAACATAAACAGTGCCTAAGACTCAACTGTATATAAAAATATTAGACTCTGAATGCATAGGTTAAGTCAAACTGTATTCTGCTTTTTCTAGAACAGTAAGCAACCCCGACAAATACAGTATTTGTCATCTCCTTCCCACAGAATCAAAAGACCTTCCTATAAAACCCCCATGTTAAACATGCTACTGCTCTCACTCACCCATGGTCACAAATGACCTGAGGGGAGTGTGTTTTTGTCTCCCACATTCTCAACCAAACTCTTGCCTTAAACGTGTGGCACAACTTCACTGCATTGAACAAAAGTGGGAACATAAAAATAAGCACTCTCTGCAGTCACACGGCGAACTTTCTGGAAACACGCATTCCCACCCCTCACATTGCACCTGGCTTCAACAAAAGCATCTGCCTACATCTCCTACCATTCTTGCAAACGCAGCAGGCTCTTTGACACAAAACACAACAGGCCTAGCTGGTTATAAAAGAATTATACAAATGAATAACAAATATATCAGAAACCATACAAACACAGTAAGAGCTTCAGGTGTACAATTGAAAAGTAAACAGTTAGCACTGGGTAAGAAACCTATGATTGTATGACGTAATGAGCAATCTAGTGCACTGCCTACAACCAATGAGACCCAGCACTGAGAATTAAAGGAATAAAAGCAGCATAAACAAAATCATTGTGTGAATTAAATTCCTAATATATAAGTTTTAAGTTAAGTTAAGTACCAATAATTGTGTCTGCACTTAAGACAGATACCAACTCCTCTATTTAAGGTACCAGGAAACATCGACAGAACACAAATTAAAAGGTTCTTTAATAAAAAATACATTTAGCACTATACTGGCCTCAACAAACAAACTGAAGCCATAATGATATTCTATGTTGTTTGCAGTGGCACAGTGCAAGAGAGATCAGGAATAATCATTTGGATTAGTGTTGGAGGAACATGGAAGCACTCAATCATTAAAACAAGATCATGCGCTGTAATATGTTTCTTTCCTCTTAAAATGTGGGGAAAAAAATAAATTGAACAAGGCTCCACTCAAGCAGTGACCGCTTCTTCTTTTTTTTCCTGCAATCATTATCTATGCTGGCTAGATTAGTTTTTGGTTTTGATTCTAATTACAGTTACACAAATAGACAGCGACAGAGAATTGTCAACTGAGGTCTTAATTTATATGATAAATTAAACGTGAGCCTCATGCACAAACTTTGCTGGGACCTTTTGACTCCAATGTGTTTCTCTTACGAAGAATCAACATGACTCAAAAACCGAAAAAGACAAGATTTGACAGTTAGTTGACAGTTAAAATGTGAAGCTAACTGAATGGAGTAACACGCCCTACAGAGCACAAGTGATACTGCATTATTAGTATTTAAAGAGAAAACAAGATGATTTTTCCTTTTCCACAGTGTATGACTGAATTACTTAAATATAAAGGAAAACCTGTACTCCAACTCAAATGTATCCATTCATGCATGGATACAGAATAAAGTATTCCACATTTGTTCTTAGCAAATAAATTATAACTAGTCCAAAGTTATCCAAATCTTGCCTGCTGTGAGCTCACCATGACTACGAGGCCAGCAACAGGTGCAAAGGTTTATGCCTAAAGCATGTATGAATGTGTGTACACCAGCTAGAATATCTGAAATGCGTCAATCTGTTAGAAATCCAGGTGTCTGTGTGCACGTGCACTGTGCTGCAACTCGTCCTGTTCTCTGGACTAAGGGTGAGGTGATCTTATCAGTGAGAGTTATGCAAAAACTTCCCCTCATCCTCTGCTCCCAGTCTCAACAGACCTTGTTTTCCACTGTGACCAAAGTTCACATCCGGTATAGGGATGTGTCCATATAAGGCTATTGCAGAATCCCGTTCAAGTCCAGTCCATGAAAAAAGCAGGAAAATGTCCCCCTCTATTGTCCTACTACAGCCTTGGCACAAAGTGCAGCAGGAGGCGAGAAAACAGACAATGAGAGGGACCCAAATACTTTCTCACAAAACAGAGTATACCATGCATCAGTAACCGCTTACAACTGGTTGGGTACACTAAGCAGCAGGAGGGCCAGAGGAGGACAGTACAATAGCTACAGAACGTGGGGGAAAAAAGAAACCCCAATGAGAAAATTGGCGAAACACCAAATCCAAACAAAGCTGTAACAAGGGATTTGGGCAGGCAACTAGTTAATGGTTGCTGGAGGGTGGCTACTGAAGCCCATGTAACACAGAGAGACCTCAAGCTTGATGCTAGCTCTAGTAGGTGAGGCGGGAGGCCTTCATGTTGTAGCAGGGTCTGTCTGTTAAGCCCCCGGTCCCAGAGAAAAGAGAAAGGCCTTCTGCTTTCTCCAACACAACCTCGAGCTCCTGAAAGTCCTGCAGCCGAGCCACGTCTTTGTCCTGGATAGGAAAGAAACAGTTTTGCTTAAATGTCAGTAAATGCCTGTGACCACACACTAAAACTTTTCCTCATGTGTAAAATATTAAATTAAGATGAGTGGAAAAACCAGCCCAAGTGGCTTGTGCCATGAATGTTACCTTGTATAAACATGAAACTGGGTGACAACATGAACTAATGTCCACTCTACTAACGGTTGGGTTCGGGTCCCATACCTTTCTTAACATTGTGTTTGGCAGCTTGCGGATCTTCTCCACATGCTCAGCACTGATATCCAACTCACGACAACAGACCCTCAGAAGGGAGCGGTAGGTGAGCTCCTGGCGGTCCAGCTCTATCTCAATGAAGTCGTTCTCCCGTGCATTTGGGTTCTGGATACGCACCTTGAGCACCAACTCTGGAGAGCAAACCACAGTGAGAAAACTCTATTAACAAATGCTTACAGAAAAACATTAATATAGCCCTCGCGTAGTCACAAGTGCATCTAAACTTATGCTAACTCACGTTGTTGTTAAAATGTTTCAATGAATGCACTGCTGTCTCTGCTAGTAAGCAGCACTATATTTACGAATAGCATGTTGTGGTTCAGCGGTTGCAAACACACTGGCTAAATGACTGTTGTTGTGTCTGTAATACATACCTGAGAAACAGTGACTACTCAGACATGACAAATGAAAGCCTACTCTACCACAGGCTTCACCACTGTACACTTACATGGATTTCAAGTAGCACCAACATGATTTTCCAATGATCACTTTCTCTAGTCCCTGTGTGGACAGGGAGGATGTAAACACCTAAACATGCCATTTCTCTCTCACCTTGCACATTGACAGGGAAGGTGCTGGTGAAGAAGAAAGGCTGGAAGGCTGGCATGGTCCCACTGGCCTGGCTGTAGCTCAGTTGTTGTGGAATCGACTGCTGTCTGCTCATGGTTGGATTAGTGTTGGCCACTGGAGCTGGGACCTGGTTCCCACTGTTGCTGGCCAAGCTGGGTGAGGCCAGTGGAGGTGAGCAAATGGTGCCATTGTGTGCCACTGTATGTGGGTAGTCAGCATGGTTGACAAGGTGTGGTTCAACTGATAGGTCCATGGGCACTGTGCAGTTAACAACAGCATGGTTGTGGGGCGAGGCTGAAGTGGGTGACATGCCGTTTTGCTCAGTCACAGGAATGAAGTCCCCAGTCGGGGCTTGGCTGAGAGGAGCAGTGTTTGTGGGGAGTGTGGGACAGTCAGAGACTAGGCTCTGTGATATCTGAGGCTCATGGGTTGGAGAAGCAGAGCCTGAATCACTCTGTATGTCCTCCACATGTTCTCCAGAACCATTCTGTGTAACTTGCTGTGCTAAGACCTCAGACTTGTTGTTCATCTTGGAGTAGATGAAGGGTGGGTTAGACAGGTAGTTGGGAATGATTGGCAATTGGGGCTCTTTGACTTCAGGCACTTCCTCCACCTCAACTGTAATGGTAATTGTGTGAGGGAGGAAGGAAGAGAGAATTAGTTCCTTAGAAACAACTCGGGGCAAAAACACAAACAGCAAAAAGGGGGTCAGATGTGTGCAGTTTACCTCCTAACAGTCGTTTGATCTCTGGTTTGGATGTGAGTTGTGAAGCCAGCTCATCCTTAGCCGTGAGGATTTCTTTGTCAGCTCCACAACTGAGCAAGTAGGACACTATGTGCTTATGGTTCCTCTTACATGCCCAGTGTAGACATGTCCTGGAGGGATTATTAAAGACAGAGAACAAACCTTAATGAACCGAAACACAGCAACATGTGAATTTATTTACAAGTTGACCTCATTTGAGGACTGGCATCATCATACTTCTTCCTAAAATTATACAGGATGTGTATTTAAACAAGGAAGCTGGAGTCACTGGTCAGTGACACTGACACTGAATATGTAAGAGAATTATCCCCCCTGACTCAAAAGTTTAGTGAACTGAAACAATCATACGTTCACTGATTACACACCACATACATGTTGCATACGTCCAAAATCACTTTGTAGTTTTAATTAAGTCACTAAACAGTACACAGTAGTAATTAGAACGGACTTGTCAAGCAGTTTTATTCTGGTCATACCTGTTGTATTAAGAGATACGATGAACTTCAAACTTATACAAACCTATATACATACTAGCAAACAAGGCATTTACTTGTCATCTGGATGGGAACTAAAACACGTGGCAGGTCAGCTTGACTAATTGAACCTTGCCCTGGCTAACAAGATTACACAGAGCGTTTTAATCCCTGACAAATTCATATTACTCTGACAGAACTTTTACATAAAACGCCAAGCATTGAATATTTGCATATCAACACACGTTGTCGTGCGTAATGGAGGACACGTTTCAAAACACTCACCATCCATTAATCTCGTTCTGTGAGTTAACATTTACACCGCTCTCCACCAGTGTCCGCACTTCGTCGATGTCCCCAATGGCAGACGCCTCTCTCAGTCGCTCCTGCAATTCTTTATCCAACGAACTCGTAGACATTTTGGTATAAACAACTAGCGCTGTGAGCTCATAGGAAACAGAAAAACCTCTCGGGTTGGGCTGTCAATACTGATCGCCTCACGAATTTCCTGCCGATGACACACGGGTCACTAATTATAGCCCTGCTACCTAGCATCAGCTACCCGGCTAACCTGTCCACTAGCTGGATTGGAAAGGCAATAGCTTGATCTTTGCTGCTAGCTTGTGGCATAAAATCGCTTCGGCTGACGAAATTTCGCGTTGTTGGTCGGAATCGGTGGCGATTACAATGCGGCAAATGCTGTCCTTGCCATGTATGTGTTTGTAAGCTTCTCTTTGCACACTCGACCGACACATCAGCGGCATTAGGACTCAGTCAGCGAACTGGCAAACACCGCTCCTCAGCGGGGGACATGTTTAAATGTGACAACAGTGGATCCAAGCGTTAGTTCCCATGTTATTATGCCCTGTACTTTGTTTCCCTTGTACTGAACTAAACTCGTATGTAAAACATGAATATATATAGATATATCTATCTATATATATATATCTATATATAAGATGTGGGATATATCAGTGGCGTGCACAGACATTTGGAAGGGCAGGGGTGAAAATTAAAAGGGCACCTACTGTGCACTGTTGGGGCAGGCACCAGTGTGCAGTAGTTAGAAATTAGTATATAATTTCCCACAATATGACACACTTGGGTTGTCCGGCTTCCTCCCACAGTCCAACAACATGCAATATGGGGATTAGGTAAATTGGACATTCCAAATTGACCATAGGTGTGAGTGTGAGAGTGAATGGTTATTTGTCTCTATGTGTGAAGCCCTGCGATGGACTGGCAAACTGAGATTGGAACAGCACCCCCGCACTCCCTGGTGGAGGATAAAGCCAGTTTAGGGTTTGTATGAAGTCAGTAAAATGGATTTAAGAAACATTTTCATGATTATGTACATACTCTTTAAGAACTAAAATGCAACAAAGAGGTGACATATCATCTAGGGTAGTGACATTAGCATTGACATGTAGTGAGTAGATCAAATGACGGGATAAATGGAAGCTGTAGAAATCAGTTAAATTCCCAGAATTAACTGATGGTCCCTTAATTTGACTGGTATTGTATTGAGCCGAGTATTACTGCGGAGGTCGGTGGGCATTTTCAGTAAAAACTTTTAATAAATAAATAAAATAACATAAACATGTTTGTTGAGTATTTTTGTTTTTAATTACGTGGTGAATTTGGTCTTTTACCTCCAGATACTTTACCCATTTTTTTATGCATTATATACATTCCTTGGAGACAGATGATCGCCACAGGCAGAGGTCAAAAGAAGATTTACATTCCTTGGACTAATGCAATTGGAAATTGAGTACTCGTTTCACATGTTTCTCCCAATAGTTTCCTGCAGACTGTACACCACTCAAGGTTTATAAGGTTGCCTTTTATCTGTCTGAATGTCTTTGATTTGCCATAAAAAAAGTAAAAGTATATGAGGGAGAAAAAAGTATCGAATGTTTGGAATGAACCAATCGATTTGATGTACAAAGGGGATAGTACTGCGGATAATGATAAGACATTAGTAGCAATAACTTAACTTGTCAATAATCTATTCACATTCACTTCCGGTTCAGAGGTCTCTGCTGCACTGGTCGAGTCTGAACCACGCACGGGCGTTGTTGTTACGACGTCTGCCATTTTGACTAGAGGGACTTTGCGCGCAATAGATGGTGCGGACTGGCTCCACACAGTTTATGACTGTATTCTTCAATCAAAGCAACACAATCTCAGGCCAATCATGCTCTCAGCAGCCCAGTTACTCGATGAGTTAATGGGCAGAGATAGAAACTTGGCCCCTAACGAGAAGCGATCAAACGTGCGATGGGACGATGAAAGCGTAAGTTAGCATTCCAGCTAACGTTAGCCTGGCTAGTTTTTATTAGATAGCATAATGCTAGTCATTTGATCCCTGGGATATCGGTGTTTGGGTTGGGACACGCAACGCCCGTAGCACTGTTGTATATAAATGAACACTATCGCCTATATATACACGCGGTTGCCAGCGTAAGATGACGTTTATATCATGTATTGAGTCTCGTGCTCGTATCAAATTGCTAATGCTAATGATAAAGCCATTGGCTCACAACGATATATGTTGTTGATAGTGTGGTGAGAGATTGTGCTATTGTTTAATATGTCGGTGCTGTGCATTTTTGGGGGGATATCATAATGGCTATTCACATCTATTTGCATTATTTTTAATGTGTTAGTTGTACCAAAGCTTAGCTTGATATACGTCTTGTATAACCTTTTACTTAAATAGGATTATAGAACTGTATGTTAAATTTGAAATATGTCTTATTTCTCCATTAGGTTTGTCGATACTACCTGTGTGGGTTCTGTCCAGCAGAGCTTTTCACAAACACCCGCTCGGACTTGGGTAAGTCAACAACTGTTGCACGTGGTTTAACCCCTGTAATACAGCTGAAACGTGCATCTGTCATGCTGGAAAATAATTGTCAATTAATGCAACACTCCAGGTCCCTGTGAGAAAATCCATGATGAAAATCTCCGAAAAGTGTAAGTTGTGGTTATGATTTAAGAAATAATTTCTGTGTCTCTTGACATTTTCTGCTCAGTAATCTACCTCATTTAATCAGGTATGAAAAGAGCTCTCGGTTCATGAAGGAGGGTTATGAGAGAGACTTCCTGCGCTATCTTCAGTCTCTCCTGGCAGAGGTGGAACGACGGATTCGTAGAGGGCATGCTCGACTTGCTCTTTCCCAGGCTCAACAGAATGCAGGGGTTGGTGCTTTATTTTGAGGACATTGTTTTTGTCCTTTAACTGTGCTTTTGTTCTGTTGTGACCTCTGTTGTCTTAAAAGTGCATGGCTTTTTTTGGTAGTATCTGAGATGCAGTGTGTTTATTTCTCTAGGGTCCTGGTCCATCAGGAAAGAATGAGAATGAGAAAAGTCTGGTTTTGACAGATAAGATTGAAGACTTGGTTGTACAGGTTTGTAACACATCTGAAAATGACTTGCACTGTTATTTTTATAGTCACTCCATATGTGCTCAAATAATATTGAAATAATTCTCACAGATGCCTCAGAAATGTATCTATGTGTTAATTATTACTGGAATTTGTCTCCAGATTGAAGAGCTGGGATCAGAAGGCAGAGTGGAGGAAGCCCAGGGAATGATGAAGCTGGTTGAGCAGCTAAAAGAAGAGAGGGAACTGCTTAGCTCCACACCCTCAGTGAGTCACTAAACTTTGGCTAATCAGCAGCTTACATACACTGTTATGTTCTGGTCATGTAATCTTGTTTTTAATCTTCTTTTTTTTATAAACCTGCTGTCTTTTAAAAGTCAAACCAAGCTTGGACTTGAAATGATCCCACTGTCATTAATCTAGTTCTTTCTTAATTAAATGCAGTCTTTTAATTAACTGTCCCCAAAGGAACCAGACCAGCAGATGTGCTCTTCATAAATACTTTACTTTTACCATTTATTTTTTTTATTTTTATCAGACCATTGAGAGCTTTGCAGCCCAGGAGAAACAGATGGAGGTGTGTGAGGTGTGTGGTGCCTTCCTCATTGTGGGCGATGCACAGTCCCGAGTGGATGACCACTTGATGGGAAAGCAGCATATGGGCTATGCCAAGATCAAATCTACCGTAGAGGAGCTCAAGGTAACACATCTCAAACTCTTCATACATAGCTGATGTGATGATAAGTTGTTGGATACTTCTTGCAGCCAAATATACTCTTAAATAAAAGTGGTGATTTTAAGGGTATTCCATCTGGAATGTTTGGTTTTCACTTATAACATGTCTCTTATTTACCCCTAGGAGAAACTGCGTCGCCGCTCAGAAGAACCCCCGGGTGAAACCCCTGCAGTCAAAAAGGATAGAGAAGATCGTGAGCGCGAGAGGGAGGAAAGAGAGAAAAAGCGCAAAGAGGAGGAAGAAAAGGAGAAGGAGCGAGAGAAAGAGCGGGAGAAGGAGAGGGAACGAGAGAGAGAGAGGGAGCGTGAGAGGGACCGAGAACGTGACCGAGATAGAGACAGGGAGAGGGACAGGAGGGCTCGCCGCAGCCACTCTAACAGCCGCCACTCCAGTCGAGCTTCTGACAGGAAAAGGAGCAGATCCCGTGATCGCCGGAGGTCCAGGAGTAGAGACAAGGACAGGGAACGCAAACGCAGCAGGTATAACTGGCTATTTTTCTCCATATTCTTAGTTTATTTAGTTTAGTAACAACAAATTGTTCCTCCTCACGATAACCACGTTTCGTCAGTGATAACTGATACATGTTCAAGTCAGAATATTTTAATACTTTTTACTTCCCTCTTTCTGTAGGAGTCGGGATAGAGACAGGGAGAGGAGACGCAGCCGTGAGCGCTCTGACAGAAAACGCCGCTCCCGGAGTCGTGAAAGGAGGAGGTCGCGCAGCTCAGAGCGCAAATCTCACCGCCATCGCAGCCACAGCAAGGACAGGGACAGAGAGAAGGAAAGAGACAAGGACAAAGAGCGGTCATCAAAAGACAAAGGTCGTGGCTTTTATGTTTGACTCAATTTCTAATTATCAATTTCCAAGTACTAGTTGCTAGTCACTATACCAAATGGTCCACTGTGAAAAAGAATTAACTTTCTGATGACTGTGTTTGTTCTCTCAGACCGTAAGACGACAGAGGAAAGGAGCAGCTCTAAGAAAGACAAACGCTCTGACGGTGATGCCGCTGCCATCAATCTTTCATCCGAAGCGGAACCGATGGAGTCGGAGGCGGCCGCCTCTGCCTCCTCCCCGCTGCTCAATGGCCAGCAAGAACTCTTCCATTCTGAAGGTGACACTCAGTCCAATTAAAACTGATCTGATAGGACCTCAGATCAGGCTCAGGTAAGTGCGTCCTCCTCCTCGCTTCCCTCTGGCTCTCAACCCAACCTTACCACCCTTGCACTCCCCCCTCTACCTCTCCCATCTCCCCACCCTACCCTCTCACCCTCCTACCCAGTTTATGTTCAGTTCAATGCCTATAATTTTGTCTTATGTACTATATGCATATATCTTTATCCTGTTTTCAAATAGTGCATCATAAGTATGCACAGAAGATGAAGGACTAGGCCCGATGAATGAGAAGAAGGTAGAAAACATTCACACAAAGCCAAGAGGGAAAGGCCAGTGTAGCCCTGAGCAAACATGCCCAGAGGTACCCCTCGTTTTGTATCGGTTTTTGATCCTTAGAGATGTATATTTGTCTTTGTGGACAAAATGGCAAAAAAAAATTAACCCATTGAATTAAAAGTTGTATTTGCCTGTTTATATTTATTTTGTTTCATATATATTTATAAGTAGAAAAATGTAATGATTTTTACGTCTTTATTACACTCCATTAAGGGAGAACATTAAGCCAGACTGTTTCTACATGTCAATAAATATACATGTATATAAATCTCCACAAATATCGGAATTTCGCTTTCTCATATGTTAAACAAACAGTTGTACTTTCATTAAGGGTTTCGATGGAAATACAAGTCATTTATTTTGCAGAATTATAACTCAAATGCCATGGATTTGTTGTCCAGCTTATTGTGCCTAATAATGCCATGCAGTGTGTGTTTGGGGGGACTTAAAGCACTGGGGGCCTAACATAACTAACTAACTGGAGGGTAGGGTTTATTGGATGAATTGCAGCTGACTTCCATACCTCACACAGCGTTGGTGTTGTGAGCGAGACCACATGTGAAAAGGGCAAATTAAAAATCATGGATACTCTCTGACTGTCAAACTGTGCAGGTACTCACCCCAGGTACTCCTTTCTCTACCCACATCCATTTCTGAATACTCTTGCCTGTCAGAAAAAAAAACAGTTTCTTCAAAACATGAACTTGACAGCTTGATTGTGTTAAAAAAAAGTCTTTTTTTTGTGTTTCTTTGCTTTTTAAGCTTTGGGGAAAAGGTCACTGAATATGTCAGAGACACATTTTTTTAAAATGCTGCGATGCACAGACAGCCTGCTTGATATACCTATGCCAGCAGCTGAAGTGACAACATTAATGTGGTTGTGTTCTTAATGCCGAGTTCACACTATACTATTTTCAGCCCGACAATCCGCTCGCTGACAAATTTCGCAAGTCGCGGCTAATTGCCCCAGTTGTAAACGTGAATCTGTCCGAAGGGAACTGCCAATGCCTCCCCAATGCCTTGTAGAGCCTGATCTTGTTTTCAGTCTGCTTGAAATGTTCTCTAAATGTGTGTAAAACTCCAGCCAACCCAACCAGTTAACGGCCAGGACGGGATGATGGTGGCTGCGAAGGAAAACGAGACATTTAGCACCTGAAAACACGACGGGCCACAGATGGCACCGCTTTAGTTGTCGCTCGGCTGTCGGCCCGCAGTCGTGATACCGAGCTTAATTTAACCAGGTTTAATGCATCGCTCCCAGCGTCACCAGTTTTTGTGATGCTGTGTTTTCTTGTCGAGGCGACCCTTCATGAACTGTGAACTCAAAGTGACCGTTATCGCAAGACGGCATGTCGTGTAGTGTGTGTGTGTGTGTGTGTGTGTGTGATGCACAGCGATTCTCCAAGTCGGACAGTCGTGTAGTGTGAACTTGGCTTAACAAGTGCACTTTCAGATTGGGAAGGGAATATCAACCAGTTCTGTCACTAATTTTTGAAAGTTTTACATCCAAGCTAGTGGCTCGAAGTATGGGCTTCAGGTTGTTAACTTGTCATTCAAGTTATTTTGAAACATATAAAGCTTGCAGCCATAAGACCCTTGTACTCGTGACTAGATTACTTGTGAGTACTTGTGCATCATTAGCAGTGTCTCTTGTTTGTTCTGCTATCTCCTGTTAGTCAACTATGTTTGAGTTGTCATTCATTTGAGTGGTGGTTGCTCCAGTAGCAGCAGTTGTCACTACAAGCTCATGTTGTGGGTCCCTGGCTAACATTGTTTTTTTTCTGAACATTTTTTGCTCAACAGGGGAAGCTGGCATATCTGGTGGAGGAAGACGTGGAAGAGCATACCCATCCTATACCCTGAACCTGACACTTCGCTGCTTAAAAACAAGGTGAACCACAAATGTGTAGTGGCATATCCACCAAACATACATGTGTAAATGAGAGTAAAGAAATCCATTGATTTTCATGTTCAGTACAAATCCTTTGGCAGAACGAGGGTAGCTGTGGTTCATCTGATGTATTTGTTGGTCTAGATACCAGCCAGACATCACTTAAAATACCAAAATAGTTCACTATGGGTTTTTTGTTTTGTTTTGAAAATCTTAATACTACTTCTTTGTTTCTTGGCATTTAGAGGAAATGGAATAAAACGGTTCTTGTGATTAGTTTTGGTTTGTCAGGTTCCACTTTCTGACCTCGTTTTTTTAATTAAAGTCAGTTGAAAGCGCTTGTACAGTGTTTGAGCTGTGATAGAGAGTGTCTCTTTTCTCCTCCACGTAGAGCTCACGTTGATTGTCCCCTCATTGTAAAATATACTGATTTGATTTTGCTCAAAGGGTTTTCAGACTGAAGATTTGTTTACTTTTGCTCTGCTTTTAATGTCAATGTTGTCTTGATGAATAAAAAGTAAAACCTTTTTTTATGTGTGTTTTTATCTATAAGAGGACATCCCATCAATGTTACAACAGCTTTCCTTCACTGACATTGACACTTAGGACCTTTCCACACAAGTTTATGTGCTGTGTGTCCATTGATGCCATTAACATTAAGCGTTACATTTAGACACAAGTAATGTATTTATTCATACTGTTACCACAGTTTTTATACACTGGGTAATGGTCAATTTTCAGTGAGTAAGGTTCAGATTTAAACAATAGATTAACAGTTGGGAATTGGATAACATGTGAAATTTAGCTCTTGAAGTGCTGAAGCTTTGTCAACACACAAAAAAAACTATGTTTTATAAGTATGTCACTGACAAGAACAGAACATCTAGTCATTAGGGTCAAAACTAAATCTCCAATCACTGCCTGGGAAATGGGAGAAGAACTAATTGCATTTTTCAGATGACTTCATTCTACCAAATAGCTGTTTAATAGTTGTATTTGCATCTTGCTGAACTACTGAGATCTCCGTTGTTATAGGTGTGTCTCAGGTAAAACCACATTTTTTATTGCCTGTTGACATTTGGCACTTTGGACTGAGTGCTGTCTTTCTGTAAAGCTTAATACAGTTTCAGCAAATCATCACATAGAAACAATACTAGTGACTGGCCTCAGTGATCATTGGGATTTACGGTACTTTACCAATGATGCAATGTCCGCAACTTGAATGTCGTGCTCATACCCAAACACCACGTGTTGCACATTTATATCACATTTAGTCCTCAAACTCACAGATACTTGTTCTTGTTATTTGGCAAAAACACTGAATTCATCTTTTCATACCCAAATTTGAGTCAGCAATTAATCAACATACAACCACTACAACAGGAATGCAAGTAAATCACTATAATTTGACATTAATCCAGAAATGATTACTTACTTGTTTCAGTTTTTCTTTGTAAAACAGTCATTTCGATAATTGATGGATAACTATAGTTGTAATTTAGCATTAAAAATGTCATTTTGGTTAAAGAGCTTCTACCAATGGTTAGTGCAGCTGTGGCTGTGGGTGGTGGTCTAATACATTTGTTAATACTTTGTTATGTTAAGTTTTTGCATTTACATTTTTGTTTTGTTTTTTCCATTGGCACTGACTTTTCCAAACCTAAGGAGAACACTGTGTGAGTTTGTCACCAGAGTGTAATTATTAGGTACAATCCACCATTATGTTTTCTAACTTACACCACACCGATTGTTCTCCACAACCGATCAAATAAAGGCATAAAACAGACAAACTTTCTCTGCACTGATATAATCACCCTTGATGGTGGTTAAGGGTGCGATTATAGTCGGTGTTAATGAAAGGCTTGAAATGAGAAGTCAGTGCCTCTGGTCCCGTGGTGCACTTTTTGTTTGGTTCAGTTATTCCACTCGTCAGCAGGGAAATAGTAGTCCTACATACTGTTTTCTCAATAGAGTACAGTTGTATGTTTGTGTTCCCCGGCAAGCAGATGATCCTTTAATTACACACAACCATGCCTGATTGTGCAGGTGGACTGGCCCAGCTGTGACCTCTGCTCCCTGTGACTGCTCAGTCTTGCCGTGGGCCGCGTCTTTTAATTGGCTGTGAAATGATAATGTCGTTTTCCCCACCTCTCTGTCCCTAGACGCCACAGTAGCAGGTGGGCTTCAGATGGTCTGTTTATTTCTGGGATTGATGCTGAAATATGGCATAATGAAGCGTGGAGGGGAGGTTCTGGCTCGAGAGTTGTGCAAAAGTGCTTAACTAAGTAGATGTATTTTGGTTACGGCTGGATCTGGTGTACTGCTGAGGATTGGACTTTTATAATATTAAAACGTGCTTAATTCATTCACAACGTTGAACTTACTTATTATTATTGACCAGCAGGTGGCAGTATGTACCTATTTTTGATTAAAAGTCCAACGTATGAGCAGATGCAGTGCATCTTGAGACATTGAGCTGTTCATTGTATGCTCATTCTCTCTCTCACACACACACAGGAGCATAGAAGATGCACAAGACACTAGCGATTGACTTAAAACATTGTCTTGCCCAGGCAATGTTAACATCCTATTCTCTGTGCCACACACAATCTGTTCAAGTCATTAGGAAAGAATTTCCCCAGGGTGAGAGTTGCAGCCTGTAGAAAAACAGAAGGAGGAAACAACAGGATGGAAGATAGTGAGCTGAAGAAGACAGGGTGGGGGCGAGAAACCGAGACAGGGGAGAGTGAGGGAGTCAGCCTGATGTGACGCTAAATAACTGGGGTGAAAAAAGGATAATGGAGATAGATTGTCCTCGCCTTTGTCGACTTTTACTCTCTCTCACACAGACAACACAGTCAATCTAAAGTGAGGCTCAAGAGGGAAAGCTGCATGTAGATGATGTGTTGGGGGAAGGCAATTCATCAGGTGGTGTCGATGTGCTGTCTGATTAATGATCGGATTCACACACATACACACTTTATATCAGCTGTCAGTCACGTCCTGAGCGAGGAATATAATTTCCCTTCAAGGCGTCTCAGCCATTTGTGCTGAGCTGGTGTGCCCATCGAATGCTCATTTCACAGCTGTAGCTCTAATCGTCTATTGTAAGCTCAGAGTGTGTTTCTTTGTTCGTGCAGGAGATGCAGTGATATATCCTCCCAGGCACTCCACCTGCTCCCTGGTGTTGCACAAAACCCCCAAACTGCAGCAAAGCAGCAATTGTTTGAATTATAATTATAATTATTTGAACAATATGCATGTGTGTCAATATCTTATAGTGCCTCCACCACCATGACATGCAGTGATACTGTAGCTGTTGTAAATAATAATTATACGGAAGAATACTATTGGTGGCAGAAGTGTTTTACCTGCTTGTGTGCCTGTACTTTGTTGTTCATTCTGGCAGTGAGCAGCAGCAGCAGAAGCAGCAGCAGCAGAAGCAGCAAAAAAAAGAAAGAAAAGAAATTCCACCCTGAAAAGAAATGTGTCAGAAGTTAAAGTGAAGTAAAACTTTGTCCCTGAAGGGCAGTTTCCTTTCCACCAGTAGTCATCAAAGTAGCACAAATAAAGACATAAATACAACTCGGACAGGTGGACACAGTGATCACTGATGTAATAAATCAGAGTGGGCAAATTGTAATTAGTTTTAAAAGGCCAACAGCAGCAGCTACAATGCCGAGATTCAGAAACTTTAATAAGAAACGTCACGTGTGTTAATCATGAATGAAATAAACTTGGTAAAATCTGGATTTAGGGTTAGGGATTAGGGTTAGGGTTAGAGCAAGAGCTGTAGGGTCATGGAGTGTCGTGTACTGTCGTAGTATAGTGCTGGAATTATATATCCCAGGCTGTGGTTAGGGTACCAGCGAATTCATTCTCTCCTCTATTGTCTCATTGCTGTGAAACAGCTGTGCCATTCAAAGTGATGCGTGACAACAGTTCAAGAACGGCTTCTCCAAAAAAAACAACAACAACAAAAAAAAAAAAAATCACACGGTTGTGTGGAGCAACATGATCTGAAAACATAGCAGCTCTAATCTGCAGCCAGAGGCAGATGCTTTACATTTTCATTTAACGTGTGCGGTGATGATTGTAATGAACAATGAACGTGGAGGAATCAAAAATAAACGTGTAAAAAAAGACTGGAAAGGCGGCACAGGATTAATGAGCAGCTTTAATTGAGCGTCACCCAGTTCCACAACAGAATACTGATGGACCAGTCTGATGTGCGTTGTACTGCACGGTGCTGTTTTATTGCAGCCATGGTGTCATTTGCATATTATTTAATAAAGATGCACAAAGTGAACGTTGGCACGTGTGAGAGCGTGGCGTTCTGGTGCAGCACTTCCCAAATCTGGAATCTGGGGCTGCACATTTATTAACATGCTGTGCTGCCTTCAGGAGGCTGTAGAGATTAAAAAGAACTGAGGGAGAAGCTTTTCATAAATCTGCTGTGGACAAAGGATGCTCGAAGAACCACTGACATTAATTCATAGATAAATATAGACAGATTTATGTAATGATCTCACAATGACAGCGTGTAAATGGGGGAAAAGGCGGATTTTGAGAATTAATTTCACTCTTGAAAATGCTGGTCATTGCACTGCCACCAAAATAGAGCCCTATCACATTCAGCCGTATACTTGTGTGATGTTCACACTTCCACTTCCTGCCATATGCCAGTTTTGACTGTGGTCCTCGCTTTCAGTGCACTTATTTGATTAAGTGGTGAATATGGCAGTGTTAATACTGTAGCCATCTGTTTTGTGTATGAGTGGCCTGGCAGAGAGAAAACAAGTACAAATCTGCAGCGTTGATGCGCCATCATTTACGCCGCGTCACAGGCTGCACTTCCTGTCTGATGCATTTTCCACTGCGGTTGAACAGTGTCTGTGTTACCAACACTTAAAACACTGCTGGTCGCATTGCATTGAGCTGGACCCTCTGCTCTTACGTCCCTTTTTAGGTTCATGCATTCAGCAGATTCACCTGTGCAAACACAACTCCCAGTGGTAGTGAGTGGACCAGCGTGGAGCTTTAGTGATTGCACTCCACTCTGTCTCTCGTCTTCCCTGAGCCTCAGCAGATGGCTCCACCACAGGAATGGGCTCGGGCTCGACGAGTAACAGCCCAGCAGCTCCTCTTTCTGTCTATCGATCTGACTATCTCTTCCTTCATGCCCTCTTTTTCTCTTCCCTCTTTACTCCCTGCAGTGTTTGCAGTGCTGGCCATACATGAGCCACCTGGAGCCAGAACACCAAGGTGGCAGCCGATGAGAATTTTCAGTCCTCCCACTCCAGCATCAAAGTCTTCTTGTGGGCACTGAAGTGTGGACAAGCCTGTCCCCAGTGTCGCCGCCCCTCTTAAGGCTTGAAAAAGCAGTGATAATAACGAGCATTAAAAATAAAACAGGCAGAATAACTTTACACATTAGTTTGCAGAGGAACAACATCACGTGTGGCTCAAGCAGCTGGAATTGGGAGAGAAAAATAAGAGGATATTTTTAACCACTCGTGAAATTCAAGTTAAACATGAACGTAACAAGTCAGATGGAGCGTGCCGTGGCTACAGGGGAACGTCTGACAACTGATGGACGAGTTCTCAACTCGGCTCCATGAAGAACATACTCATTGACACATATTTTTGCCTCCCCTGATGTAACACCGTCTCCATGGCAACAGCTCAAGCTGACCTTGCCTAATATGTACCAAAACCACTGGGCGCTGTAGCGCACACAGAAATATGCACGAGGTGAAATGAGAATAATCCTGCACACAGAGCCCGAGCAGAACGAATGACAATAATCACCAAAGAAAAGAGCATCACTGTGGAAGTGTGTTGTTGTCATTGACTATTTCACTGCCTTTTCCTTCTTTATGTGACGCCAAAAATAAAGTTCCCCAAACAAACGCACGCTTCATCTCTGCTGCACGCTGTGTCTTTTTCTTTTTTTAGCCCTGCGCGCGACGAGCTCCAGCGTCATTAGTATACCATTAACATCCTTTATATTTAGGCATGGATCTCAGGCAGTGGCACCTCAAGGCTTCTCATTACAGGCAGAATCTATTTAGCTCTTTTTAAATCTGGTGATAATTGGTCTCTCGGTTCATTGGTATTGATCCACTTGTGCATGTGTGCGTGGCAAAGAGATCGACTTATTGTTTGGCCATCTGTGAAGATGCATTGTCAGTCACACTCTTATATGTTACAGACTTAAAGATGCTTTATAGATTATTCCATAATGACTAGTGCATCTTCTCTGGGGAGGTACTTTTTAGTTACACATCTATGTTTGATTTAAAGCACATTGCTTAACTCTTGGTTCCCAGTCTTGTCAATCTTTTTTAACCTTTGTCTGGAAGGTAATAATTATGTAATGGACGAACGAGTAAATGTCACTTGTAGACTGACTTACAAATATATGAATTCATAAAAAAATGGGACATTATTTTAACCTACAGTACCATGCTAAAGTGTTAGGGCACCACTGGATTAGTTTTTTTTTTTGTGATCATTGGCATTAAGGTTCCACGACAGGTTCAAGAGAGTCAGGTTTGTGCTATTGTTCAAGTGTAAGGGTCAGTCGCATTTTTGAGGCACTAAATGTTGGTGAAAACGGGCGAAAAATGCTATAAAAATAAGGGGGATGCATAAAAGTGGTGCAAAATGCCTCAGAAGGATAACTTTTAATGATGTTTCTTCTGTATTTCTTTATGTAACATTTCTGTAGTTTATTAATAATAATAATAATAATAATAATACATTTTATTTGAAAGCTTTACGTCTTAAACTTAAACTGCACAAACAGTAGATGGAGGTTAAAAAGGAATAGAAGAATTTAAAATGCAAACTACTGAAAAAGACGGCTGAGGTGATAGTGGGTGGGATGGTCATGATGGGCAGGCTAATCTGAATAAGTACGTTACAAGTTGGGATTTGAAGGCAGACAGTGACAGTTACTGTACGCCTGAATGACCTTAGTCCTATTGTGGTCAGGTGGTACAGAGAGGAGGGAGGCTGCGGGAACGCGCTACACACAGGCAGTAACAGTGGGAACAGTGGGCATAATGTTCATATCATTACTCAAACACTCACCACTGTTGGTCAATCACACACAACAATGTTCTCCTCTAACTTCCCCTCAAAGAAAATGCTGATGATGCAGCGTTGTTTCTTGCCCACCCCTTCCCTTCTCTTTACATGAACATCCCATTAATTATGCATCACGTTAATTAGGCTCGTCAAAACAGTCTATGGTCACAGGAAATTCCCCTCTGCTCTAGTTCAAACATAAACGGGTCCTTTTCATTTTCCTTCTCCCCCCCCCACCAAATACCCAAGGTCCTTCCTCTCATCCATAACACACAGCTGACAGAAAGAGGGAGGGCCTTAGGTATTTGTTGTTGCCCCCTCAGGCTTTTGCACGGTGTTACGCGGGGAATACAATGAAATAACATGATAACAAGATAAAAGCATCAGGCCGGACATCAAAGCAGAGCAGCCGCTTGAATATATGGAGTGGGTGTGCAAAGGGCAGCGAAGGAGGCAGTGATGAAACATTATAGATGCCATTAATGCTGAGAATGCTCATCAGATAAGCCCCCAGTTTTCACAGCGAAGGTAGCAGCTTCAGCAGGATATGCAAACATGGGATGTTGCGTGTAACGGACACGTGACAAATCCGCATCTGCACCTCAGAATTCCGCACAAACTGCAGCAACTCTTCTCACTGCTTACATTATTCTTCCTTTACGCTGCACAGTGTCACAGGGACGTTAAACACACGATAGCCTAAGGGCGTAAATCCCCGCAAAACCCTGTCATTTCTGGTAGACCACATGCAAGTGTCACAGCCCAAGGATCCATCTTTTGCAATGAATTATCCTTGCAGGTATTGATCGACGCTGCGCTCACAAAGGTGGGGGTGTCCCGGAGCCTTGGAGGTGGTAGGAGCGAATGTTTATCTGTGCAAACGCCATAACCAAAACTCTCTCCCTTTATTGCTGCCAAGTGTTCAGACACAAACACACACTTTTAGAAGTTTTAATGTGCTGCTCTCACACTATGAAGCGATTGCAGGGTTTGGGGAGGTGGCTCCTGCATCGTGAATCCATTGGCCTTTCATTAATCCAGGGCTTTAGTAACACTGCATTGATCCTCCCTCTTTCCTTGTTCAGAGATCAGTCGCGTACCTGTCCACTGACACTCTGCAGCTTGTAGTGCCGTCTTTTATACTCACACGACACGTCAGTGATGGGCCAGATTTAACACTGAAAGTAAAAGACAATGAGGCTGTGTGACGGCTTTTGAAATACAAGATTTAAGGGTCTCACACTCAAGTTTTCAAACGAGTGACATTTCTCATGTTTAGGGGAAAATGGGAGGTTAAAATCTTGTGCTACGAAACATGATAAGTCATCACGTAAGCAGATGCTTTTGCCAGAGATTCAACAAGACATTGTACAAAAATGAAAAACAAAAATACATGGTTGGCTGTTGTTATATCACCGTCATGGATTATTGCGGACTATGGATCGCAGAAAATCTCTTTAAAGCCTGGGAATACTAGTGGAACAGTGTGTACAAGAGACTGCATATGTGTTTTTCATGTGGTTAACCTGAAAAAAAATCCATTTCCTCTCACTTTTTACTCTGCCTCTCGACACCCTGTGCTTACTTGTGAACGTGCAAAACAAAGGGTGGCAGCTGAGTGTTCGGTAAAAGGGGTGCAATGGGATTGAGCAGATGTACTGTATGCTCACAAAATACCCGATCTCCTCCTGACTGATTTTCTCTGCCCTCTTCTTTCCACTGTCTCCATGAAAGACACTGCAGCACTACTGTAAAGGAAGACCGCGAGCGACGGACTGACACAAAGAAGGGGCAGGTAAGGATTGAGCCCAGGATAAAGAAGTGAGGAGAAAATAGCAGCGGAGAGGGAGTAAGTGAACACAACGGCAAATTAGGTTATAATTAATTTGCCATCACCTAAAAATGAAATGCAGTGAAGCATGATAGAGCTAGTTCAGGGCAGTCAACTTCACTGCAAGCTTCACTCACCATAACCTTCCAATTTGGCAGTCCATTTAAACTTCAACTCTTGGCATCCATCTCTCTGCCCGTAATTGCATTTGTCACCTCGTTCCAGCATTTCACCCCTAACCCTGTAGGCTCCGACCTTTGGTGTAAGATCTTTGCTCACCACTCCTCCATCTCATGGATACACACACTGTGGAGAGTGATGAAATCAGATCTTAGACACCAAACTCAAACATGTCTCCTGCAGCAGTAAATATTTTAACATACAGAACCACAGGCGCTCCGTCTTGATGTTTGTTTTTCAGGATTCAATATGCACTAGCTTATAGAGAGATAGAGACAGCGCCACCTACGGAGGCGGAGTCAGACGAATAAATCGATTGTTGTTTTCAATATGCATCCTCACCTCGAGACGCCACTAAATCTGTGAGGCTGTGTGTATTTGTGGGGGATGGAGCCCTGACATTTGCACTGATGTGCACTGAAATGGAAAATCCAGTGCAGAATGATAAACATCTGTTTCTCACCTCAAAACACAGAACAATTCCACTCTGTGACTTCACACAAACATATTTTGCAAGGACAACCACTTATTGTTTTTGGGTTCAGGTTAAAGGTCAATGGTTCCACTGGTTCAGAGGAACAGAATTATTAACGTCAGCACCTTTAGTTTCATGCAGACGTCAGCTTAAACCCATTCTAAACCTGATTGGGCAAATACAGTAATCCCTGAGAGGGTTTTTCAGAGGTGATGAGCCGTGGTCTACATGCTACCTGCTGATTGGTCTGACACATTTCCCCTCACTTCCCAGTTCTCCCCTTTTTCCTGTTAAAAGCAGAGAAACCTGAATTGACTGACTGAGAGCTGCCCACAGAGGAGCCTGCACACAAAAACAGGATTAATAATACAACACAGGGAAGATAATGAGATCACATGGTCACTTTGTTTGGCAGTTCCTGTTGAAAATCAAAGTCACAGCTCAATTCCAAATGCAATTATTGGTCGACCGTGCCACTTGATACTTTCCCCATAAGGGAGCAGCAAATAGTTTATTTCTGTTTTGTTGTTGTTGTTTTTTATCAATATCACTTTTATTTCTTATCCAAACACTGCCAAAGTGGTCACTTCATACTCTGGTGCCCTTAGTTAGTCACCTGTCAAGCGACTGTGATTAACCGACAGACAGCATTGTATTTAAAGATGGAAAACCCATGGAAACTATCCTCCAGTGCCACATGTTACCATGTGACCAATATAATCCCTGTGCAGAAACAATAACTAATTAAGAATAAGAAGGGCAAAATGGAGTTTTATCTTTGAATTTTAAACTGTCGTTTAATAGCAGTAGTAAACGTGTGTCAGTCTTAGTCATTTCCTTTCCATTTTTTAATTTGTTAAACAATCAAAGTCAAATACAAGCTATAAAAAAATATATAAATTTGACATCGGTAATGACTTGCTGTCCAGATGCTGTTCAGTTGGTTTTGCTTTATGCCAACCCACTACAACGCTTAATTTCCTCAATCATTTTACATTTCTCCTGATCAGTTACACCTAAAAATAAAGGACCAGATGTGAAACTCACAGCTTGTGTCTTGTTTTTGTAAATCAAAACAGCTTTTATTTATTTTTGTTATTGTTTATAGCCCATAGCTTATTTAGTTTTATAATTCCGCTTCTTCTTTCGGCTTCTCCCTTTAGGGGTGGCCACAGCCATCTTGTCTCTATGCCTTGTGTCCTCTTCTGTTACACCAGCTGTCCTCATGTCCTCCTTCACAACTCCTTCCTCTTTTCCTCCTGCCCAGCGGCTCCATCTTCACCATCCTTAGTCCAATATAATCACTGTCCAAACCATCTCAACATTGCCTCTTTTTTCTTTATTTCCAAACTGTTCAACCTGAGCTGGCCCTTGAATATGCTCATTTCTAATCCTGTCCGTCCTGGTCACTCGCAACAGAAGTTTCAGCATCTTCAGCTCCGCCTCCTGTCGTTTAGACAGTGCCAACTGTCTCTAATCCAGACATGATAGCAGGTCTCACTACCATCTTGTAGACCTTCCCTTTCACTTTTGCTTGGATCCTTCTGTCACACATCACCACTGACACTCGTCTCCACCCACTGCACCCGGCCTGTTCTCTCTTCATCACCTCTCTTGTGCACTGTCCATTGATTTGGATGCTTGACCCCAGGTACCTTCAACTCATCTATTTTCTCTACCTCTATTGAAACAGGGGAATCTCATTTCAGGCCCAGTCATTTATATTTAAGTAAAATCTGAAGCTGAACTTCCCTGGAGGTGACGTGTTTGCTGCATTTATCCACTCACCTCGTCTCAAATTGAAGCTCAGCTTCTACTGGTTTTAATGCACCGTGCTGTACATGAATAAAGAAAATAGTATCAGATAACAAACAGCTGGTTATTAAAAAAACTAGTCAAGTTCTAGCAAATATTTGCTGTAATGGAGCAACTATCTCTGCTCTACTCCTTGCATCTTCACCACACACACATATTCTGTCTTGCTCCTATACTAACCTCCACTCCTCTTTTCTCCAGCGCATACCTCCACCTCTCTCGGCTCACTTCCACCCGTCCTCTGCTCTCACTACAGATTACAATATCATCTACAAACAACATAGTCCACAGAGACTCACGTACTTCTCTGCCACTCTCGACTGCCTCACATAATACCACAGTTCCTCTTTTGGCACCCAATTATAAGCTTTCTCTAGATCCACAAAACACAGGGCAACTCCTTCTGGCCTTATTTCCACTACTCCAATTTAGTTTTAAATTCCATCCATCCATTTTCTACCGCTTTATCCTCCACATGAGGGTGGCGGGGGGGGTGCTGTGCCAATCTCAGCTGACAACGTCGATAGGCGGGCAACACCCTGGACAGTCCATCACAGGGACACATATAGAGACAAACAACCAGCCACTCTCACACTCACACCTTTGGAGTTTCCAATTTGCCTTATCCCCATATTGCATGTTTTTGTACAGTGGGAAGAAAGAAAATGCAAACTCCATGCAGAAAAGCCCTAAACCAACCGTGTGGCCCTGGTTTTATAATATCAAATTAAATTGAACTGACCTCTGCCCCTATTAAAGTAAATACTGTATATCACAGATCACTTTCAGTGCTTTACAGACTCTCTACTGACAACAATGCTCTTTAATGATATGTCATTTATGGTTGAATTTATATTCCACACTATTGTGGCTTTGAAGAAATGAAAGAACAATCATTGGTACAACTTTAGATAATATAATTGTAATTTAAGATTCACTTCATACCTTTTCTGTGAGCTATAAACAAACCATTTCTTTCAAAAAAAAGCATCAGTTGCATACTGAGGGTGAACCCGTCTCTTTGGCAGTCCATACACAACCAAGAACCCAAATATTAGACTGAGGTAAGACTTTTGTTATCTATAGTTCATCTGCACTCCAGCATCTCTCGTCGTAATCCTATTACACTCCTATTTAATGCATTAGTAAAGCGTTTGAGTACAAGTTTCTCAGTCGCTTCCCTGTACAATCCGAGGCTTGAAATATTAATAGTGCAATTAAATCTCGCTGCACTGATTGAGACAACCGTACAAATTACTGTAATTATTTTAGAACCACTTAACTGATAAAGGACAAGTTCACTAGTATTCCTGACAAAGTGCCGCACGTGTCAGACTCCAACTCAGAAGTCATTTTTTTGACACACATTATGAGAGGATTAAAGGAAGAATTACAAAAGCAAGCAAAAAAAAAGGCTGTGGTATTTGTCCTATCAGTCTCGTCTGCTGTATTCTTTCTTCCTCACCTGTTTGTGCCTAATGTCTTTCCCTAATATCAGTTCTCCTCTTTGTCCCTTCCTCTTTTCTTTTTTTTACCCCTACTCCCTTAACGTTCACCATGTCTTTTATTGCAATTTGGATTCTTCCTGTGCAGGAAGTGCTGGCTTCATTTTCACTTCCTGGGCTCCTGTGGACATACAACATATGTTCGAAAGCTAAATATGGACCTTATTTTCTTCCTGCCAGTGGAGTTTGTAGTCCAGAAATGCTTCATGCTGTGCTTGTCCTGTCTCACTGACGCCGTCTTAAATGTTTTTGGCTGCTTTCTGCGATGACTGCATTTCGTTTCAACCGCAATTATCTTTCCACCAGTTCTATGAATTCTTTTGTCTCGCCTCTCTGTCTCGTTCTTTCAGCTGTGGCTCTGTCTGTTAGTGATATCGTCACTCGCGCGAACAATAGAAAGAAAACAGTTTGGGCAAAAGGGAGGTGACTTCTTTTTCCAGGGCTGCAGCAAAAGGAAGGACGCACCTGACAATCAATGCTTTTCTCAGAACTCCTTTTGCAGCAAAAAAAAAAAACTGACTGAGTCGCTGTCTTTACACCTCGTGCTCTCCTATAGTTCTGTGCAGACAGCAGGCTCTGAGGTAAACAGGGCAGACAGGTTCTCCAGTGGAGGAGAAATGCTCACCCAGTGTGGGCCTGTACACTCAGCAGAGCATCTAATTGCAGTGATAAATGAGAGATGTGGGGGGGGAATATGTGAATATGCCGTGTGTGCACACATATGCACATATAGGTTTGCGCAACTATTCCTCCGAGGACACTGAGAAGGTCCTAAAGAGGCAACAAATAACACGAAAAATACATGCATTATGTTACTACAAGCTGCGTTTTGAATTCAAGGTTTTTGCTGTATCCTTACTTTAGCATGAACAATTTAACAACAATGATCTTGTTAAGTATCTCAAACACTTTCCATCCTTGTAAGGTCCAACGCTGCGACATAGGGCTTGAACCAATGACTTTGAAGTTAAGCATCTCATTTTCCTCCACTTCTAGCTGAACTAGTTGTGCCTTAAAGGAATACTTCCCCAATTTGCATTTAGCTACTGTATGTGTTACTAGAATAGAGGTTGTATTTTTGAAAAATTGTGCTTCCCAACCTGAGTTTCCCCTGAATTGAGAAATCGTCATTGTTTTCTTTGTTACGTGTCCACCAGTGACACTTGGTCCTGTTAGCACAATTGTTAGCAAAGATGGCGGACACCGTTTACATTCTGGGAATGAGGTCCCGTCCGCCTGCGAGCGGGTTTAGAAAGTGCAGAGTTAGCGTTGCAGTTTCCCAAGTGTCACTGGTGGGTGTGTAACAAACAAAAAACTGAGGTTGGGAAGTACTACCCTATTCTAGTAATACAAAGCTAAATGCAAATCAGTGAAGTATTAATATGTGATATTTTGGCGTGTTTTTTTCATTCTTTTGCTTTACTGTTGATCTATCACCGTGTAACTCCAGCCTATATTATTACGTAAAATGTATCCTATAAAAGAAACCCTATGAGTTAACCCTGACTGTTACTGATTACTGTGCTTTATTCAGGACAATACCCAACAGATATTTTGTTTATATCAATCAGTGAATTGCAGTGATAAAAAAAAAAAAAAACTAAGTTCATTTGTTTTGGCAAATTGTGATTAATCCAAGACATGTACACAAATTGAATGCTTCAGCTCTTTCTTCCGGCAAAAACAAAGGCTTTGAAATTCACAAGTGTCTTCACAGTGTACCCTTCACTGCAAACCTTGTGTGATGCATAATTTGAATTTCAGTGTTTTTCAAGAGTTCTCTCCGTGGACTCGTTGCACAGCAGGCCTCAGAGGCTACAGCCAAAAGCACTTAACACCGAGACCCAGCTTTTAAAAAAACTGGATCTTTTAAACACAACAGGCATCAGTCGTGCATTGAATCCACTCAGCACCTTTGACATACTTCAAAAACGCTGACTCTGGTCAACTAATGACAACGTCGGTAAATGCATATTGGCTAAAGTCTCTTTTTAAACTGTAAGAAACTAAATAAGAAACTAAATGATTCATTTTGAAAATACCTTTGCCAACCATCAAAACGGTTTTCAGTAAAAGAAAATTGCAGAGGCATATATTCAACTTAAACAGAGACGGGGCCAGCTGGAACTTGGACTTTAAGTCATTCCGTTGAAGAAATAAGCGGCTGAACCACCACATCTCACTTGAAATACATCTTCCAAGGCATAAACCAGTCACTTGACATTGTTAGTGTATTATTTTTCCACTATAATCTTACCAAACAGCAGACCAGGTGGTTGAGGGAATCAGTCAATCATCCATCATGATGAAAGTGCAGTGAGGCTGAAACTAGCAGTGTCAGCACAACTCCCAATCTCCTGGTTTCAGCTGTCACAGCTTTCTGTTTCCCTGCACTGCTGAGGTAAAGTAGAAGACACGGGGGAAGGAGAACAAATGTTCACAAACAGTGATATGCACACGATGGTAAATGTTCACATGGGCTGCCAAAATGAATTGAGAAGTGTTTCCACTGCACTTGCTTGATTAATCCATCGGCGTCAAAGAAATAGGAAGCTTCTGTACATGAGAGTGAGGTAGAAAAGGTAAAAAAAACGAGATACGGAGACGGGGACTGTAGCAGCTATAGCATGCAACCACACTCAACCTGACTGGAAAAAAACAACAAAAATAATACTTCAACATCATCCGGGCACCAACCTGATAATATATAGTTGACAAATTTCAGCAGCACCTCAGTTATTCTTTTGTTGTGCCACCTCCACAGCCTGCCTTTATCTCTCAGTTTCTGGAGCCCACGTTACAATCAATGGAGCCGGACAACTCCCTGGACGGCTACCAAGAGCGGGTCTCTCTCTATAAGGCGTAGTATCAGGATAAATGCGTCAGGGAAGGGGGGGGTTAAATAAATGAGAACAAAAAACCTCATTCAGACTGTTATAAGTGAACACAACTCATATCCTGTACACACTTCATTTTAAAGACCTTGCAGATAACAGGGGGCAATTACATGTTCACTCACACGTACTTGTTTGTGCACCCACCGGTAACACTCGGCACACGCACACCTCCACCCTTCTGCGGTGACATTTGAAGGACAGTGGCCTTCAGGGAGAGCTGGTTTTTTGAGAGGTTAAATGAGGCGGAGGGCTGCCTGGTTGGGGGGTGTGAGGTAAACAACACCTCGGAGTTCAGTGTGCATGCCTAATGTGCTCCCTCGTACTGGTGGCTCTGCTGGGCAAGGCTGTCCGATGACAAGCTGTCTAGAGAAATCTCCTGCTCCCGCAATATCTCACAGCTGCAGTCTCTCACGCTGTTGGCTTTACTCAGTCCAGCTGTCGACATCAACTCTGTAGCCCCCCCCCCTCCTTTTAAAGCTTAAAACTCTCCTGACTTCTCCTGCTGTCACAACAGATACTCTTTTAAATGTTCTGAACTGAACCGCAGCCTCTTGCTTACCCAAAGTTCTCTTGACATAAAGGACATAATAAAAAAACTTTTTTTTCTTGTGGGGATCACTTTAGTGGTTTCATATCAGCAGTCAAATAAACACTGAATCAACACCTTTGACTTTGTACAATTTTATGAAATACATACTAGTGATATAATCATGGTCACCGGCAGCAATGCACACATGCAGATCAGCATACAAAGATATGTACAAATGTGAATTGTACACTCTTGAGGTGTGTTCAGGCCAAAAGCAAAGCCAATCTCGGAGGCAGCATGACAGCGTACTAATTAAATGTGGGCGTGCGCACAGGAAAGGTCAAGGTAACGTGTCCACACACACACACACACACACATTACAAATGCTGAAACGTACAATATAACGTGGTGTTTGCTGCTGAACTTGACTCCACAAACAAAGACGAGGAGGGAGAATGTCAAACCATGACTCGGAGCTGTAACGCACACATACGGTACAAAGGCATAATCTGCTCACACACACACAGTCGATGCATCGTTAGCTCGTTAGGGCTAACGCCCGGTGTGTTCGGCTGTTCTGTAACATATAAACCGGGGGCACAGAAACACTCCCACTATCAAAGTTGTGCAAACAAGAGGGAAATCAGCTTTGCATTCAGCCTGAGCACACCCTTACACCCAAATTTTTACAAGTGGTTTTTACCCCCCGACCTGAGTTGAATAATCTCATTTATTCACGTTGTCCAAATACAGTCCATCTCTGTGCCGAGACGGCAGAAGTGCTATTTGACTGGTTCTAAGTTCAGACAAGTAGATGCAAAAACAGACAGTAATGATTACTGTTGTATTCTGAGGAGATAAAAATCACGTTGACATCATTTACTCAGGGCATACACATAGAACATTTATTGCTGTGTAGTCAAGCTTTAACCTTTGATGCCATGTTCACTGACACAAGGATTTGTCTCGCAAAGATAAAATGACACATCTTTGAAACTTAAACAGCCCTTGGTTGCTTTATATTTCCCCTCTTCATCCGTTTACTCTCCAGGTATCTTCACCAACAAACGGGACACAGAAAAACGCCATTCGCTTTCCCTACAACCATAAACACACACTCTTTCTCACACACACACACACAACTGTCATTTATCATGATAAAACATAGTCACACTGTAAAAGTTACTTTGCATGAAAGATAATGCTCAGATTTCCTCTCATCACCTAATTCTTTTGGAGGAATTAAAGAAAAGTAAGGTAATGATCAAAATACAACAGTCTAACTCTAGAAATTAAGCTTACAGATGAGCTTCCCCTCTTGGATAGAGTAATTAAGTGGCAGAAGCCAAAAAATATGTTTGCATTAAAAGATGCAAAGCTTTGTTCACTTTTTCACTCTCAAGTGTGATACCAAAATATAGTGTAAAGGTTGCTACAGTATACTGGATGTGTAAAGAGGAAAAGGAAGAGAAGATGGGTGCACGGTCATCAAACAAACAAAAAAAACAAAACATGCTGTATTGCAATCCAGGAACCATGCTCAAGGAACACTAACGTGTCCATAATCGATATGTTGTGGTGTAAGTCTAAAATTAAAGCTTTGATAGAGAGACGGTTTACACCTTTTGTGTGTGTGGTTTTAGCGTAGGAGGCTAAAAAGCAAATAAATTTCCTTGTGTGCAGCAAGCAATGTCTGTGAGCTAAGTGAGGGCTAAGTGAATATGGCTGTTCCCATCTGTGGTTGACAAAAAAAATAAATAAATCCACAAGGAACCAATGTTCCCCAAAGAGAAATGTGCTGGAGGGAACAATCACTTCAGCGCATCAAGTCTGTTTGAAATTTTTTGCTTAGTTGTTCTATACACCGTCTACATCTTAAAAAATGTTAGAAAACTGGAAGCCACTAGCAGACAAAAAAGTCCTAGAAAACAAGTCAAAGAGACCAGATGGGTTAAATTAAATTGGGACAAAGTAATGGCAACATTTGCACGTGCCTATTCTCTTTTTTCTACAAAAATAGTGGAATAGAAATGACAAGTTTATCACCTAACATTGACATCTTGATACACTTTTGTATATGGATAAAAATCTTGGTTAAATGCAAATCCATCATGCAGTCAAAGTCCCTTGCAAATGGTTGTGTCCATTCACCTTAAATCCTTGCTGAGAGGAAGAGGCATTAAAAAGGAGTGTGCTCAAAGTCTGACTTTATCATCCAGCTGCGAAACCAGGATCTGGTGCACACGAGACCGCATCGCTGAGTCTTCTGATGAGGATTCCAAAGCGCCATCCAACCTTGCTCTTCTTCATACTCATTTCTTCATGTTTGAGTGCGTAAGAGACTGAAGATAGAAGGGAGAAATTAACCAATTTCAAGAACCACTCCATGCACGGCGATACCTACGCACTTTTCCTTTTCATTTTCAGCTGCCACTCAAGACCGAGGTGACAGAGGCACAAAGCTTTGATCAGTCAATACCTATCTCTTCTTCTTTTCTTTTTTTTTTGTTTTTTTAAATAAAATAAAATAAAAACAGATAATACAGACGTATGGTGAAATGATAAGAATGATTTAATTCATGCCTTGGATACCTGAGGCATTGCACTCACACACATGCACACGCACTATGAGCACACTCATGAACTCTCCTCCACCTCACATTTTACTCTGATCTCAGCAGAAGGTCCTGTGCCGGAGTGAGTAGGACCTGTTGTTTCCGTCTGCCAGGGCAGATGGACATTAGATCCGCTTTCTGCTTTCCCAGCAAAACAGATGACCTGCCCTCTTTTTTTTTCTGAACCTTATTTCCGACGTTTTCCGCCCTATCTGCGCCGCTGCCTGCATACTTGCTGCACTGCTTCTGAGACATAAATCAAAACAGTCTCTCTTGGCGTGAATAGACATTTCACTTTGGGTACTTCTATTTTTGCTTTTTTGAACCTCAGACAACTCGAGCCGACACAGAGCGGACGAAAGTACAGTAGGACAACAAAAAGACTTTTAATCTTTTCTTCGAGGTTGAAGCTCTGCTTGTCTCTGCTCCTGAGACCTCCCTAAAATGAATGGGCCTCCTGGTGATGTGAGCAGAACCTTCCACATTGCCCTCTACAGGTACAGACTTTTAAGAGTGTTGTGAGACCCAGCGTCCTCTCTCGGGCCTTAATTCAGCAGGCCACCGTCTCATGAGCACACCATAACCAAAACCACTCCCCTAGGTAGCATAAAAGTGCACATGGGCTTGTCACAAATGTATAGACAGGGGTTGTACAGGCGAAGATGAGGGTTTGGTTCTGGAATACAGGGCATCATCGAGCCTGCCTCTCGCTGATGGGAGCAGAGAGAGCAAGAGGGACAGCAGTGGGTTTAGATCCAAGGAATGGAGAGACAAAGGGTAAACAGTGGGTTTCATCTGTTTTCTCGACAAGGCCCAAATGTTGTTTGGCTTGAGCTCTTCCCCTTTAATCCTTGCTCTCCATCTTTTTTCTCCACTCTTCCATCTCCTCTTCTCTTATCAACTAATACCCCTGTCCAGGGGTTGGCCAATAAGCCCTGGGAGTCCATAAGCTCGAGGCCCAGAACCTCTCTGCGACCCTCCTTGCCCCGGGATGACAGCAACATCCCGCCTTTGTCCAGGCTGCCTGTGCTGTTGCACTTCTTTACTGCCCCCCCTGCATACACCAGAGAGCTGGGTGACAGCAGTGATGTCAGTGACAAGCTGCTTAGTGTCTCTGACAAGTGTTCACTGTTGCCCGCTTGGCTTGAGCCACAACCACCAATAGACGATCCGATGACTATACCCAGGTCCTCATCTGAAGGGTCAATAGAGTCCTCATGGGCGTAACCTGGGCTTGTGCTACCTCTCCCACTGCTCTGACTCCGCTGATGGCCCCTGATGGCCTGAAGAGTTAGAGCCGGCGCGGGGCTGCACCTTGGTCTCGGGGTCTGCACTGATGAGGTAAGAATGGTCTTCTCTTTAGGCAGTGGGCACACAAGTGGCAAGGGAGCTGTCGGCAACTCCACGTTCTGTGGCGGAGAGACGCTGAAGCTCAGTCCCTCTTCCAGGGTGGTTTGGAGGCTGCCTTCAGAGCTGCCTGTAGCAAGGGATGAGTCACTATGGGAGGGGTACTGGAGAGGCAAAGGAGAAAAGGGGAGTGGTAAAAGAAAGAAGCACATGAGTCCAACCAAGAAAAACACTAAATCTACAACAGAACAGTTTTTGTATATACACATTTATTATCACCAATCTCTTGTCTAGGTAAGTCACTTTTACTTAAAGGTCCAGGCTTTATGAGGAATGATGTGAAGGACCGTTGCTTAGACCTATCTGCTATGAGCTCAACATCAAGTCTACACCTCAATGTAATATCACCGCTGTTGTTTAGTTGTGTCCAGTTTTCCAGTGTTTTGCCCTTCTGCTCCCTTCCCCCTACCTGTGTACAGAGCATCTTGCTATGGACTCCTGGGGAGCGGAGTGAAGCCCAGGAGGCTGGAGAGGTCAGTCTAAGTCCTCTTGTCAGCCTCAGGCTCCGACTCCGAGGTGCTGGGATGACTGCTCCTGCAGGGTGGAAGAACTCTGCAGGCAGATGGGAGAGATAGTAAATGCCACTGGCTCCTGTTTGTCGTTCTTTGTTTCTTTCCTTCTTTCCTTGTGGCTGTTCCTGGACACACCACCTCGAGGAGCGAATACATGCTCTCCATTTCTATCCTGATATCAGTTCCTCGATTATTTCCTATGATCTAGTCTTTTTGCATGAGGATGTCTTTTCATGTCACAAAGTGCTTCTCCTTCTTATTCTTTTCTACATTTTAGGGACCTAAAGAAAATGTATAGTTACTGTAGTTTCAACAATCCATCACCTAACTGGTGTTTATGTTGTGGCTGATCAAAGTATCACCACCCACCATTTTATACGGCTTTCTATTCTACAGTTTGATCCTTTTTGGCTGCTGTTGTCACTTTTATTAAAGGACAAATGTTGCATTATTAGAGGATGAACCCATTATTTTTGACAGTATAGGAAGGTCAGACAACACGTGACACTAGAGAGGCATGCTCTGAAAACAGTCATCGGTCATTGGCTGAACTGTGAGTGTGAATACTGCAGCAGTTTGCATGTCAAAGTGTAAATAGTTCACCACTCTGGAGATAATGTGCTGACATTTTTCTCTACCTCAGCTCATCTGCTCAAGAGAGGGTACAATTTCACTCAAGCAAGACTTTTTATGATCAAATGATTTGATTATTGTGTGTCAGACAGACCAGAACAATAAATCAAGTTAAATGTTAGTACAGTTCGTACAAACAACAAATTAAAACTACAGTATTGATATGTTTCTTTGAAAATGCGCCTGGCAACACAGCCAGCATGACTTTTCTATATTTACTCACCGGGGCTGCAGTGAGGTGAGCACACAGGCGGTTGATGTGTCTGCAGCTCCATCTCCTGTAGCGTCGTTTCCATCTCAACACCAGTGCAGAGGGCACTGCAGGACTGGCCCAGCCCCTGCACCAGGCTTTGCACCACTGTCTGAGTCTGGTGGCCTCCTATATGACTTCCCCCACCCCTGGCTTCTTCAGAGCTGCGAGAGTCACTGCTGCAGCTTTTCTGGAAGAAAGCAGATAATTTGACATTGAAGAGAACGTCTTGATCTTCCAGGGCACATGAATGTGTGATATTTTCCTTATTTTTTAGAGGAGTGAATCAGATATGTAGAGGTTGGTTACAAAATTGTGTTTTTAAACATTCTTTGACTTTCATAGTCACAGGTGTAGCTTGGGTGTGTGTGACATATCTGAACATAAGACATTCGGTGAAGTGACAACTCCTGGTTCAGCTAAAACCAGATGGGAATGAATAAAGCAAAAGAGTCGACCCTCAGGCATCCAGCAGATATCAAACATGGCCTCTAATTCACCTCATCCCTCAGGCTTAGTGCTCATGAAGGGGTGAGAACTGACTATGAACCACAACAGCCTGGTATTGTCATGTTAATCTTATACAGTACATTGTACCAATACATGTTTGGTTATGCATTTCTTGCAAAAGCAGGAGGCAAGCAGCAGATTATGGCAGAGGTTTGTTTGGACTGCACAATCATCGAGTGCTTGCACGGTTGCTTTTCTGACCGAAAAATTCTCACCTAATCCCTAACCTTAGTTGCCCTCTCACCGCCTACCTCTCTCTTTCTTCCCCATCCTCTAATGAGCTGCTTCAGATATGCATGGTAAGGCTTATCTGGATATCTACAACCAAGGACCATTACCCCATTACAAAGACGGATGAATGGTAAGGTATGGGGATACAAGGGTTATGGAAAGGTGCAGTAAATGCATGCAATTAAAAGAGGGGTAAGAGAAGCAGATAAATGCAAAAAAAAAAAGGGCTGAATGGGCTTGATGAACACACAGGCTTTCAACTACGGAGAATATGGTGGTAAGATTTATTAATGAGAAGGTCTGTGGTGGGAAGAGAGTGTGGAATCTCCAAAGACAAGGCAGTTACCACCGATACAGCGAGAGGAGGAGATCATGTGGATTTTGGAGGCCAGGATTGATGTCTATATTCCACATGAGCGCTTACAGCATAGCCATTAAAACATTTTGCAATGGTAATTTGTTTTCAGCATTGAGTAGAAAAAAAATAACATCAGTGAGCCTCTGCCAACATTTCTGGTGCTCATCCTCTTTGGGGAGGTAGAAATACAAAGTGCATTGTTAGTCTTAACCACTGAGCCACTCCACCCCCATTGTCCTCGTCAAATACGAATTGGTGCCCACACTAGAAGTTAAACGATGACTTTGTGGTACAACTAGCACTGCAGTGGTCAGTGGACTTCTGTTTCTCTAAAGTTGTTTTTACAGAAGACAATCGCACACGGGCAAGAAGCAGGATGTGCTTGTAAATTCTGTGTAAAGATGATTACAACATTGGCATTAGATCAGATGTGCCCTCAATTGTACTATTTCTAACTCCAAGTAAAATCTAAATCTGTGCGTCTTGCACGTGATTATCGGGCTGAACGCTCACATCCATATTTTGTGTGTGTAATGTGTACAATGGAGGAGTCATGCTGCACTTCATTCAACATTCAACATTTTAACAACGACTGCAATGACAGGACAACCTTGTAAATCACAAATACTACAAACGCACCTTTTTACTCCCAAACAATGTCCCCACTGTCATTTTGGTCTTACAAAAAACAAGTGCTCCCATGGAGTTTTCAACAATGTACTTACTAGTCCCACTTCAGTCTGCATGCTCACCTTGCCCTCCTGTGCCAGGAGCTGGTAGGCAGTATGTTCATCCAGGCTGAGGTCGTCCGGTAGGGCAGGGGATGAGGACTTGTCTGACAGTTGCTCTGATTTTAGTGACGCCTGTTCAATCTCTGCCATCTTGATCTGCTGCAAGGAAGCGAGCTCAGTTATTCACGTCTCAGGAAGCATTTTACACTTCCCGGAAAAATTCATTGAACTAATAGAACATGATTTGCGACTTTGGCACGAATCTGAAGACGTAACATTTAATCATGCGTCTGTCTTGAGCATGTGCTGTATGACTTGTTTGTTCAAACAGTTTGCCTTGTAGGCCATGATGAGCTACACAGAGAGATAGGTGAAACCTCGGCCATGCCTCGACATGCGTCACCAGATGCTGACAATTCAAAGTGGCCAAAATGCTCTGTCACCTGCCTGTAAAGAAAGCAGGGTGAGAGATTTCACAAAGGAATAGCATTTCTTTGTCATCATAGTCTGAACAAATGTTTCCCATATATAAGTAAGAGGTAAAACATCGATATGTGGACTAAGAGTGTCTCAAACACAAATATACATTGATATGGGTTTTCTTCTGGCATTAGCCTCTCCAACTCTCCCATACAGTAATTCTAATAAGACAATATTAGTAAACACTGAATGAGTGGGAAATGACAGTGAATGAATCCAACAGTTATTATCTCCCTCTGCCATTTGTTCACATACATCGGTTCCAGCTAAGTTTATTTCATCGCTGCTGCTGCAGGTTAGTCTGCCCATATGGCTCCTGAAGTGGGTTTGAATTATCACCGCATGAATCCCCTGTAAGCTGAAGCTTCTCGGCTAACAATCCTATCACCTCCTCTCTATGCAGCACATTTTTGTGCACAATTTCAAAAGGCAACGGCGAGCTGGAGTGCAACTTCAGAGATCTGTGCGCGCGCCGATGTGCCGAAGCAGCGTCACATCAATGAATGGCTGCAGAGAGTGAAATTAAGAAGGGTACTGAAATAGGGCCCAGTGAAATGCTATGGCCTAGTAGCGATATATTAACATGTGCCAGTAGATGAGAAAGGGAAGGAGGTTCATACAGGAAGATTCATGGCTTATATGCAGCAATAAATTACCACTGCCCGAGCCCCAAAGGGGGAGGAGAAAGAAAGGAAAGAGAGACAGAGAGAGAGAGGGATACAAAGTGAGAGTGGGTAAAGTAAGAGAGCAAAGCTGAGGCAAAATAATGCAAATCTTACACTTAAGGCAACACATAGCAGTTATTCTGTTTTATACGAATACATCAGTGCCCACTTTTACTGCTACACTATGTGGCAGCTCCACCATTGCAGACTTTCTCTGTGTCTCTAAAGTACAGTGTAAATAACGTCCCTGCCAGTCATTGGTGGGTAATGGTCACGTCACAGTGGGTGCAGGAGAAGTTGCTACACAGTGGCTTCGGTATATCTGCAGCAATACTGAAGGTTGTTCACAAACAAGATAAGGAACTCGGGCAAGAACCTATTAAAAAATGCTCACTCCAGCGTCAGCAGTTAGGCACCGTTTGCAGAGAGGCAATGAGAGGGGAAGATTTCAAAATACTGTAAGAATGAGCGGCTAATATCTCACGGCCATATCAAGTTCCTCCATGGTCCTAATCAGGACAACAATAATACAACAACAATAATGTTAGCGTTGCCATAAGTGCACACACAAAAGTCAGTGAAAGTGAATTTAACTTTTGCCTGCAACCTATCCCTATAAACACCGTTAGTGAACACAGGAACCTAGGGAGCAACGGTGGTTAGGTACCTTGCTCAGGGGCACCTCAGCCCTTGTACTGTCCCAGGATTCAAACTGACAACCCTCTGGCTCCGGCGGCTGGATTAGTTGTTTTTCTGCCCGAAAAACAGTTTCCAGCAACAGTCAGTGGGAGCATGTTTGAACAAAAGAACTGGCCTCGTCTGTCTCTTACTGGAGTAGGTCATACGTTCTTATTATTAAGCAGTGACTTGATTAATGTCCTTACACACACACACACACACACATACATACACAATAACGCTTCACATACAGCAAAGGTCATCTGCATCAAACCCACACAATGTGAGGAGGGGATCAGAACACAGGATCAGATACTGTAATTCAGAGACAGAGCGAGTGATCACCCAAAGAGCAGAGGGACCACGGGGATGTGGGCGGCTTGTAAAAGAAGCAGGAAAAGATTGATGATTTGACAGCATCTGTAGACAAGCAGAAATCGCGACTGACAGGTGAGGAGGTGCGGAGTCCATTTATTGCTTCTTCTGTGCTGACCCACTGCACTTCTCATAGTGATGGACATCACGGACACAGGACGGGCGGATTTGTTAGTAAGTGCTTTATGCAATATCTCTAGTGTAAGAAAAGGAAGTGGCATGTCATAAACCTCATCAATCCACATTGCTGTGCAAACAGAATGTTGATCACATGTGTAGATATTAGATATTTAAGGGCTGACGTTCTCTATTATACTGCATCATACTAGCACATGCGCGCTTGAGAAACATTTTTCATCCGGACTGCTCGTATTGTATGTGTGTAAAAGATGAGTGTCCCTGATGCAAATGTGCATGCATGCAAGCTGGTCATGGTGTGTGTGTGTGTGTGTGGGTCTTTTTAACCAAACACACACACAATAGTAATAAAGTGTGAAGTTGCTGTTTCTACATATTTGTGAAATGACTTGCATTCAGTATGAATTTATTTCAAAGTGGACCTTCAGGTTCATTTCTCTGCAGCACATAGGGACATTTTTTACCAATCATCTTAAGGCCGCCATGACACAGCTCTTTGAAGGCTCATAGCCTCCACATATTTCCATATTTCTAGTTGAAACCAGCTGTAAGGGATGGTCTCGATGCCTTCTATTGATTGCCGTTTAGCCATTTTAACTAAACACAAACGACAGCCTGCTCTGTTGTGGTGGACGTCTCACCATCACCGTTGCCGATATCTGCATTGTTAACCAAAGAGGAAGCTGAGAGTGATGTTTTTGGGGAAGCAGATGATGAGGATGAGGAAATTCCTTTAGTGAGACTATTATGCATATGTTTTTAGGAGATTGACGAGAGTGGAGAACGAAAGGTGGCTTGCGCTTCACTATGATGGAGTTGATGCATTTGAAAGGTGTGTCATGCTGGGAAGGGGTGGAGCATCAAAAGGATGATTCAGATCAGTAATAAAAAGTGGCCTCTCAAATACAATAGGAAACGGCTTCTTTTGATTTTATTAAACATTTCATGCAACATATACTGTATGAGATTGATTTTTATGTCAGGGGCCTTTCGTGGATCAGTCCCGACTGACCCAAGCACATCAGAAAGTTGAACCATGACCAACATTTGCTCCAGCAGAAATAAAAGTTTTTAAAATATCTTCCTCTTATCTCTACCAGGAACGAGTAGAGCGGCAGAGGTGTCAGTCGAGGTCTAACAGGTCCAGGTTTTCTTCCGCCTTTCTTCCTACTTTTCCAGTTTCTCTGTCACTGTGTTCCCAGTGCATGTGCTGCCAGCTTGTCAGATGCCGTTTTATAAGAAATGTATATATCCTCTGCCCCAACATCAAATCTCATCCTGCCGAGCCTTCCTTTCCTGCTGCTTTAAATCTCCCAGTCCTGCTCCACCTGCCATCGGCCTCTTTGCTCTGCTGCTCATTTTCCCGCACACTTGTCATTCATCTCGCAGCGTTCACCCCAGCCTTATCAGCCGGAATTTTCCAACCCGAGCCTGTCCTCATCTTCCGTGTCCAAACAATCATAATTTGTAACACCGTGCTAACCTTGTAGCAATATCCAGCGGGCGGTCCTGGCCCTGCGTCTTGTGTCTACTGAGCCGAGATTGCAAACAAAATCTAAATGTGGCACCTGTGTGAAACTGCAGGGGCGACAGTGACAACGTGAGCCTCTCACTTCTGTGACTGCACTGATGTCCTTCCCCGCCACCAGACATAAGGTGTACCAATTTCAATCACATGATGCAGTCAGTTCTGGCTGTTATATGGACAACCAAAGATGGTGCAACAATAAGTGAGGATAACTGCAAATTACCCTGCATTTCCCTTTATTTGCTTTAAGGTAAAAGGTATAATATTTGCCTGACAGTGATCAGGTTAGTTTTGCTGAAAGGTGACATAGAATGCTTGTATCGCACATATATGTTAGTTATGGAGGTCTACTTACATATATTAACTTGTTTTCATGATTAAAAACCTCCTAATCGCTGCAAACGAGCCGATCAAAATATCTCCTCACTGACGCTCTCGTCAGCCGCGCTGTTTCAGACCAAAACCACACCCCTAGAATGTGGACTGTGTTGTGATTGGCCAGCCAACGAGAGCTTTCCCACTGTCCTGTGATTGGCCAGGTACCTGGAAGTGACGTAATAGATAGGCCAGCTCTCAGATACACAGCTCCCCCTAATCAAATTAAGGAAGTGCCGATCCGCTTCGCAGAGCCCAGGAAAACAATACAACACTATTTTCTCAGCAGTGGCTGAACTTTTTGTTCTGAAACTGTAGGGTTTCATAAACGAGGTAATGACGCAGGTACACACACAAACGCAGCGTTAATTGGAGCTTCCAACACTGACACGATCTCTTACTTTTAGTATAAGAAATAAATAATGCGTGAGTGATTCTGAAATGTTTGATAATGTTTGACAATGTTTGACTGGACACACTACACCCTGCGTGTTTGCGCACATGTGTGCTACATGAATGTGCGTGTTCTTAAGTCGCTGGCATGGTACCTCTTGTGGGTAGCTCTTGCAGTCTTTACAGATGGGCGGCGGGGATGAGTAGTGGTGGAAGACAGAACCAGAAAGGTTGTCGATCATCAGCATCTCCCCCTCTAAGGTATCCTTGATCAGGAGAGACACGCTATCCAGCCATTGGCTCTCCTGGAACATACATTACACACACACACACACACCCACACACACACACAGACATAACACACACACAAAAAACAAACACACGGGACGCAGGCCGGCAGACCAGTGTTGCACGCAGGTGCAAAACGTGCACAAAGAACACGCAGGGAAACGCATAGACCATTCAAAGGGTTATAAAAATGCGCGCACACAGGTATGATGTTATATTGACTTATTTATGCACAGTCACCCACATGTATGTAGATTTCAAATTTTAAATTAGATTTAATATTCCTTTCAAAAACATCTCAGACACAGCAAACTAGAACAAATCCCCTGATGACTTTGTTGGCCTTCAGAGCCAAACACTGTTCCCCAGTAATGTGACTACAAAACCTCCATTAGCCACGTAAAACATCATTTTACTATCACAGCCTTAAGCCCTGAAAGTGGTGCAATTACATTTGATATATTACCTCAATTAGGCTGTTCAATACCTTGTTGAAACAATTTAAAATTTCAGCATTTGCTTTGTACTCGGCATGATTAGGATAAAAGCAATTCAGATGAATCAGTCGGCACTTTTGCCTGTGTTAAATGATCCACTCTGGCTTAAATCTCAGATCCTGGCAGAAAAATGAACCTGCCCTTTACAATGAATTGTACGCACCGAGCCTGCAGAGCATTCATAACAGTAAAAAAATAAATGTATTATTGTGAGCAGATATAGCCCAAAAGACAACGTGGGACGAGGTCCTCAATCCCAACACGAGGCTATTTTTGTGAAGTATTTCTACCGCATTAGTTACAGCACTCAGATCAGTTATGCAAACACACATCTCTGAGTCACACTGTTATACTACAATCACTCGTGGCTCAGATTTAGTAAATGAGTGGGCTAGAAAACGCTGTCCTCCCAGTGTTATAAATGTCCCGACATCATTGAGGATAAACTGACTCGGCCATATCCAGCTCCGTGTGCAAGTGTAGATACTGTACTCTCTCACACAGGCAGTCCAGTCCCAAGACACTTCACTATGTGTATGTGCAGCACTTGATATATAACGTTTGATTGACTGCGGTGGCCTATGTGCTGCCCTCCGTTAATAACTGTATTAGTGGACAACAATGGAGCCCATCGACAGGAAATGGAAGTTTGAGAGAGAGAGAGAGGGAGGTGTGAGAAGAAATTAATTACAGCCTCTATCTGACTGTCACTGACTAATCTATTATCTCTCCTCTCTGACCCCTTCCCCTCTCTTTCTGCATGTGTGTGTGTTACAAGTCTTTCACCATACAGTCAAAAATGACTTCTTCACTGTGTAATATAGTTGTGGCTGCAACCCTGCATAATTATGTTAATGATTTGTGATCATCATCATTATTATTAGAAGACTAAATATATTTGAGACAGCACAAAAAAAGAAGAAGACGTGTATTTCCATGAATAAACAAATTACAGTCATAGTGTTGTCGCATTTTCCACACTTCTCCAAACAACAAAGGACCTGTGCTGTGCAGATCCGTTGTATTCAAGGGAATGAGAGGGCGACTGAGTGTGTGTGTGTGTGTGTGTGTGTGTGTGTGATAAGCTGCTGCCAGTATGTTCTCTGTGGTCTGCATTAAGTTTCTTTTCTCAGCCAACACTGTTAAAAATGGCTTCATGACGCCAAGTTTAGCTACAAAGGTGAAACTCTCCATGGCAGCCGATGACTCATCCTTATATGTGTCTGCCTGGATATCTTTGTCTATTATTAGTAATTAGAATGTGTTTGTCTTTGAGGCCCCGAGTAAAAAAATAAGTGACCATCTACTGCCTGACTGTGAGGTGCATGTAATCCAACTATAATTTCATCAAATGTACCCTGAGCGTGAAGCGCAGCTTGCGTCTCCACCTCTCCTTGCTATGACAACAGTAATAAAAGGAAAAAACACTATTTAAAAAATAAAAGCCCTAACCTTGACTTTTATATGTTGAATATCACTTTGACAGTTTGGCTTCATTTTGGAAAATACCTAAATTCTAGCTTCACGCTATTAAATTTTAATTGATTTCTTCACACAACTCAATCTACTTCTTCTTCACGCTCCACCCTGAGCTCTGAGGTCTAATAACAGGCAGCTTTTAGATGTGCCAAAATCCATGAACACCATTGAAAATTTTAAATAAACGCTTTTAAAGACCCACCTCTTCTCCTTGGCCTTCACTTCGGGATAAAAATTGTCAACCCGGAGACTTCCATGTAGTTATTACCATTTTATTATTCTGTTATGTCACTATTTTACGGTTTTAATTCTATTTTTTTTATTGATTTTATGTTTTATAATTTTATGTTGCTGTGCCTTTGAATTTGTAAAGCACCTTGGTTGTTTTTTAAATGTGCTCTAGAAATAAAGTTGACTTGATTTGACAATCTGTTCAATGTTTAATAATCTGCCTTAATCTGCCTCCAACCCTGCCATAATTTTATCAGAAACTTCTGGCCACCATTGATATCGCTGCTGCTAACTTAAAGGGAGACAATGTAGGATTTGTTTGCGACAGTTGCAACAAACGATAGCGTTTACCAACTGTGGGGAGAACCCGAGAGCAAACCCTACATTGTGTTACTCTACAGCTCTCAAGTTCCATCAGTTTTAAAAGAGCACAGCAGAGCATTACAGCTAAGACACTGCTGGATTACATCTGGGATTCAATGCAAAAGGATTAGAAGTTTTGAATAAATGTGATTTTTTTTATATATATATATAAACCACAAGAACAGACTGTTCCTGATCCCCCAGATCGGCCTGAGACATCTACTGTACGCTTACAGACACACATGCCCACGCACATAAACACAATCTCTCTCTCTCTCTTTCTTTCTCTTTCTCTCTCGTGTTCATGCACAAACATACACATACTCACTTGTGCTGGTGAGTACAAGGTCCGGGTGGAGTTACAGGAGTTGTACTGTCCTTGGTGTGCAGTGGCCACTGAGTGTTGCAGCTTCCTCACTCCGTCTCCCTTCTCACCTCGGCCATCTCCTCGCTCCCTGGCTGCTGCCGGGCCTCCAGGTCCTGGTGCGACACTGACTAGTCCTTTCTCGACAACCCCACCCCCACAACTGGGGGCACCCATGCAACAGAGGGTGCCCTGGGCCAGCTCCAGCTCAATTTCTGCATCCATCTCCGCCTCCTCTTGGGCCTCCTTGTTGGAGTCGTCCAGGTGCTTCATCAGCACGGCCACCACCACGTTGATGAGCACAAACTGGGCGGTGAGCACGAAGGAGACAAAGTACATGGGCGAGATAAACTGAAGGCTCGGATTGCAGGCATAGTCCACATCGGTTCTGTGGTCTGGTGGGCACTCCCGCAAGGTGTCCTGGTGTCATCGAGGCAGATCAGTGAGGAAAGACATTGAGGACAAGGTTGGTCAGGAGGAGATGGAAGAGGCTCATAAGAAAACACAAAAACATATAAGCCACGGGTGGTATTTTATTTTGAAGGTAGAGGAAGTGGATATAATTAATCAAAGACAACACAATCACTGTAATAATGGAAAATGTATTGTCATTTCACATGAACGTGACCAAGTTCCTTTTAGTTAATTATATAACATTTGTAACTCCTGTGTTTCTGACAAGTTATATAATTGTAAAAACCATAAAACACACAATTGTTGTGCTTCTACTTTTTACAGCAGAGTTCAGTCAGAGCAGAACCAAAGTGACAAGTGTTTTCTGGAGGAAGTGCACATATGTCATATAAGCAGGGACACCATAAAACTATTTCAGCCACCCGAAGCTGAAGCCGCTCTTTTATATCTAATTTGGCATGACAGTTACGCAGTGAACACCTTCTTTATTGCCTTCACTCCCTTTCCATCTTTTTTTTTATTTCCACATTTTTATTTTTTATTTTTTGCTGTAGTTTTTTTCCTTCTTTTAAAGAGGAGAAAGCACAATAACTGGTCAGGGCTTTTAACTCCTTTCCTTTCCTCGAACTGCCACCTTATTACAGATCACTGCAGCTTCCTTTTCTCTCCACTGCCCTCTTACCTCTCATCCTCTGCTTCGGTATTTTCTTTCTCCTCTCTCCTCACTGCACGACTAATTATCACTCTGCCTTACCTGCTTCTTACTAAACCAAAGCTGATCTCTCTCTCCTGCAGCCCAGGTAGTAATTTGATTGCTAAAATGACAGAGATTTACTCTGGGAGGTAACATCTGCAGCCCACTCTTTTGCTTAATGACTCACTACCATCCGCAGCACAGTGTATTCAGTGAGTGCTAAATGGTCCACGCCTGACACGCTGCAGCGTTCCCATTCCCCTCGCAGCATAGGTGTGCGGGGTAGTGGTCATAGCTGTGCTGGTAGTAAAGGTGTGTACAGGAAATTGGTGTGCTGTGTGTGTGTGTGTGCGCGTGTGTGTGTGTGTGCGCAGTGAGGCCCATCGGTACAGAAATCTGCACCCACAGTGCTGAACAAGCACATTTCCATTTCATCAGCAGCCATCACTAGAGCGAAAGATGAGATCCTGACAAACCCGAGTCTCTCTCAGACGTCTACTTTATTTTCAAAAAATGCTTTTGAACTCTAATTCCGATGTGATGTTTGTTCAATATTCTGCATAATCAGGCCACGGGTTAGTCTGTGCACACTGTGTTATAGAAAACAAAAACAGCATCTCTGCCTCACTTGTTAAAAATGCATTATATCCAGGCAAATAAAAAAAATGCCACTGTTTTACCTTCATGATGCCATTCCAGTTGTCGCCCGTGGAGACTTGAAACAATGTAAGGAAAGCCATGCCGAAATTCTCAAAGGTAGCGTGACGACTCATACCCTCACATGGGTAATCTTGATTGCAAACTGAGGATACGAGAAAAGGAGTATAGATAGAGGGGGAGAGCAGGTTGTTGGATCACAGATGAGAGAGAGGAGAGACAGAAATGGAACAGAGAGGGAAAGGAAAAGCAGAAGACACTTGTGAATGTGAAAGCTCGGCATTTATTCTATCATTGCTGTTTGAAAATGTGAAGGAATGCACAATTTTTGTCACTAAGCCGCCTGGATGACTGTCCAAACAAGCCAACTTTGTCTGCGCTGTGAAATAAATAGCAATGTGAGCAAACACTAGTTGTCTTTGAGCTTACAGCCCAAGATAATCTTTGAAATGGCCTCAAGAAAAGTGACACTTCTCACTAATCTGTTCTCCTGCCAAGCTCCAATGGCATTGTTGCCACTGGCTGCAGCTGCAGCAAAATAGAGAAGAAAGTATATCCTCCAACTTCAGTTTGGGTATTTTAGGACACTATGATTACTGTGGGAATTGGTAGATTCTCTAATGGCTTGCCCGACTGCAGGAAAACTGATGAACACGAATACAGGATGAAAAGGAAATGACCTTTTCATGGTAAAGACGAGTGATAGCACTCTGAGACAAAGGCCATTCAGTTACACACTGTGTCAATACACTCCCTTGTCTCACATGGATGAAGGATGAAATGTTTTGATGAATTTAAAAACCGAAACATTCACCACATCCCAACAGAACACAAAGGAGATTTTAGATTTAGGTACAAGTCAGCACTCTACACCCTCATTCCCTCGTCAGTATGGTGACACATTTTAGAAGAATAGTGGTCATTCCTCTTAAATTCAAAGAGTGTAAACACTGTCAAAGGCGACTGAAAGCTAATCTGAGGATTTGTGGTGGACCAAACCTTCTGAGACGCTTTATGTAGGATTTTCTTTTAATTTGCCACCATGCACGTGCAGTACGGTTCAGGGATTAATCCAACTAGTGAAAGAGCTTATGTTCATTACCACATGATACATGACAGAAAGCATTCACACTGAGATCAAAATATAATCCAAATAATTAAGAAAATCTTTATTTTTTTCTCCTTCGTTTTTTTAAATCTATCTACTCTAACAGTTTAGCAACACAGTGTAAACTGACTGGATGCCTTGTGGTGACCACAACACCAGCTATAAGTGAGGAACATTTATAAGATGACCAATAATCGACTGAATAGACGGCTTATCTGTCATCACTGTTAAAGAGAACACTGTTTATGTAATATTTACATGTTTCATGTGACAAAGCACTAAAAGTAGATGTTGTTGAACTTACCTAGTTCTCCAAAAAGCTCTACTCCTAAGGCGGCGTAGATGAAAAACAGCAGCATGAAGAGCAGGCCCAGGTTACCCACCTGAAACACACAAACAAACACACACACACACACACACGCACACAGAGCAAGAGAGTATGTTATTAAAACACCAGTAATTCTTAAAAGACTCAAGGTCACCGATACGTTTATAAAACCTGAACTTGAACCAGTCAGGCTCTGAGGTTCACTCAAAACACTGCCATGGCTTCCTGTCCATTTCTGTTGTATACCCCTGTTTTTCCCCCTACATCACATATATTATATTACTGCCATTTTTGCTTCGCCTTTTGATTTTTCTTTCAGTTATAAAACCTTCCTCAGTAAAAAAATGACTTTAAAGAGCCTCGTGCACATTACAGGAAGGACAATGGTTAAAAACAGTAGGATTAAGAACAGAAATTAAAGCATTGGAGGCAATGGCACCATTGCCTCCAATGCTTTGTGAAGCGTCAGGTTTTTATGATTTATGAGAGAAAGAGAGAGGGAGGGGGAGCATCACGTCATATATATGTCATAAACAATGTCACAGAATGCAAACATCAATTGTGACTATGTTTTAAGCGTTGGGCTAATTTATTAAGTCAGTGTCTGATGTTCAACACTTTCCGTGTGCTGATACCAAATCATCCCGCTTCCTGCTCGGTTCTTCCTCTGAGACGTCGATATAACTGAAGCCCTGATGCAGTTGTGAATTTTTTAACAGCCTGCTGTTACCACAACTTTATAGTGATGATACGGCACGGTATAAACACTCAGGGCAAATTCTAATCCCATTACAGGGATTCAGAACCCACTCTCGTGCTGAAAATCTGTACCACACTGCAAACAATACTGCTTCATTAGTAATGAGGATATGCACTGATGAGATTGCTGAATGGTCAGGATTTCAGGCTAATAAAAATGAATTTCTCTTTTAACATTTAGGTAAACAGCTTGTGTAACTTGTAGCCAAAGAAGGAGTCACACTGCATGCCCGCACCCTCCCTGGATAGAAAGAAATACTAACAAATAAAGAAGTCTAGGCAGGAAATGTCGCTTTAAAAAGCTGTCAGAAGGACCGTGGGTGCATTACATAACATGTAAGCAAGACGCTAACTACTACTTTGGTCACCAAATTAGCAGTGTAGTGTATGATAGACTGGGAGAAATCCTTAAAATAGCACTGGGAATTACATCTTATACTCTTATCTTATAACCTTAAGAGGAACAATTGTGTCACTAATACATACAGTATCTGAAGAAGATGAAGATGCTCAAGCAAACACATGGACGTCTGTGAATATGACACATACACGGGCATCAAAGAGAGTGGAAACTGTACCGTCATTTGCACAAACTGAGTAATTCAGAACAGCAGCACCATAACATACATAATATACACACAAATTATTTTCTTTGATGGCCATATTGCGCCCGTAATTTGGCCTGACTTTTGTTTTTCATATTCAATTCTTATACAAGTATAGTGTGCGAGTGCATACAAGCTACATATAAATGTAAAAAAAAATTGTATTTGAATTTAAAAATGCTTCCTTCTTGTTGTTACGTCAACAACAATCAGTGATATTCCCTTTATAATACAAAGCATTTAAAAATACCCAGCTGTTTGTTTAAGTAAGTGGTGAAGCATTATATTAAATCCTGTGAAGTATTATAGCAGCGTGTCATTATTTCTATGCCTTGCTTTCTTATGTAGTCTTGACTGAAAGTAATGTTTTCGTTCAATCCCTTTTTTCCCCCACTTATATCTTAAATGTTTGGTTGCAATGTCAGTTAGAACTTTAATGTCCTACGTGATGGAACAAATCACACCTCAGATTGAATATTTCCCCAGGTGTGACATGCCTGAATATACACACACATATACATATATATATATATATATATATATATATATATATATATATATATATATATACACACTGTCAGAGACCTCCTGGAACTGTTTAATTAGCCCAAGTTTTAATTACCTCACTCGGTGCCCTTGGGATGGAGCAAAGGGCTCAGTGTTAATGAGAGGGGGATCAATAGAAAAGAAAGACAAGGAAACTGTTCTTTCTCTCTCTCTCACCTCGGCCATCTCTCGTTCACCATACCACCTGTTTACCTGTGTGTGTGTGCGTGCGTGTGTGCATGTGCACAAATGAGATGATCACAGGAGACTTAATTGTTTATAAATAGCGTCACTAAATATACCTAATTATACACTATGTATGTGCAAGGTGTATGCTGCTTTTCACCATATGGCAGCTGGGACTGGCCCCCGGTGGTAGAGAATGAATGAATACAGTATATGCTGTGTAAGATAACTTTGCCTGTGTTTTGTTGTCACTTATTTTGTTAACGTGGTCATTCACAACACCACTACAAAGCCTACAGAGGATACCTCCATTTAGTAAGAACAGCGAGCAAAAACAACTTCACCGTGAGCGCTCTCCATGGTACTGGACAAGCACCAAGTCCTCACTAAAACTATTGAGAGGTAAAGACACAAGTGGACATTTTGACAGTAGGAAAAGCACAGGTGTAAATAATTTAGCTGCTTGGATGTTGTACAAACTGAAGTGCTGTACATGTCTCATTGTATCACTGTCATGTCTGACTGGAACACTTGAACTAAACACATCCATCACAAAGGTTACCCAGAACACTTGAGGAGTTTCCACTCTGAGTTGACATTCTGAAGCAGACAAAAATGTCAGCCGATCAGAGTCAATATTTAGCAGAATCAAAGCAACAATGACATCAAACACTTCTGTCAAGGGTAACTACGGCAACTGATGACAAAAACAGCAACAGTTAGAGACTCTTTCCCCTCCACAGGGCAGCGGTGAACGTCTCATACCATCAGAAAGTCCGATCATGAGACACAGCAGAGAAAAAAAACCTGATAAGAACATCCTGGTTACTGACTGAGATTGTGTGTGTGTGTGTGTGTATTTGTTACCTCTTTAGGACCTTTTCTGGTCCACCTACCTCACCAGGGCCAGTAGTGCTCATGCAGACCAAAACCTGGTCCTATTAAGGCAAAACCTAATTTACATGGAACTGATTAAGTTTAGGGCTAAGGTTTGAATTGTGGTTATGATTAAGGGTCAGGTATAGGCTTTGTTTGGGTTGTCTGAACAAATGGAGTGTGTGTGTGTGTGTGTACCTGAGGCAGGGCTTGAACGACTGTATCCAACAGGGCTCTCATTCCTGTCGCCATCTTCAGCAGCTTCAGCACTGTGTGTGTGTGTTTTTGTGTGAAAGAGAGAGAGAGAGATAGTTTAAGTGTGGGCATTTAAGGGGAAATCCCTCGAGTTCAATTACAGACTAAATGAGAAACATTAAACTGTGGAAAGGTCAGTTGTTAAATTAACACACATAAACACACACACTTAAACACACATGTTTGTGCAGCATTGGCTGCATGTTACTTAGCCCCTTACACTAACCCTAAGCATCACAACTGAATGTCTACCCCCTTTGTGGTCCTCACAAAAATACACATAAAAGACCACACACGTGCACAAGTCCAGTCCCGGCTGCACTTCCTGTAAATACTCTCAGTGAAATTGAATATTGATTTTTGTCAAATGTGTGTTGGAATAAAACTGATAAACCCGTAAACAAACATCACACACCAATGTGCTGTTGCATTGCAGCTAATGTCTCAGTGGTTTTGTGTGTGTGTGTGTGTGTGAATATACCTCGTGCTATTCTCAGTACTCTCATGATCCTGATGATAGTGGGGTTGATGGGCAGAGCAGCACTGATCTCAATCTCCTCCAGGGTGATGCCCATCACTGACAGCAGCACAATGGCCAGGTCCAACTGGTTCCATCTGGCAATTAAGAACACATGATGGAGCGATCACAAAGAAAATGTAATACAATACACACACACAATCTTGTATTTACAGGGGCTCTACTTACCTGGGTGCCATAAGACCACCATGGTATAAAACCACTCACTTTTCAACAACGTACTTTAACAATGATCAAATGAACAGATTTTTAACTGAACAAGAACAACATGATTTTCCCTGCGTGCAGGTTTTCTGACTCATGTGTCTACTGACTGTCTCCATGTAACATGTGTTTAGGGGCATCAGTAAATTCTCGCTAGAGAAAATAGAAAGTAAACGGTATGAGTCACAGCAGAAGAACATCTGATCTGAGATTGCACTGCATCTGGACACTACTAGTTGTTCATTCACCACTCGACTCTACAACAGTTCATGTGATCCTGGTTTGCTTTTTGTTCCAGGTTCATTTACCTCTGTTACTTAGTGTCTTAAGGGACTGTAACACTGGAGTAGCAGCTGTTCATAACTACAAAAGCACAGAGTAAAACAACAAGTTAAATATAATTAAGGTAAAAAAGAATCTACAGGTCAAATGTGTGCTGGATGTAAAAATGCAGTTCTTGTGGTGGCAGTGTGTTTGTGTGTTATACCTGCTACTCTAATAACCCAGTTGTAAAGCTGGCTCACAAGTCTCCCCCAGATTATAAATCACTCTATGTACAATGACTGCTCACAGCTGCTGCTGACACGACATAAAAGGAGACAAAGTGCCGGCTGATAACTGTGTAATAAATTTGGTCTATATCTGTCCATCTAATTCTCATTTCATCACTTTTTTTGTCCATTTCACCTTTTTTTTTTTTTAAATCTTTGATCAGTCCAGCTTCCCCTCAAATATATTATCCGTCTCTTTCCTGTGAGCCTCTCCCTCCCTTCCTTCCTTCCTTCCTTCCTTCCCTATAACTGTTTATCCTCATCCTCCCTCCCTCCTCTTTCAATTCACTGACCAAAATAAGTCAATGACATTAAACCACTATCAGTGTAATATAAGCTCCTAAATCTTTGTCTGCCTTTGATTAGTCATCACTTGGCCCTGACACGAGTCTCATCACTGCGCACATTTAAGTGAGTGACAAATTGATTAATCTGGACCCCGAGTGAATGAACGTGGAAGTGAGCAGGCCAGTGTAGAGGTGTGAGTCCTGCAGAAGTTAGACAGATTTTGTGTCCTCAATGGGGCAATCGGTTACTACATCCTGACAATAACACACATTACATCACATAACTGCACAACTGGACATCCTGGTTGTTGTACGTGTTGGAACACTTGACAGCTGGTGGAATGGCAATATGGATATCTGGGAGAAAATTGCAATCTCTTGCTTCTTTAAAGAAGACATTTCCTTTTGTATTGACATCAGTGATGATGTGTAGTAATTGTCACAAAATCAGTATTTGACCAATTTTTTTTGGTTTAGACAGTGTGATAACAGAAGAGAACACACATCAGAGCCAGCTCAATTATTTAAAAATATTTCATAATCCTCTTTATCGTTGAAAGTGTGACTCTGGGTTCCATTTATAGTGATCAAAGCAAAAGGCGGATTTGTTCAGATATTACACTTTGAACTAAATAGCTGTTCATTGGAGCACTATTTATATTCAATGTTAATTCAAAATATCAAGATAGGATGTTAGGAGGCATGTTATGTGCTTTATTGTTTGTGTCCTATTAAAACAGTGGCTTTGCTGAGCAGACACAGATTGACAATGTTATTTTTGGTGGCATTAACTCTTCAGCTGCTGTGAAATATAAAGCTCCTTCTGCAGCATCTAATCCAAGGGGTCATAAAAAGGCCATAAAATGCTGATAGATAAGCACACAGATGCAGTTACATGCGGACAAAAGGGGAAACACTCATCACACCACCAGCACCTTAAAGTATAAATCCACATTGTACCTGTCTTTGAAGAAGCGCCGAAAGCCGAAAGCGATGAGTTTGAGAATTGATTCCAGCACAAAAGTGGAGGTGAAAAAATAGTTGCAGTACTTCAGCACAAGATCCAAAGACTGGGAAAAAAGAGGAAAGAGAAGGTGTGTGTGCGTAGTGTAAAGAGTGGCATATCAGCAGCATCAGCAGGGAAAACTGTAGAACTGAACCTATTGTTCGCAGAATAAAATCAAACATTGTCAGTGCAAAAACACAGTGTCCCCGAAATTTTAAAGAGAATTGTATTTGCATGGTATTCAAATATTTCTGAGGTAAGCACATTTTAGTCGCTCTAGTTCCAATTTTGCAAGCTGTTTTATCCTTTCATAAAGAGAGCGGAAGCTTGCAACATGTGGGCGGCTGCCAAATGTCAGGACCAACAGCTGACAAACACAGCCAAGACCTGTGATATTTATCTGATGCTTGGCCAGTTGGAGAAAGCTTGCTCAATTGTAAAGGTCAAACGGGCATCTTTTGTAAAGAATAATCAATTTTCCCTCTTTTTTGCGCCCAAAAAAAAGAAGCTATCACAAGCTTAACGACTTCCCATCATCACACGTGAATGGACAGAAACATGTACTGCACAGATCAGCATTCAGTCCATCCACAGCGCCTCTGTATGAACCGCAGCTACTCACAATACAAGTTGTTAGACAGACAAAGGGTTTCTTTTGTGGTAACAAGTTACTTTGAGACTGGGGATGTGAGAGTTAAGTTGCTCAGCTCTTTGCTTACATAAATGAAAGTGCAAACCACATTGGACTTGTGTCCGTGGGACTTCCAGAAGGATTTCAGCCCTGATAAATCTACCACAAGGTCTACCTTTAAAACAAACTAAGCTTTTAAGGCTCCACTTTCCACACACTGTATCCTGCAATAACTGAGTAGAGACATTTTCTTTGTGCAAAAGCACCTTGTTATCCTCTACCAATAAATAGCCAGTGTGAGAGGTGTGTCTACAGATAAAGGACCTGGTTTGCACTTCTCATCTAAAACAGCACCTGTCTCTTCATGCTCATCGGTCAACTCTGCATCTATGGAGAAACGGTGTCTCTCTCTTTCTCTCTCTGCCCACACAGACAAACATTCCGTCTTACATGAGGTTGATTGTAGTGCTCCAGGGACATGGTGATGACGTTGATACAGATGATGAAGGTGATGATGAGGTCCAGGTAGTGGTTGGTGCACAGTGTGTGGATCATCAGGCGCATGTTGCCATAGCTGGCATAGTAGGGCAGCTTCTGGGCTTCTATTGGTAGAAACATTTAGGAATGTATTTTAAAACATATAAACATTTGCTTTTGGAAAGGGATGAGGTTTTAAAATACTTCTTACAAAATATTCTCAAGCCTATATGGTAATAAAATTACAACTTGCATTATACATCATACATAGGACATTTAAAAATAGATGACTGCTAGAAATTGGAAATGCATGACAGATCCTCTCTCTGATGTGGTACAGGGAATTCTTGCATAGTCGACCTGCTCTTTACTGAGCACGGGGGAATGGAAAATGTAAAGGCTTTAATCAAACACAATAACTGCTTTCTCTCCCTTTTTCACCCCCTCCTCTCAGTCCTCTCGCTTACTTCTCCTCTTCTTTTCCATGCGCTTCTGTCGCTTCTCCTCGCGCCTCTTGGCCTCCTCCACCTCCTGGTGCTGGCGGCACTTGTGGAAGTTCTCCACCACCACACCCACAAACATGTTCAGGACGAAGAAGCTAACGATGAGGAGGAAGGAGATAAAATAGAGCAGCATCCAAGGGTTGTTGTTGGTCACTGGCTGGAACCGCAGAGTGGCAAATGTGACGTGACAGAAGGAGACAAGACAACAGAGATGAGAGGAGAAAGAAGAAGAAAGAGAGTTAGCTAAAGGTAAACATGTTACATTTACATTGTGGATAGTGTAGATTGTGCTTCTTTTTTTTGTCTAGCTTATATATATATGTGTGTGTGTGTGTGTGTACCTGTTGGTCCACAGCCACAGCATCCAGACCATGATACATGATGTTCACCCAACCGTCTTTGGAGGCGAGTACAAACAGGGACATCAGAGCCTGGATGACAGGAGCCAGACAGAAAAGGAAAGGAAAAAAAAAATAAGACGCTCTACTTCACATTCTTATAAAAAATGCAATTCACATACAAAATGCAAAATAACACACAAGTGACACTAACCTGTCCCAGGTTGTCAAAATTGTATTTATGGTGAACCCACTTGTAGTTGGCTTGCAGACAGTCAGACTTGTTGGTGATGTTTTTGACATCAGGGCCAAAGCAGTAGAAGAACTTGCCTTTAAACAACTGTCAGAAGAATAGTGACACCAAGCTGTTGATGCAGCTGCGTACAAAAACTTATATATAAAAGAATAACTTTCATTGAGTTCTTTGATGAGATAAAAAAGATCCGGTGGAGTGAAATAATGAGCTGGTCAAAGATCAACAGCAGCTGGAAAATGTGTGCAGTGATGATTAGAGCTTATAGAGACAGAGAAAACAACGTGTGCCTCTAAACATGGGTGCTTTGAAGCAAAAAGAGAACGCAAGGGAGAGGTTTTCTTTTTTCAAAAAGCCTCATCATGGTGAGGAAAACAGTCCAAAATAATATGGAAATAGTATGCGTCCTACCTGTACCCCAAGAATGCCAAAGATGATGAAGAAAGCACAGCAGATGAGGACAATGTTGCCAATGGGTTTGAGAGAAGTGATGAGTGTCTCCACCACTAACTTCAGACCTGGAGCTCTGCTGATCACCCTGAACAAAGACGAAGGAGTACGACGAGAACAGAAACAAGAATGTGAAAGAACAACAGAGGAATCAATAAAAAAGGTTATGGGAGTGGTCTTAGTATTAACTCATCATTATATCATTACATACTATGTGACAAGATAACAACTGGAAGATATGGCAAAGCTGTTGAGGCTATTATTTGTTTATCTAACTGAAGATAAGATGTTCTTTGTTGTTGTCGGTACCTGAGGGGACGCAAGGTTCTGAGCAACCTGAGTACTCTAAGCACCCCGAGGATCTTTGCCCCACCTGCCATTGACACAACAATGTCAATCAATGACACAAAAACCAGGAAGCCATCGAGAATGTTCCAGCTGCTCCGCAGATATGCCTGTTCCCCCACATACAGACCCATGGACACCACCTGAAGACGAGAGGAAAAGCAGGTGAAAGCATATGTTGGCACAGACTGTGTATGTTCGGCACATGCACACAGCTTGATGCAGTGTTTGGCTAAGCACTTGTGGAGGCAATGAATCGACAGAAAAAAAGAAAAATAAATAAATAAATTCTGCCACTGACATATGAAGCTGTTTACCAACTGTCCGGTGAAGCTTCAGAGGGATTGTGTGGGTTAGTGTGCAAACATGTCATGACGGTTGAAAAATCACTTCCTGGCAAACACTTTAGGTCTGAATGCCAAAATGTAAAGTGAGAGTTTTCACAACTGCGAGTGTGTTTCCTTTTTACACATTTTCTGCTTGGTGTTGAGAAATAGAAAGTAATGGGAAACTAATGGGAAATCATTAGAGCTAGTGAATGTGTTAGTGACGAGTGCTACAATTAGCTTCAAGCTGCCTCATAAACTAACCAGGTTGTGCATCATGCTGACCAGTCCTGCTGTGCTGTGCTTTTTTTATTTGGCTACATCTTGTACACAGCAACACACCGTAGCAGAGTCCAACAGAGAGACAAATGTTACGCAGTCACACACAAAGCAACACACACAATGGAGATACACGAGGCGCAGACAGACAGAGGCTTGGAGGGAGACGTGTTCGGCTTGGCCCGGGGGCTGACAACTCTGTGGCTCATTGATGGGCTGTGATTGGTTAATAATTGATTGTGGTGGTGCATAATTGATGGCCCATTTGTGCCAGAGCCTTTTTGCAGAGAATACGCAGACAATGGCACAGAGAGGGAGAGCAAATAAAAGAAAAGGAAGGGTGGAAAAAAAGACTGATGAGTACAGAGGGACCCTAAGAAAGCGGCTTTAAAAAAAGAAGCAGTCAACAGAAGTGTGGGGGAGTGCTGGAGACGGACCGCATCCATAAGAGAAGACTAGCCACTAATTAATGACATTGCTTAATTGCTCCATTCCAAGAGAACATGGAAAGTGCCAGGAATGAAGGGAAGGGGTTGAGCTGTGGGAGCCCTGAGGCGAAGGCAATTCAAAGTGAGAGACAAACAGGGGGACACAGGAAGGCAAGTGGACAAAAAAAGATGCCAGAACAGCCACACACTTCACTTGACTCATTGGTATAGAGAGGCAGGTTGTAAAATGTTACCTTGAGTGTCATTTCGCCCACAAAAATGGCAGTAAAGATGTAGTTGGAGATGGTTAGAAAGACTCTTTCCTGAACAGAAGGGGAGAGAAGAGGATCCAGTCAGAGAGAGGACATGGGGCAGTTAGGGGTAGTAAAGGTTTACTCATTGCACCTTTAAGATAATAAAATCGAATTCTTCCTTGGAGAAAAAGCTGCCACACATGCACAACCACGTCAAATGAATTTACCAAGCTGCCTTGTAATATCTTGGGCCTCTCCAAAGCTACTGTGATGCAGTTGGAGAAGATGAAAGCCAGCACCACATAGTCAAACAGCTTATGGGCTATGATGGACTGGCACATCTGCCTGAACCTGGAATGAGTGGAAACAAGAATAGAGAAAACACTGATAAATGAAAAGGAAAATAAATAAATGAATAAATAAACTGCGGGGGGAAGACAATGTATACATTAGGCCACCATTTGATCAAATGCATTTTCAAACCCTCTTCCATCAAATCAGAATGGAAGCCAAGTTCCCTCACGGTGCGCGGGAGCTCTTTCTTATCTTGGTGAGTAAATAGCTTCATTTAGCCCATGTTTACATTGCTCCTAATTCAAAACAAATTACATCAACAACTCTCTCAGAGGCAGTAGATTCCGGAGTACAGTGTTCTGCTGGGAGAGGAGATAAGAGAGGAACAAAGCGAGTGACAGGCAGAGAGAGAGAGTTGGGACATAAACACTGAATATGTGTTAAAACCAAGCGTGTGACATTGCGTGCTGCCAAAAAGCAATTATCTCCACTGATTGCTTTATTTGAATAGCTGAAAAGGAGCAGAATTGAGTAAATATATTTCGGAACTATTATGCAACATACGTTGACACATTTAAACACACCTATATGAAACCCTGCTCTGCAGATTCTGACACAACATCACTGCATTAATGCAAAATGTAATCAATTGCCTTTGGTAAACAATGAGGTATGTTTCCTTTCTCTAAAAGGAGGAGACAGTGGGGGGAAACATCCCTTTGTTATTTACAAGGAGGCGATCGATACTCTAATGTAGTCCCTCTCTGTGGAAGTTTGGCAACCCATCGTTCCTGTTGATGAGATGGGGAACGGAATCTTCCCATCCATGCTTTGGTGGGAAACTGTATATACTGTGGTCAGCTGATAATGTGTGTGTGTGTGTGTGTGTGTGTGTGTGTGTGTGTGTGTGTGTGTGTGTGTGTGTGTGTGTGTGTGTGCGTGTGTGTGTGTGTGTGAGCGGCTGCAGAGCTAGAAAAGAACATTCTAACCCGACACTAAACACTCTTTGTACAACAGGGAAAACAAGCACAGCTAAAGTGACTTACTTGTTCTGTGGGGAGAATAGGAAGACCGACCAATCCTCTCTGGTCTCACACCAGTCTGGTTTATACGCCTCTAACATCTTCTGGATGCGGAAGCACAAGCTCTGCAACAAGAACAGGCATCATTATGTATTATGGCGCTCACAGACAGAGCCCATACACTGCAATGCACACAACTTATCCACACAGTAAACACCAAAAAGACGAACTGAATTGCACAGCAAAAGAAACTTCCTGTTTGGACTCCTTGGTGAATTATTTACAAAAGTGAAACACTTCTTCGCAACAGCGTGGAGGATCTTCCAACAGTGCCATCTGTATAGCTCTCTCTCCTGCTGTCTAAATAGTCTTTTCTAATTAACCTTGTTTCTCTTGTACACAGACTTGTTTACAATGAAAACAATGGGACTCCCATGAGTGCAGGCTTTATACAAATTACCCGAAGATCCTACACAAGAGAGCACGAGCTTAATGCATTGTGTAGAACCTTGTAATTTAACACAAAAGCTAATGCTTGGATTTTCAGAATCACATGTTTTACTGATCGCTGATTGATACATAGCCTTAATAATTATGTGATGCTGACCTGCATCTGTGGAAGGTACAGAGGAAAACATGTAACATGTAAAAACCTATAACCTTGTTCACACTACGAGAATTCCAGCTTGATAATCCGCTCGCAGACGAGTTTTGTAAGTTGTGGCTAATTGCCAATAATCAGCTGGTGATTAGCGGTTGGCAGTGTAAGATATGCAAATACATGCCTCACAGAGACTTTATGACACCTCTATGCTGGGTCACAAACCCCAATCTCATTCCCAGCCGCTGGAAATGAGCACATCGTGTAATGCGGGACGTACAACAATGCTCCGACTCTGAAAGTGGTGTAGTGAGTACATGGATAAGCTTGTCCTAATGCTATTACGAATAAATTACCTCCCTCCCACAAACACATAATAGGAACCTACATAGTCAATGTCATCATCCAGATCCTCGCGTTCCTTGCTGCGTGCGTTCACCTGGGGGAAGACATTAGCCACCATGTGGCTCTGGGTGTTTGCCCCTCCAGCCTGTTCATTTCTGTGTCTAGGTGGGGGCTGGAGGAGCTGAGGGAGAGGGGTCTTCCCATTACAGTCTTGGTGGGTCCCTCCGAAACCACCCAGACCGTCGCATCCACCGCCACCACCCCCACCAATCATCATCCCCCCAGAGAAGCTCTTCTTCCTGTGGTGAGCATGGAGCGTCGTGGGGGGCAGCGGGTGGTGCGGTGGCAGTGGAGGGTGTGGGGGTCCAGGCACCTGAAGCAGGTGAGGCAGCTCCAGGGATAGAGCTCTGCGGTCTCTCCTGGGCACAAAGTGACCAGGCAGCATAGGGTGGGGAAGGTGAAGAGAGTGAGACGCCACCGCAGGGGGGGAGAGAAGAGACTCTTCCTCATCCTGGTCTGGGTAGTGCTGGTGCCGGCTTTGGGAGGAGGAGGCGCGGGGACCACGGATGCGGAGGCTTCCTCCGACCAACCCTCCGAGGCCACCTAGGCCGTAGCCATAGAAGGGCCTCGCAGAGGTGGAGGTGAAGGCCGGACTAGCAGAGGGAGATGAGGAAGAGTATGGACAACCACCTCCCAGACTGTTCCAGCTCGAACGACGGGCCCACAAAGCCTGAGGATGGGGAGGCAGTGTGCGACCCCAGTTGTGATAACCACGACATGGATACTGAGGGAGAAAGAGAGAGATGTGATTTGACAATCGCACTCATTTTTACAATAATGGATTTTAAAAAACAGCAAAATTAAAAAAGGTAAGTTGTTACTGTGTTGTTTGTAATTATGAAGAATAAAGTAACTGGAGATCTGTCCCCGCCTGTCGCCCTATGTCAGCTGAGATTGGCACAGCACCCCCCAATGGATGGATGGAAATCAAGATGATGGATTATATAATGTGAATGTATAAGTAATATTCAAATGACATCACAGGACGTTGTACATCTGTGTGAGTAGCCCTTAGTTAAACTTTAACATGGGTCAAAGCATTTAATAAGCTAAACATTATTGTGATGAATATAATTGAACCAAATAAATCGTTGGAAAAACCTATGATACAGGGCAGACAGACATGAGAGAAACTACCCACACTTACACAGTCACATCAAAACACAATGGCGAGCAGGTCGACCAGCAACTAACAAAAGGACCAGCAGCTATTTATTTCCCAGCCTCTCTCATTACAGTTATTTCCACTTACCACTGCCCTCTGCTCCAGGTTTGCCCTGCCAAGAGAAATAACGCTGTTCTTCCTGGAGCCAAGAGCGAAGGTCAACCTCTCTCCAGGGAAAAAACCGGCAGGCAGCGAGGGCAAGTCCAGGTGTCCATTTGGAGTCAGAGTACAGATCTTGGGGTCTGAGGGAAAGCGAGAGCAGGAATAAGGAGGAGGGAAATGATGAGATGAGAATGGGAAAAAAAAGAAAGAAAGAAAGTAAGGAAAACGAGAAGCGTGATGGATGATTGTTGAAAACAACAGTGACATAAACAAGAACATGACGTTCACTCATTTTGTTTGCTTATTCTTTGCTGCTGCACATCAGTCTTGAAACAACGTCATGGACGGCGCTTCATTTACGTTGTTATAGATAAAGCCAGTGGTCCATTCTCAAATATGTGTTTTGGTGGAATAGTTACCAAGACTCATTCACATCGCTGCGTTGCGTTCACGTAAGTTAACATTTAAAAGGTACAGTATGTTTAGGCTGAGAACAGTGATCACCAGAGGCTCAGTGTGCGGCTAAATGCTACACTTTACTGCTTGATGCCTCGGCTGGCTTCTGGTGAGTTCACTTCTGTTATGCCTTCAGGGAGAATAGCAAGAGGGTGGATGGAGTGTTGGCATTAGGCATGCATTATTAAAGATTGTTGAAATCAGACAACAAGCAATGTTCTTGATGTCAGAGGCGGAAATCAAAAACTTCCTGAAATGATTGCTATTGCTTTGCCCTTTTAGTCACTATAGTCACTACTGGGGAAATAGTGTTAGTGTTAAAACAATACGTTTCTTTTCACAGCGGCCATTTTAACAAGAAAATGCAGGTTTTGTTAATCGATGCTTCTTGGAAAGCGACTATCTGTGCCAAGACTTGGTATTTTTCTGTATTTGCAAAAAATAAAAACAATCTGCATAAGACTGTCAACATGCGCAGTGTGTGCATGGCGATGATCTGTGAGTCCCACATGGTGAAGAAGAGACAGGCTGTCATCATCAGGTGTCATCACTCCAAACCAGCAGGTCTAGCAGATCGTTTGAGCTAAACAGTCATTTCACCGCTGAACAAACTGTGAAACAAATCATGGAATCTCAGTGTGTGAGGATCCACATTATAATAAGTAAAGCACTTTAATAGATCTGTTGAATTTGGGAAACTAATTGTTTGGGTGTGTGATGTGTGTGACAGCACTGTTGTTGATGGATGCTGTTTGTATACCTGACATCTGCTGTGCGTATGGCAAAATGACCAATAAATATGTGTGTGTGTGTGTTATTAAAGTTGTTTTAGGCAGCATAGTTTTAGTTCTACATCTCCTCATCATCAGCAGTTGGTCAACAGAAGGAACACTTTGCAGAAGCCGTGTTTATTTCTGCAAACATTGTGCATTGAGCCTTTGTTCGTGACGTAAGCCAGTGGAACTTTCATTCCGCTTAAACGGTGTTAATGCAGGCTGGTTTCACTGAGAGCACCAAGGTTCGGAAAGGAACCAGAGCCCCAATCTGAATCATGCTGTCTTAGCCGGTGTGAAAGCACTGCCAGAGGCATTCAGTACCTGAGAGATGCAGAGAGTCTTTCTGCTTATCATTCTCCTCGAAGTTACAGGAAGATCTGTCGTCATCTGAGTAAGAGCGGTTTGCATCGCCCTGTAACGAGGATAGTGAGCAGCAAGAAAGATGGTGGGGCAAGAAAGAGGTACAGAGAAAGGGAAGTGTCGAAAAAACAATCAAGGATAAGCAAATGATGAAATGAGCTGAAATCTATTGTTCTTCAAATTGTGCGAGCAAATTGCCATTGATTGGGTCAGATAGTTTATCCCTTGTCACATAACTTTTCATTCATTTGCTTAGTGTCTGATGCCAAAATAGTTGAAAACATCTCACCTCAGCCTGGAAACCCTCAACCAAGATGGCCACCAGTAAGTTGAAGAGCACGTAGTTTCCAAAAGTCATCAGAGCCACAAAATAGAGAGCAGCACAGGGTGAGGTGGACGCCATGCCGTTGTACAACACCATGTTCCAGTCCTCCTGAGTCAGAATCTGCAGCACAAAGACACATAGCGTAGACCACAGGAAAACACACATATTGAGAATACACACAGACACAAATCTCGTGCACATGCTCAAGCACATCTGCTCAGGCCGTACAAAGAAAGGGTTTAAATTGTGTTTAACACATTTGTACCTGAAAGACCGTGACAATGGCCCAGAGAAGGGAATCAAAGTTCTTCCTGTCAGGCACTGTGTCTCCTGCGTCTGTCTTCAGACTGAACTTACAGCCAAATATATGCATCCCCAAGATACTGCAACACACAAAAATAAAAAAAACAGCCACATAAGAATATAGTGCATTCAGTGTTTCCATTAATTGTTAAGACTGTGGTGTTGACCCCTATTTTCATAATGAACCAAAAAAAGTATACTACAAGTAGACCCATCTGCTTAACATGGCATAAAAGATAAAATCAAATTCTGTCAAAATCATCAATAAAGAAGCCTTATCCCTTTTCATAAACTACATTACACACACATTCATGTCAAAATATACACAAGTGTAGCCACCTATACAAAAGCAGTATACTCAAGACAAATGCCTATTACCATTTACTTCAAAGTTTAATTTAACGTCGCTCATATTCCCATTTCCTCTCCTGTGTGTTTTACCTTTCACTGACAGTTTGCAGTTGTTCGAAGGCTGCGAGACCCAGTCGAGGCTTCTTTTCCTCATTCATGTCTCGCCATCATTCATCACTGCTTTCTTTTATAGTGATTATGCAGAGGTCTTAAAAGTTTAAGTCTTAGCTGAGAGGCAGCGTACATTAACTGCCCCCAAAAAGCTACAGTGGCGGGGTGCCAAGTGCCACTTGCTAAGGACAGCATTAGCTGGCTAAAAGTTCTGGTGCCACTCTCGATACACTTACTGTTTTATTGCTGCGCTGTATAATTAAAAGAGGCAGATTGCCAGGTAAACATACTGCACACACACACACACACAGATTTGAGCAGAAGTGAGTTAATATAATTGCACGGCTGCACTGTACAACTCATCAGTCACGATGTGAATACAACATAGTGTAATTCATCTTGTAACAATTGCAATCAATTATTTAAATGACATTAAATAGGATGGTTGGCGAAGGGAGCTTGTATGTGTCACCCCTTTAGGACATTTTCTGGTATAAAGTGATCGATGGTGTTCCTGTAAACAGCAGTTTTCAACATCGCAATGTTCATTTAGGTAGAAAATGCTGCATTTCGTCGTATAGGGACACATGTAGTTTAGGGGATCATTTCAAAATGTTAGGACGACTTTGATTTTACAGCCGCTACAATGATCGGTGTGATTCATCACTGAACTCGCGATGTAAAGAGCAAAGCATCGCTAATGGTGTATCGCTAACGCGGTTTTTACAGTCAAGAGCAAAGACATTCATGTACATTTTAAATCGCGCCAAATGATCATTACACCAGTGTAATTTCAGATCAGTCTCGAGCTGATCATTTATAGATCATCACTGTTTTTTGGCCTAAAGCCTGTCTTATTTCATGGAACGTCTCATGTTTAATGCTTTTATTATGTATTTATACCCATGTTAGGCGGCTCATCTGTCAATTATCATTATCCACAGTTTCACATCTGTTCTCCTGCTGCACACGTTCTTGTTCTAAACTTTACCTGAAGATGAAGATGAAAAGCATGAGCAGCATACAGAAGGTGGCCACATTGTCCATGGTCTTCATCAGCACCACCAGCTGCCGCCTCAGCGCAGGCATGAACCTCACCAGCTTAATGACCCTCAGCAGCCTGAAGGTCCGGAGCACTGACAGACCGCCGTCTGCTTGGCCGATGATCTCACACACACTGCATGTCGAATTGCACGGTTGTGTACACGCACGTGTAACCGTGACAGATACAGAGATAATAAGAAATTGTGGGATGTGGAGGAGAAGAGGGCATTTGGATAGTGAGAGAGAGAGAGACACAATCAGGGAACATGGGGAGAGATAAAAAGGAATTAGTGAGTGCTCTGCATCATAATCCATATGGGTGATAACAGACTGATGCTGCTCGACAGTTCCTGTGTTAAACATGTGTTATGTAAAAGAAGCAGTGTAATTCAAAGCACCAATGGAAAGTGGACAAAGCAAAGACTGGGGGAGCTTTAACATCCACATTATAATCTCGTTGCAGGAATTCATAACACATGCATTTAATGTACATTCTGATTAATCTAAAGAATAAAAAGATACTCGATGCTGTGTTGTGATGACTAAATGCCAGTTGCGCAGCCATTTAGTAGGTTACAAACCTGATGATAACAATGATGCCATCAAATATGTTGTAGGGGTTCCTCAGGTACTCAAAGAAGCCAAAAGCAGTCAACTTGAGGATCATCTCCAGTGTGAACATGCTGGTGAAGACGATGTTGCAGATCTCAAGGACATTGGTCAGCTCATCGGGCTGGGCGGCGGAGGTCACAGAAACAGAGAAGTTAAAACAACAATTAAGGTGGGACTTGGGGTGCGAGAAGAACAAAGCACAACAGATTTGATATTCAACCTCACAGCTCCCGCGACAACGACGACTAAATACGCAGGACATTTTTTTTCTGTTTGCTGAAAAATGCTCCCTCTCAAACTGTCACTGACACTTAAAAAGAAAAATGGCCTTCAATCCGGTATGTATCATTTCAAATAGGAAACATATGGAGATGTTTAAGATGTTTAAATAAATAACTCATCAGCCGACACAAACAGCAAAATGACCATGGTGCCAAACACAGGCTGAATAAGTTATCTGGAACTGGCAAAGAAACTCATGCAAACAGCGAAAAGCACATTGATGTTTAATTTAATCCTGGATTTATTTTCGTGTGTGCGTTGCACGATATGGATCAGATGCTTTCACTGATACCCCCTGTGAATTTCAGTTTCAAAGCCTGTGTAGAAATAGCAAGTTAGTGCCGCCAAAGTTAGCTTACCATGAGAGAAACACATCTCTAGCCCTTTCCTACTCTAATCCGCTTTTCCTCCCAATCAGTCTCCATCCGCCTAGTTTCATCCATTTTTCTCTCTCTTTTCGGAGTCTCATTATCTGGCAGAGCCATCTATCTACAATCAATATTCTCCCGTCGACCAGAGGAGGTAGACAGGGAGAGGAAGAAGAACCTTGCCAACGGAGGAGCAAAGAAAGGAGTGTGACATGGGAGTAGATGGATAGCATGATGGGTGAGGAGGAGGGAAGCGTAATATTCGATTAGAGGTGAGAAATAGCAAGAATGATAGAAAGGGATGGGAGGGGGGGGGGGAGGAAATAATCTCACAAAACTATCCTATATCTCATGAGCTTGGTTTCAGCCTACAATGCTCCAGCCTGAAAAAACTCTACTGAGGCTCATTTGGGCTCAGTCGTGAGACGCAGGGCGGATCAGTGGACTACAGATTGGTTAAGATCTGTCATTCACACACTAAACCATAATATGGGTTGAGGGAATCATTTTTTTTAGGTTGCCAAATAAATGTGCAGACTTTATAGCCTTTTACTTAAGCAGCATTAAATAACACATGCATCAAATTAAAGTTTATGAGATTAATTGAAACATATGCAGCATATACTGGAGATGGCTGTGATTAAAATAATATAATATAAAGTGTTACAGAAATAACATATATAGTTAAGTAGTTAGATATGATATATTATGCAGAAATTACATTATATTATAATATATCAAATTATTATATGCACCGATTGCTTGGTTTATTTTTTTGTGAATTGGGTCAGGTTAGTTTGCCATCTTGAAAAAACATTGGGTTCTGATTTAGATTTTAAAAAAAAAAAAATAACATCACCTTTGCACTAGATTTACGGCAGCATGGCCCCACGCCTGCAGTCTAATTACAGGAAATATGGTCACAATGTCCCCGTGTAATTGTCCCAAATAACATCCAGAAAAAGTGCTTCTGAGAACATTATTCAAAAGGTCGAAGAAAGACCTTTAACCTCTTAAATAAAACCATATTAAATACTTGTAGAAGACTTTGTCATGATTAGTGTAGATATTGTCCGAATTATGGCCATAAAAATGTTTTGTGGTGTTACTGTGACACACCTTTGACTTTTAAATTCTAACACCATATTAAGTGGAGGTTTGTGCCAATTTTGAAGTATTTCCCTTGAGGCTTACTTAAGATACTGTGGCTATGAGAATGGGGCAGACTTGGAAGAACACGATGACATATTACATTATATGAGGATAGAAAATGCAGACACTACGTGACGATAATAAGGAAACAAAATAATCAGTAAACGGGTATGTGTGTGTATGTGTGTGTATGTGAACATCTGCTTAAGTTACATGTTTGATGAATATGAGAATAGAGGAATGTGAGTTAGGAGTCTTCTGACACAAGTGATCTTGTGAGATTTATGTTGATGTATTAAGGGAGAAAATGTTATGTAATTTAATCTAATTTAATTGAATTATATATGCATTAAAACACTGTAAAGAAAAATCAATGTTAAGCACAAAATGCGAATATATATATCTATGTATATAGATATATATACACACACAGAGGTACAGAGGAATTGATGGACCACCTGTCATGAGAAATGTTAAAATAGAGCTTATGTAGACGAGTTGCAGCAGGATGGGATGTTTGAATATACACAGACACAAAGGACACAAACAAATTGAATCCCTTCACTCTCGGCTCTGACTCTGACCTATGTCCAAAACTCTCCGACTCGTCACCAGAATAAACACGGAATATGAGATTTAGCACTATTGACAGAACCATCACATCAAATGACATCACAGTTGAACTCAAAATACCACCATTCAACGCTCCCCCCTTGCTTTCTCCCTCCTCGCTGCTTTCCTTCCTCTTGCCCCATCATCTCTTATTTCCAATCATGTTTCTGCTCATTTTCTTGTGTATGTTTCTCATCCATTATTTTCTACCTGGTTCCTTTACTCCGCTTCTAAAACAGCCGCGGTTGCTGGTCTTTGAAACACGGGAAGCTCATTTCAGGCCGAGCTGAGCTTCCCTGGAAGTCACTATTTTGCCTCAAAAAACCTCTTCTGTGACAAACAGCTGATTCCGAAGGAACTAGTGACACGTTCTAATTGGACACGTGTAGTATTGTAATGTAAATACAACACATTTGACATTTTAGGGGAAGCTGAATTCCCCTTGCCGTCTTAGAGCAATCACCACTGGCTTCTAAAGAACAGCATTTAATTGTTTTTATCCAGTTTTCTCCATCAAAGTGTGCTCTCAGTATGTTGTTGTTTATACACGAGATATGAATGAATGTGCCACAACTTCCAAGCCTAAATTACAATGTGCCAATTTCTTTCATACAAAAAAAGCATCCAGACATGAACGCACTCATCACAAGTCAAATTCAACATAAAACATCATTGTGAAAATTTGCAAATGTACAAAACAAAAAAGAAAAAAACAATATGCTTGAACATTTCTCCTCGGCTGGGTGTGTTGCAAAGAGGGAAAGTCATTTTTCACTGAGGAAGATATCAAAAAACTTTGTTTGTCAAAGTTTTGACATTTTCATCTGCAAAGCAACACTCACTTGTGTAACTGTTTTTGTGCCAGCTTAGGAAAACTGTGAAGGGAGAAATACTCAAACGGCAGACAAAGCACCTGCGTGCATGTGTGTGTGCGTATGTGTATATGCTTGGGAAAAGTACACATTTTCCACATACACACGCGTTCACACACGGATCACACGGGGAATTGAGCTGAAAACTGCTGTGTAACCGGCATCTGCCTTGCTCTTCCCCCTTTCTCACTTTCCTTCCCCCACAACCATTGTTTATTTTTAGAGTCTTCATTCGATGAGAGAAAGCAACTACTCTGAACACCGTCAAAGAGGGTGTAGGAGGATAAGACGGACAGAAGGAGAGAGGGAGGGAGGGAGGGAGGAGGGACAGGGTAAAACTACAGAGTCAGAGTAGATAAGACACTTGGGGGTAAAGGAAGAAGGGAAGGAAGAGAGACGGAGAGAAAAAAAGGAGTGGAGGAATGTGGAAGAGATGAGTGCACAGAGGGATTTATGGAGGACATAAGGGGAGAGTGATGGATATAGAATTAACAAGAGAGAGAGTAGAAGAAAAGGAGTGAGAAGAGAAATGAGGGGGAAACGAAAAAACTGCTTCGTATGAATGCACCTGTACCTACATACACAGAGCTTAACAAATGTATTACGGGACAACACACAGTAAATATTTTAGAAATCTTTCAAAAGAACTAAAAATGTTATGGTTTATTTATTTGGCAAATAACAAATTGAATTTGCCTTTTTATAATCAAATTTGAGCTGACACGCTGGTCTTCTCTGAGAAGTCAGAAATGATTAGCAAATAACTATCATTTTCCATCTTAATCAAGAAATAATAATGGGTTTTACTAATTTAATTTTTCTGTTTTTTTTTTATAAACAGTAAATTTGAACATTCATGGATAAGAATAATAATTTTATTTTAGCATTAAAAATATAATTTTGTTGAAGAGCTTCTACATACTGGTGCATTATCAAAACATAATTTTTTTTTTAGGTGGTTCTGTTAAAAGTGATTAACCACACACACAGCATTTGTGTTAGCATGCATACACATGCATGTAGTGTTTACTCTTGACAGGCTTAACCCACTCTCAGTTTCAGACATCAGACACAGGCCAAAGTTAAAAGCCAGCTCCATTTTGTCTGCCGCCAGGCTAAATGTTTACACCTCTGTCAGGAGACAGCAGAGCAGTGATGCTCCACGCCCACACTCATCCTCCTGAATGTCAGCTGCTATTATGATAGTTCTAGCGGCGATGCTTCATCAGAAGTGATAGCGGTCTGTCTGATGAGGCTGCGGTGATTTGTGGGAGTGAGAGGAGAAAAATGATTACACTATTGACACTGCAGTCTGTCTGTCTGGCCAATTCATATTCCTACAGTGATGGCACTGATGTAATTACCGGCTTCCAAAATATTCAGCATTTACCAAAATCCCAGAGAATAAAATGGAACACAGAACGAACAAACAAACAAACAAACAAACAAACTGCAGAGCAATAGTTCAGGTGTGTCTGTATAAGGTACTGGCACATAACTGATATCCCTTTCACATGGTGTCACTTACCAAAGAGATGTTGTTGTTTGTAATATGTTTATGGAAAAATATGTTGTGATAAGATTGATCAGAGTCACATTGTGACGGTGTCTTTTCTTTCTATCGCAGCGGACATTAAAGCAGGAGTAGATGGTATTAGGTGAACCTTTCACTAAACCAGTTCTCTCTTCTGTTCCTGACAAAGGCCAGTGTGATCATGTGTCTACCATGTAAATGCCAGCACACGTGTCTGCAAAGATACTTTGAATCTATCCATTTAATATTGCAGTAAGATGTTTTGCCTTTCTGGAATACCCCAATGTCAACAACATGTGCTGAATAACAATAAAAGCACAATAAAAGCAAGGAGATGTGTTGGCTTCTGGTGTGTGTGTGTGTGTGTGTTTTGGCACATTGAAAACATTTACAGTTGTGAAGAAAATGTCACCTGGTTGTGATGCTCGATGCCCATACTGATGGTGTTGATGAGAATCGCGATCATGATGCCCCTGCTGAAGTACTTGCTCTCCACAATGCCCCAAAGTTTCCTTCTCATACCACTCCAAAGGTCATGACAATATTCAAAGCATGTCCTCCTCCTCCTCCTCCTCTTCTTCTTGTTCCCTTCCTCATCGCCCTTCTCCTCCAAGTGGTTCTCCTCCTTGTCCGTTTCCTTTACAGTGCCCTCCTCGTCTTCCTGGTGGTTGGCAGAGTCTGCCACAGCTTCGCCTCCATCTTTCAGTGACAGTGCACATATAGGGCAGTCCTCTGGGTTTTGAGGAACAGACAGACTGATGGAGTTGGCTTCTGGCTGAGAGACGTGCTCTTGCTTGCTTTGGTGTGGGCAAGTGGATGCTGGAGAGATGCAGTGACAGGAGTTAATTCAATATGGCTCTGGATTCACTTTAAGTTGCAATGCAAAACATACAGGACTGTACATTATGTTAAATTCGAGCAGAGGCCGCATGGGCTACATATATTTTGATTCATCCAGCATTCAGGTGGTCATCAGATTCTGTTCCGCGGTTCCACTTGTCTGAAAAAGTCAAGGTTAAGTGACAAATAAATAGAAGTAATTCACATGACATTTACTGAGGCCCTCTTACTCACATCTTGGGTGCCTCAAACGATGACGCTCTCCGTTCATGTGCCCTCCAGCGCGCCTGTTGCCCCTGCCTCCACCAGCCGGTGGGGGCTTGCCCCTCAGCGTGTAATAGAAAGCTGCCGATCTCCTCTTAGCCTTGCGGAGGACATGACAGACCAGCTGGAAGATCTCCTCGTAGCAATCTCCCGGCTCAGCCATGCTGGCCAGAGTGGAGGAGGAGAGGCACTGTGCCCTCTGCTCCTGCATGAGCTGGTGCTCCCGCTGTTTGGTCTCTGAGAACTGGGTGGCAATAACCACGAGGCACAGGTTGATCATGAAGAATGAACCAATCTGTGGAGATTTGGGACAAAAGGAAGTTAGGATAAAGTGTATTGAGGTATAAAACGTAGTGTGTGACTTGTGAAAATAAAGCCAGTGCATCTAGTGAATGAAACGCACGGGGTATGAGATAATCTGGCATATATTAAGCCAAAATAACGAGCTGTAGAAATGAGGGGTGGGTAAAGATTAAAAAAAAACAACAATATGCATAAATAATTAGCCTTTGGCTGCTCATTCATCAGACAGGAAAGAACATGAAAACATGAGACAATTCTTGGAAAAAAAATGTTTTCATCAAGCTCACACACTCACAGCTAACATGTGCCAATCACCCTGCAGAAATGTTAGCACTCATGCTAAAGGTCTCTGAATGTTGGCTCCCAACCAAACCAAGGCTAATTTGAGCAGACAGACCGAGGCAACACATACCAGTTCAGCATCTTGCCATCTTTCTCTTTTCCTTCTTTTTATTATCCGAGTCCAACTTTACTTTCTCTTCCACTCCAAATGAACATCTCTTTTTTTTTTTTTAATCTAATGCCATATGTGCGCCATTTGTTGTCAAAAACACATTTTTACTATTTCTCTTTTCAAACCACAACTTAAATTGTCTTTTAAGACGAGGGTTAGAAAAACAAGGAGTGCATGTGCTGGCTGACCCTTTCACTGGCTGTAATGGGAATCACTACAACACTGTTGAAATGGCTTTTATTGGCTGTCTTCAAGCTGGTTATGGAACAGTGATTAGATCAATAATGGCTTATGCTGAGCGGGTGGAAGAGCAGGTTTGTAGCCGAGTGTTGGTTTTTTGTTCATTACAAATGTGAACATGTCTCTCCCACTTTTTTTTAGACACACGTTGAGATGACACACACTTCAAAAAACATCCACATATATAAAGAAAGCAAATGTTCTGACACTACACCAAAAGCTTTTCATTCACAAATCAAGGTGATAGATGAAGAGAGAGAGAAGCCGGGAACCCTAGAAATATTCAGAACTGAGGGAAAATACACTGTACATGAGAGAGAAAGAGTGTGTGTGTGTGTATGAGTGTGGAAAGAGAGGGAGGAGAGATGCCCATCTGTGGCCTGTGGGTCAAAGCAGGTCTGCAGGTGTGTGGGGCTTTGATTTACCTCCAGCCTTACATCTGTGCGAGTGAGCGTGTCTATTCTGTGCCTGTGATCAGAAGACAGCTTTGTGCATAATGAGGGAGAGCAGCCCGATATGACCATTCACACCATCGCTGCATTATGCATGTGTGCATACACAAACACACACACACACACGTTGACAACAAGTATGTGTGATCACACATTCGGACATGTATACGGCAGGCTTAGCTTGCACCATCCATTTTTGTAAAAAAAAAATATCATCTCTCGCTCAAATACACATGACTGCACACACAACCACAAAAACACACACACACACAAAATCCAGTGTATTGGAAGCTTTAAGATGCAAATGCATGAATTAGAAAATATAAATAAAAATGCTTGAATGGAGAAAGGACAACAAAACTGAAGAATGATAAAGTCAAGGTGACCCTGACTATGAACAGAACCTCAAATCTCTGACTGAAAACTTATTTTAAAGCATTTCCAACGCCTCTCGTAGGCCCCTAACTGTCCCGACAGTCAAACAGACTGAAGCCTTCGAGGGGAGCTACAGTTAGGAGGCACGTGCGGCAACAACCGACCACAGTGTTTGTGCAGTTATGAGGTGCTCTACGTGTAAAGGAGCTCTTTATCCGCTATGCTGTTAACATACTGTGGGTCAAACGCAACAGACAGTGAGACGTGTTCACAACAGCAGGAGAAACTCCACAGGATCAGTGTGAGGTTAAGCATACGGGAAGCAGAACACTCACTGTGAATCCTCCAGAGTTTCTCCTGCTGAGTTCTTGCATCAGTTTGACTGGACATTAGCCAGAGATTGTACTCAGGAGCTGAATCGCCAAAGTGACCTCTGAGGACCTCAGAGGAAACAAGAACTCTTTAAGCTTGTTTCATTTAGTCCGCTCATAGAGTCTTCTTGCTCTGACTCTGATCAGTGGAGCAGCAAAATGCCGGCAAAGTTGATTACACTGCAATGTGACACCATGTCAACTACTATATCTTCTAAAAGGTGGTGATATTGCTAATGCCAACCTCTGGTCACATCTGCCAAAACAGGGATGACATTTACAGCTGCAGTCATGATTCCAATTATAACCTCACTTCAAGGCCAACTTGAGCATGAATCAGTGAGTGGCAAAAATATAATGTAGCTCAAGTATTAAACTCTTAGGCTTGTGATTATAGTATTATTATCATCATCATCATCATATATATATATGTATATATATATATTAGACATTACTTCTTTCTTTGTTCTTTATTTTGATCTCCTTGGCTCACCTCAGTTGGTTTCTTGCTCTCTATCCAAGCTTTACAAGCGACTAAAACAGTTTTTAGTGTGTTTCTTGTGGTCTACTTCTGGGACTTCTACTGTACTTCCACAGAGTGTGAACATAGAATTAAATGATGTTCATTGTGCCACCATCTGGCACTGCAATGGGCTGATAAAATGTTTTTTTTCCCCCTTCTTTTTCCTTTTGGAAATACACGGTCTTGCAGTTTTCGGCTGTCCATGATCATTTTCTTCCACTTTCTTCTTGATTACCACCAAATACAATTTAAATAACATCCATCTCCTTCCCGCTCTCCTGCAGATATTGATTGTGAACAGTCCTTTATGCTTCTATGGATTTTCACAAGTCTATTAACACCCAGGAATCCTTCAATGTATTGACAGCAGGACACCACTGATGTCTGCATGTATTGGAAATGATATAAGGGATTTTCATCTCCAGAGTATATGACTACAGCTACATTTCACTCTTTACTTATAGTTGTGTAATCGTCAGACTTTATTTCAGATTGTTATACTACTAATAATTGCGTAATACTTGTTACTTACAATGATGAGTAAAATGAAGTAGATGAAGTTGTAAAAGGAGTGGGCATCCATTACATAATACATGATCTCTACCCAGCCTTCCAGCGTGATCACCTGGGAGCACAGATGCAAGAACAGGTTATAACAAGTGAACTTCGTGAAACTGGACGATCATTTTACTTTTCAGTGACAAAATACAGATTTTATTGGTGGAGTAATATCTTAAATGTAATAAAAAATATAAAAGTGTTCAAGGTTCCTTTAATACAAATCTACAAATGCTTCTTTAGATAAATAAACTTCATATAATATGATATTACGTTGAGAAACCAGGAAGCATCCTACCTGAAAAATGACAATCCAGGCATAGACAATGTTGTCAAAGTTGATGGCACCTTTGTGTGGGTTACTGTTCCCTGTGTGGCAGCGAGTGTAGTACTGATGCCAGTTGATACACAGACCCATTGCACCACTACCATTGGCCAGCGGCTCCAGAGTCAGGCCGAGAGCCTGTCTGTGCAGCGCATCCTCCTTGTCTAGGCAGCAGGTGCGGCCTCCTTCGCGCCTCGCTGGCACATCCGAACACGACATGATGCCGTTATCAGACGGCAGGGAGCAGATGAAGGGCCGCTCATCGTCCTCTTCTGGCTGATAGTACGGCGTCGGCAGAGCCATACCTGAAGACCTGGGGTAAGGACAAGGAAAGAAACCAAAAGTTGGAAGGGATGGAAGAGAAGAATCCGGAGGAGAGAATGTGTAATGAGCGCTGTTTTACAAGTACTCACCCAAGCATGTGGGTTAAATGCATCATTAAGAGAAAACAGGTGGATACAGAAAAGCAAATGATCCTACATTCACAGAGTGCATGAGCTGTCTCCTTTATCTCCTCAGTCTCACTTACAGTGCATAGTTACACACATACACATATCCTATCTTTTTCATGTTTTACATGTCTCTGTTTCCATGGTCTAAATTAAACATGCTGTCACGTACAGCTGTTGACCGTATTAAGCGATTAAATAGACAGCACATACAGTATCTGTGTTGGAGAGTGAGACAAACGCCTGATCGAGCAGTGAATTAGCGAACACTGCCTTAAAGCCAGAGGAGCAAACCAAGTGCATGCTGACAGGGATGAACAATGTAAAATGGTGGGGTCGCTAGTTGGTCAGAACAAGACAAAATGAGTTTCAGGCAAAATCAAGCAACACCTCTGTTTTACATGACGTAAAAGGCCTATTTATTTGTTTATTTACAGAAACTTGTAAGTCAAAAAAATTTATTATAGCCTCACCGCCTATGTTTTTCATTTTGTTTGCTCCTGTCTGGAAACGGTTCAGGTGGGTTAAAACCAATGCATCTATTATGAAATCCCCTACAAAGTCCTGGTGAAAGTGTTCCACACAGCCATCATCAGTGCGTTCTACTTTTTTTTTTTTGCTCTATTTTCATTCAAACCTCAGACTTATACAAACGAGAAAGAAATGAAATATTTAGCAGCCGTTCCGATGAAATCTACCAACGTTTTACTCAATGCTCCCCATCGTCTTTTATAAAATAAAATAAACAATATTTTATTCAGCTTCAGGATCCAGGTAAACAACAGGAAAATCAAGTTCAGATTTGTTTAACTCGGTAGCTATAAGATACAGGGCTTTGGAAGAGACTAAATCCTCGGTTCTCATAGCAGAAAGAATGAAACAGGAACAGTTCTGTGCTGCTGCCCTGATTTATCTACTGAACACACGAGCATAACATGATTGGGACTTATTGGTGAAGAGAAACATCAGTCACTCTCTGAGATGCAAAATTATCTTTACTAGTGTACATTTTTAATGAGTGCCAAGAAGTCACTGGAGGGGAGCTATGAAATGAGGTCCATGTAACTTGTCTGAGACCAAAACAAAAAATGAGACTGCCCTCTCTCCATGTGCACATGAGGATCTTTGGGTAATGTGTCATGAAAAATACAGGCACAGACTAAATGAAGATGGCATTTACTTGGCTAACTAAGCAACTGACAAGCACATCATTGGAGATGAGTGTTTAGCTAGAGACAATTTGTTTGATCATGTAAACTAAGGGGGGGCAGATTGAGAGAGTGTGAGCGAGTGAGTGAGTGAGTAAGCGAGTGAGTGAGTGAGTGAGTGAGATTCCTGTCAAATGTAATAACATACATTTTACAGTTAAGAAAATGTGACTGGTTGACACGATCTGAAGATCCATCCATCATCTTTCCGTCATTACTCCCATCCGTCAACCCTATAATCTACTCATCTACCCATCTATCTATCCATCTATCCGTCCATCTGTACCACCATTCGTCCTTCTGTGTGTGTGTGTGTGTGTGTGTGTGTGTGTGTGTGAGTGTGTTGAACAAAATAGACCCTCTCCATCAATAGGCCCATTACTGAACACACACACACACACACACACACACACACACACACACACTTCAGGTCAGTTGACCTTCACCATTTACAAATCACACTCTCTCCGTTTATCACAGGCATCAACCCTTCTTTTTCTCACATTTTTCACAGCACTTTTTCTCTGAGTGTATCCGTCTCCTGTCATTTTCTTCTGCCTTCTGCAAGAGGAAAAACCGGTGAAGGAAAACCCCGTGAACTGCATGCACTGCTTACCCTGAGCTACTTGCCTGCAACATACGGTATAAGCACATTTGTATAGTCCTTTCTCTTTGTGTTTTAAATAGACCCTCTTCATCTTTTTACACACTTTCCTCCTCTCATTTGCCGATGTTGAGACATTTTGTTAATCCTCTAATTGCTCTTATTCTTCCTTCTTTCTTTAATACTGTCACCACTCCTTAAACTCTCAACTACACTCATCTCCCGCTTTCCTTTCCTCTCTAATTCTCTTGATCCCATCTTGTCTCCTTTGGTCAATACCATAAATAGATAGTGCTGACATGCATAGGAGCAGAATCGCCCATTTTACCTCAGAACCACTCGCACAACACACATGTATGCTCGCTAATTCCAGGATCGATAGTCAGGCCCCATGAGGCTGTACCACTTTCCACTGAGAATTGCATAAAAACCAAGTATTGATTTGGCGGCAAAGCAAAGTTTACCGATATATAAGACGCACTGAGCTTGCAATAACTTACAGTAAGGATAAAGATTACACAATTCCGTTTCAATTGACTGATGACAGAGATGCACATAAAACAAAAAACAGTATATCAATGTTTTCAGCAGCATTCACGATGGTCCTTTTTTTTTTTTTTAATAGTCCTCAGAGGGGAGAGGGATAAAGACATAGGGGGAGAAAAAGAAAACGAAAACCCATATCAGAGTAGTGGGGCATGAATGAAGGCTGTTGCCCCCCTGCTGGTGCCTTGGCAGTGAACAGCATGAGACCACACCTGGCATCACACTGAGAAAACACCTGCCAATGAGAAGCGAGGCAGAGGGAAGAATCAACGCTAGAGCAATGGAGAAAAGGCATAAAGTACGAGCCAGCATATTAAAATAGATATGGTAAAAGGAGGAGGAACAGAGAGCAACAGGGGACAAGTTCCTCTTCAAATTATAAAATGTCCTTTGAAGTGCCACTGGCCTGCTCTCTGGGAGCATTAGTACAACATTTGTTTTGTCATAAAGAAGCTAAGATGTGTCTCCATAGTCACTCAAGAGCTGTATGTAAAAGAAGCCAAAGACAATTAACAGACTATACATCCATGCCACTATGTGTTCATCCAAATTATCTGTGTTGAGATGGGTGTGTCATCTTACACACACACCTGGAAACGTATATAACATGATCATTCAGGTACAGGTAACTGAATCTGTCTCTGCAGTTGTTTGCTATCTTTCAGAAAGTACGATAAATAAGAAGCAACAAAGGTGAAATAGAACAAGGATTAAATGGAGCCTTTTGGTCACAGCTGATGGTCCAGCTGTGGCTGGTAACAATCAGTCTGAAAGCCAATGCAGGTCACTGTGTCTTGGTCTAGTGGACTGCAGGTGTATCAGGACAAAACAACACAGCAGTGTGGATGTGGCCTGAGATATGGAAAGGACCTGCTAATTGGAGTCTTGGTCAAAAAAGGATTGAGTGGATTAAGACACGGGGAGATGAGGGTGGGGATGAAAGAAGGGAGGATGTAATGCTGCACTTGACAGGGATTTTTATTCCACTCCATTGTAACCTCTAAGAGCTAATCTTAGCCCTTCACTTAGCATAACAGTCCTCAAGCTCAAGCTCAAGGACCCTTCTAATTAAGTACTCAACACGCAAGACAAACCTGCATAATATGCTTATATATAAAAATAATAATAATACTACTGTTTAAATGCCCTCAGTTCAGTACAGGATTGCTTACTATTGTATGTTGTTAGATAAAATCTAACAACATACAGTAAACACATGACTTTATTTCCAGAGAGGTTATTGGAGTTTGAATGTCAACTTTAAAGTGAGGACAAAGCAGGCAGGACAGTGCTGGCTGACACATGTCCCCTTTCATGTGGCAATAAATATGTCATTAGGATAAGCTGTGTCAGCGTTTCCAGCCACGGCACTGAGGCACGGAGCAAGTGTGCATGGCTTATATACAAATTACAACACACACACACACACACATCAGAGGAACATGCCTTTCTAGTGAGCTGATGCCAGCACAAAAGAAGGAAACTGAGAGAATGCCATGAAATCAAGGAGTGAACACTTGAGAATGTCACTCACACAGACACAATCACAGCGGGAGATGCCGCCCTGTATGGTCATAAATATGGAGGCATGACGCTAAGAAACTAGAAACTAATACAACTCTTAATCTCACACTAGAAGCAACACTGCTGCTTTGTAGCTGTGGAAAGACAGTGACATCCATGTGGAAGTAATAATCCACTGTATATGTTGATCTAAATGAAGTACCACTATAACATCATACAACTGAGAAAAATGTTAGGCGTGCTGATTCATCGTCGTAACGTTAACTCCAACTATTGGTCATGTTTGCTCGTGGGAAAGACTGTGTTGTGTTAAATGCTGAACTCACAGGGTGAAGTTCTCCTCAGGGTAGCAGCGGTTCCTCAGTAGCCCCGCCCACAGCTGCACGCCGATAATGCCGAAGATGAAGAAGACGAAGAAGCAGAGCAGCAGCACGTTGCCCAACATGGGCAGAGTGTCAAGCAGCAGGTTCACCAGGATCCGCAGACCTGTCAGACAATCAATAATAGATTATCACGGCTTTGCGTAACCCGCACTGAACTCACAGAATATTCTGCGTACTCCACATCCACAGAGGGGCCAGCATTTATGCTTGGAGAAACTTTCAAGGTAAAATGTAGTATTGCATTTAGACACACAAAGACACACATCTAAAGAAGTAAAAAAGGCACCCCTTGAACACAGAAGAGTAATTGGGCAATCTAAGGTCTCATTCGTGATTAGATGAAAAGTAATTGCAGAACTGCAAGCGAATAATGATGACCTTATCACCTGTGGCTGACACATTAAGACATATTAAGATGGTGATTAGTGACATAATGACAACTGATTGAACTGAGAGAGTGAGAGTGAGAGAGAGAGAGAGAGCGGGGGGTGACACCTATGAAACCACAGCAACCCCATACGGACACCTGAGAGGTGTGTGTTTTTCAGAAGTGCTGTGATTCATGAATGACAGCTCCACAGTAGGTTAATATGTCATGAAGACAACAGTGTATCAGAGCTGCCAACATACTGACTGACAGGTGAGAAGCTGAGTGAGATGCGAGAGGAAGAGTGAGCGACAGCAGCGTCCACAACGTTCCCACGTGTAGATGATGTTTGCAGGCGGGATGCAAACACCTGTAGTTTACTCACATACACAAATCTATGTCAGCACAAATATTGAGTGTATATATATATATATATATATATATATATATATATATATATATATGTATAGATGTATATGTATATATATATATATATGTATAGATAGATAGATATACCGTAAATATCTATATCTATATCTATATCTATATGTATATATATTGCTTGGTGCTGAATGTTCTGAACAAATCTGATCTAGACAAGGTCCATCCATATTCTTCAGTTGTGAACACCAAACTCAGTAAAATGTCCAGACTCAATCTTACACTCATTTTTCTGAGTTCATGTCTGTGCTTCAATGAATCGGCCCAGTCTGCACCTTTTTTTTTTTTTTACTAAACTTCTGTAATGTTTTTATTGATTTGTTGTTCAGTCCTGAGTGTGCGGAGGCTCAAAGATCAGTGAATTGCAGATTACCAGGGCATTAATGTGTGGACCTTTTTTTTTTTTTCGATTATAAAGTAGAAAACAATCAAAATCAAAAGTTTGGAATTTATGGAAATTGTATCACAAGAGCACAGAGTTCCTCCTCCACTGGCTAATATATCTCGCCAACTTCTATTATATGGAGAGCAGTAGTGTTACTGGTGTGTATGTGTCTCTGGTGGCGGCTGGAGGCGAGTCTAAATGTGTTTGTTCCCCAGGGTCCTTGTCATTAGGCCACTGTTCCATTAGGCCTAATTGGGTGAAGAGAGGGAGAGATGGATGAAGGAAGAGAGAGGGTGAGCGCGGATGAAACGGGGCCTGAGGGTGTGCTGGAAAATGGGAGGCAGTAGGGAAAGAAAGAAAGAAAAAATGGATAACAAACAAAACATTGTGAAATTGAGAAACAATTTTTTATCCCATCTTTTTTTGTTTGGTCCCTTTTTCCTCCTCCTTTTCCTCTCCGCACCATCTCTCTCCTCGCTGCACCAGTTTACCAACTGTTCTTGGTGTCCCCAGATAAAGATGGATGCCTCCCCTTACACCACAATGGCAACACATTTACAGCTACCTGCCCATGGTCCTCGCTTCTCTTTCCTTCTCCTGTTCCCTTTATCGTTTCAGTTTCTACAGTTTCCAACCACATGCCATTTGGTTGGAGGGTTACAAATTGAGGTTTGTGTGAGGTCAGGATTTGCTCATGTGCTCCCTGTGTATCTGTGGACACAGTCGCAATCTAACAACACAAAGAACAAATAGCTCTATCCCCGTGTTTCCTCACCTCTAATGGGGTCATGGGTAGGGGATGGAATCTGGCTACCTCACACTCATTACATGCCCCTAACTGACAACAGAGTAAACAATAACACTCAAAGTACAGAGAGAGAGAGAGAGAGAGAGAGAGCGTTTACTGTACAAACACAGGAAATGGAAGTAGTAGAAAGAGCGGGCTCATGCACAATATATGTGATATGCTAACAAACCCGTGCATGCATGTGCTGTGATAAGTAATCAGAAAAAAACAGATTTGTTTACAAATCGTGTACTTGTCCTTGCACCCACTATCTTCTCATTACACCAACTGAACAGTGATGCAATTAACGTCCATATTTTATCAGAGCTGCTATGGCTGTCTGACAAATTGGAGTTTCTTCACTGATGATGGCTTCACCTGGAAAGCATCTCAATCAACGCGTGTAGAAAAGTGACATTAATTCCAACACTGAAGGCACAGAAGAAGAAATTTGCATTTGCGTTTGTTTGTGTCACAAATATTGTGTTGAAACAAAGACGGGGTTTCCGCAGAAGGTCTTGAAAGCATGCTGAAAGAAAATGTATCTAATGTGTTATCAACTCTATTTCCTCATTTCTATCTGAACCTTAAACATCCTATGTGTAGCTTAATGTTCTTATTTATTCAGGATCACTCTTTTAAATTTTTTTATGTATATACACATATATATATATATACATATACATATATATATATATATATATATATACATATACATATACATATATACATATGTAGGGGCAAGACACACAGCAAAGGACCATGGGTGGAATCAAATTGCAAATGGGCCTTTTTTGGCCCTACAGGCTTAATCAAACCATTAATTGCAACAACTGGAAATGTTAGACTTGGTGCTGGTGGCTCCACTCTTTAAATGCACCCTGGATAAGCTGCATGCAAAGCCAATTGGAGCACAATGCCGGAAACCCCCCTATGAGAGTGAGCCCAAGCAAGACATTCTAAAATATTTGAACCTTTTGAACCTGACAATCTAGAAAGGAGGAGGCTGGGATGGAGTCCGACCAAGCTTTTCCTGCAGCAGCAGTGTGAGGCAGCATTGGTGTAGCAAGGAGTACATGAGAAATGACTTTGGTTATTCAAATGGAGTGGCTGTGATCAGAGCATGACTAATAGATTCAATAGCTGGCCGTCAGCTGATTACATCTGGGTCGTATGAGTACTGCATTAACTAACACAAGGCTTCATTTAGTGCATTTATGCAGCTCTGAAATGAATTTTGTTGCCTTTTTATAGTTTCCCTCTTGAAAAAACTTGCAATTACTTTCCACGTTTTACTTTCCTACAGTATCTGTCCCCACGGTCCAAAGTGAATTAGGCAATGTGATTTTTGTGCGATCAGCTCCATTTGCTGCAGACTCTTTCATTATTACTTAAAAGTGGAAGAGACAGTCAATCGCAGTGAGTGTAACTTATTCAGGAAAAGTTTCAACGTTTATGTGGTTTGTTTAACCCAAGTTGATATTGCAGGGAGAAGGAAGTCGGGGTCATCTGACAAGGACATAATGTCTGTGTGCAGTGGGAGACATTTGTCATCAGACACTGTGCAAATAAGAACATTCTGAAATTGCTCCTTTAATAATCATAAGACATGCATCGGTAAAAAAAATGTAGATTTATAGCTACTTATCTAAATCGCCATTACCCACAATTACCATTAGCTGTTAATGCTTGGTTAACAGCTAAAGTGCTATAACTTAGAGATGAGACCAGGTTAAGACTAGCTTGGGGCAGCTAATTGGTGCTTACAATGATTGAGTCGACAGTTTGAGCAGCAGGACGGAGAGATCAATAGAAGTTAAAAGTTTCACCAAGAACTGAGTTGTAGATGAAATGAGCAAAGTTGTGGTCATTGCCTGATCAGTGAAGCAGCATTAATGGTTTGGGAATGTGATAAAGATGTGACTTTAGGCCTGAAAAAGGCTGCGTGGTTAAGAACAACATCTAAGCTTAATGATCCCCATGGTAAAAGACTTGGCATAGGCATGTACCAAAAAGCCAGAGAAGTAATACAGACTGACAGATGCCCATAGGGACATGGATTAAGGACATTTGCAATGTGCAAGAGCATGACAGCACATGTATAGGTGCAATTTGTAAACACAAAATCTTAAATGATCTCACTTGGCACCCTGTTGATGGCTTTGAGAGGCCGTAGAACCCGCACTGTCCGGATCGCCGACAGGTTAATATTCTGCAGGTCCAGAGAGTACTCTACCATCCTGGTTAAACAGAAAAAAAGAGAGACAAAATGAGGAAAAATAAACAAAACAGAATGTCATTTTTCTGTAGTTACCCAGCTGAGCTACTTGTTCAAAATATGAGATTTAAAAGGCTCCAGCTGGATGAGAGAGCCCTCATGATTCAACAACATCGGCCATTTTATCGTCTATTCTCACCTGTCCCCTCCTAAAGCTGTGTGAGTCTCAGCAACAGTGGTCGGGGAGAGAGTGACAAAGCATCAAACGGGGAGAATAACATGAAAGAGAGGTGTAGCGGGATTCATTCTGTTGCCTCCAGGATGTTGTAGCTTAGTCAGAGCCTGGCATCTGTAAGATGTTTGTGCCCTAACCACCCAAACCTCTTTCACAGGAGAATGACCACATCTCTCCGTGTGTGTGTGTGTGTGTGTCCGTGGAGTGAACGTAGGTTTGCCACACTCACACATCCACACAGAAGTGGGTGAATGGGTTCTACAGCACACTGTATGTGTGATAAACAAGAGCATAAATGCCACCACGTGTCATCAAAAACTGTGCCAAAGCAGTTTGGTGAGATGGCCTCAAGCTATGGGTAGGCAGCATATGTTGTATGACCAATCATTGGGCAGGATGTAGAGATTAGATTAGAGATAGATGGATAAATTAGATTGGATTAGAGAAAGATTAAATTGGATTTGAGATAGATTGGATTAGATTAGATTAGAGATATTAGATTAGATGATGGAAAGATTAGATGATGGAAAGATTAGATGACAGATCAGATAGATAAGATTTGGTAGATAAGATTAGATAGATTAGATAGATTAGATAATCAATAGATTAGATGAGAGATATATTTGAAACATTAGATAGATAAAATGAAAAACAGATTAGATTAAAGATAGATTAGATTAAAGATAGATTAGATTATAGATAGATTAGATAGATTAGATGATCAATAGATTAGATAAAGATAGATTTGAAACATTAGATAGATAAAATGAAAGACGGATTAGATTAAAGATAGATTAGATTATAGATAGATTAGATGATAGATTAGATAGATTAGATGATCAATAGATTAGATGAAAGATAGATTTGAAACCTTAGACAGATAAAATGAAAGACAGATTAGATTAAAGATAGATTAGATTATAGACAGATTAGATACATTAGATAGGTTAGAATGACAAATGAAAGTGGAACCTTCAGCAGAAATGTTAGAAAGAGTCAGACAATAAATGGAATCAAACTTGTGTCAATATCATCAGAGCATTTCAGACTTGGAGATATTTCATTGGGTAAACTTTCATGTTTCAATAACTTTCAACAATTTCAACGATTTCAACAATCAGGTGATGTTACTTTTCTAGCAACACCGCAGCTTTAAGTCTGCATAGAAATATTGGCTATAGCATTGTTGGCACTCTCACAGAGACAGACTTCTGAACCATGTCATTTACAATAATGTGATACTTTATTGATCCCACAGGAAAGCTCTTTCCATTTGCCCTTCGCTGCAGCACAGAGTCATCAGCAGAGCTGCACCCCAGTGCGCAGTGGAGCTGGATTCCTTGTTGTAACAAGGGTTTGAACTGTTGTACAGCTGACATTCTACAAAACACTAACATTTTATTCATGTCCTATGAAATATTTAAAAGCACCATAAATTTGTAGGCATGAGCGGGTGCTACATCACACTTTCAGGTGCAATTGTTACACCCGTTGGACACGTGGAAACGGCCTAATGCTGCTGCTCTAACAGTAAAGCTCATTTTCAGACCAATTTTCCCGTCCCCGTGGAGAAACGCCACACAGCAGCTTGATGAATGTCACAGTGTGGAGAAGTTCATAACAGTTGTTTTGGGGCCAGGCGCTTCTTTCCAGCTGAGTGTAGGGGTGTTATTACAACCTACCTCAAACATAATAGTATCTGTCTGAGTTGTAATGACTTGATGAAGACTGCTGAACTGAGCAGAAGACTCGAATGCCTGGGGACTTTTGAAGCAATTAAAATCTCCATGTGCCTTTCTTAGTGAGGGTGAGTGATAAATGCCGAGATAGACGACACCTACGAAGCAGCCGAATGAAAAGGAACAAAGAACACAGAATCACAAGTGAATCCTGCATATGTGGGTCGAAAGACATGCGTGTCTTTTTTGCACACACACACACACACACATACTCTACACAAGCTACACTTCCTGTAGACATCAGTCAGGATGTTGTGTTTGGACGGGTAATTAGTGAGTTGCTGCGAGCATTGTTTTTGTGTTTTTCACATTTTTGCATGTGACTCACCTTTATCTCATTCATGCATTTAAGTCTGTGTGTGTGTGTGTGTGTGTGTGTGTGTGTGTGTGTGTGTGTGTGTAGCACGGGCAGACCTCAGGGCATTTTGAACATGACAGAATTAATGAAGAGTTATAAAATCTGACAGCTTGATCTATTCCCTCTTCAAAGTTACAGTTGACATTCTGTGTAAAACAAAAACAAAAAGATCAAATAAATGTATGAATAACAGAACATTTTATGGAATACGTTGTGAGAAGCTAACCACTGCAGTGCTGTCTCATCCAGTCCAGGTTAAAAGCTTCCACAAACCATATTAAGCTTTCCGTTTCTTTATATCAAAAAAAGATAATCGAGGGCGTCTCCGCACGGTTGAGAGAAATACAACTCCTCCATATACTTGCTTAGAAGGAGTCTTTCATCATTTATTACGATACGTATGAAAAGAGACAGACTATCATGCTTTATCCCTGGATCAGGAATCTCTCCTAACACACGATGAGACATGCTATGATTGTTTTTCTCTATTGCTAGTGAAGAATAACCCTGAGTGCGGTTGATAATGCTGGAATAATCAATACAATATACAGGATGTACAATAAAACAGACTCTGATGTGTCAGGTAGGGTTAATTCAGCAAAAGCATCTGAGCCTGTTCATCCTAGCATGTGAAAAAGAAAGAGAGAGAGAGAGAGGGAGAGAGGGATGGAGGGCAGAAGAGGGTCAGAGAGCAGGGTGGTGTCCATGGGTAACAAACAGTCTGCAGTGTATAGTGAGGCTGGCATTGCCCTCTGCAATTAGCCTAGACGCTAATCTAATGCATGCTATGAGGAAATCGAAGACCACGGTGTTCACATAAAAGCCTACAAAACAGACACTTACACAGATCAAATAAACTCAAAAATGCATACACTGAGAGACTGTAAGCTGTGTGTGTGTGTGTGTGTGTGTGTGTGTGTAGGTCCATGTCACAAACACACACACACACACACACAAATCATGAGCATCCACTGGGTATAAACAGATTCTGCTCAAATGAAGATTAATGTCCTTCCACCTGCCCTGGTAAGTCTGTTGCTCTACCTTCCTTTGTCTGCTAATACACCAGCCTCTCTCCAGACACACACACACACATACACACACACACATTGGTTTTATCACCCATGTCTGAGCCTCTCATTTCACTTTGTTCACAGCAGGTGTTTCAGCAGGTGTGTTTGCTTTTGTTTTGTGCACATGCATCCATTGAGTGCAACACTAGCAGCACCAGCAGCACCACATGTGATGGATGTTTTTGTGAAGTTATACTTGCACAACACACATATGATGAAGTTATATTGGGCACGAAGGAGCTCATGTCAGCTGGGATCACCAATTTCCATCATTAAACCCTAACTCTCTTTCTTTCTGCCTCTACCAAACAATTTCACCACGTTGTTAATGCCATTTACTTATTATACCATATACCATTTACCATATTACTTATGCATTCATAGTAATATTCACATTTGAAATTGGTCTAGATTTTTAGTTTCCGTCAAACATTAGACAAACAAACAAGGACGTTTGTCCCAGGATGTTAACAGGAAGTCATGTGGACCGACAGGTTAATCTCACACGATTAGACGGTTTGGTGATCAACCTGCATCATCAGTCACAACCAGACTTACAAAAAGGTAAATGTGAGAATGTCTAGTGTGAAGGAATCTCTGCATTTACAGCACTTGACAGCTTTATTATGCTTAAGAGCTTAGTTGAAAACTGACATACAAATGCAGATAATTTAAGCAGGAGTTGAGACTGGTTGAGGGTATTACTGTCAGACTGCAAGTTCCATGGGCTGCTTCCTAAACCTTCAATACAGAGCACGTTCAGATTTTTCTTTTTAAGAAAATTAACAAATGCAGTCATGAACTTCTTTCCTTTTTATGACAGGATAAAAAAAAGTTATTGAGTCATTTTACCATCTCTTGCCTTGAACCCAATAACAAAGGCTGCGGCAGCTCTTTTCTCACGTCACACACACACTGCATATGCATCATTAACACTGATTATTAATATAGTTGCTTACCCGGTCATGACAATGAAGAAGTCCAGTCTGTTCCAGGTGTCTCCCAGGTAACAGCGACGCCCAAAGATCCCAAGAGCCACCATCTTTATAACCATCTCCAGCGCGAAGAAGATGTAGATGAACGCATCAAAAGCCTTCGAGAGGAGGGAGGAAAACGAAGTTGAAGCAAAGTAAGCAAAAGACGACAGACTATGCGTTTGACATGTCTGTTGTCTCATGTGTAATCATTAAAATTATTTGGCTCAAGATGTGGTCAGTGTCTGGTCGTCTCTGGTGAGAGCAAATTGTCTGGAATATTCAAAAACAATGATTAATTCGTTTTTTTTTACAGTAAAGCTTCAGGAAAACACAGCAGACAATGAGAGACAGTGACACAATGTGGCCCAAAGCTCACAGAATCATGAGCCCTCTTTCACAATTAAAATACGGTACACTCTTTAAGTGTGACACCCTCCCATCCCAATTAAAAATTTGATTCTGTCCAACTGTCCTTGGAGACAACGCATACTAACAGAAGGAAAGAGCAGGGCAGTGTGGTTAGAGACAGACACAGTGTTGCTGTGAACATAGTGAAATGACAACGTAAACAAGGTAAAACAATATATCAAGGTCAAACCTTAAAAAAACAAATCACAATCGTGACAGTGAGACAGATGAGCTCATGTCTCTGCCACGTCCTGCTTACATTATTATGTTCAGATCACTAAACCCTCCATTATGTTTTCAGAAGGAAACTATTTACAAGCGCTTTGCCCAAGGTTGCACAACTGTGTTTGCCGTCTGTCGTGATGCATTATTCCAACCACACACTATACAACCTGAGCTGCTTGGGTTGACATGGAGATTTCCAGATTTCCAGACTTCCTGGACATAGGTCCAAATACTGTATTTCTCATCTAATCCCATGCTGACAGTGGGCAATTTGTATGTACAAACATGCAATTCTATAATATAGCAGTTTGAAATAAATTGTACATCCATGTCAGCTAAGCAAAAATGAGAGAATGTCTACCCATCTCAAGTGCTTTTCAATAATCTTCATATACCAGCAGCTGGTAGTGGATTAATTTACTCATATTCTGAATGCAACAACATGCTCCTACTGGAGAAACGCACAGATTAGCAATGACAGGAAACAGTTTCCAGCCATGCACAATCCCAGTGTGGTAATGGTGTGGATTTCTTATGTTGCAGCAGTACATGTGGCACCGGTGGTTGTGTTTTGTTAAAGTAGAAATGTCAAGAGGGTTGAACAGCTATTTTCTCTCTCACACCATGAGTGTTATTTGTTATTTAGACAAATCTTTAACTGCAGCTTTTTCTCTGGCGTGAACCTGGTTTGCGATGTAATGCATCTGAAGGTGACATGAATCCCACCCCTGCACTCACACAAACACACACACCGCAGACACCATACAGAGCCGGCAGCGTGTTTAAACGATGTCTTGATAAATAATGCAGCCTGCATGCTTCACATGTAATCTGACATTGGCTGCACCAGACAGATCCCTGTTGCTCTCCGCGCTGAGCGAATGGGGAATGAATTCATCGCCGTCATTTGTCACAACTGCCGGTTTCCTCTTCAGTCAACCCATCAGGTTTCATCTGCGACTTGATTTGTAAAGAGGTTGAGGCTGTCTTGAGGGGGGCAGTTTTGTGATTTGAAATAGGAGCCGAGCTGGGGACTACTTCATATGCTGTCACTGTGCCAGTTACTTGGCAGGAGGAGAGGATGTGGCAAAGTAGGTTATCAGGACTGTGATGGCACCATTTAAACTAAAGTAATGTATGTGGCTCCTTGTCTACTTGAGACTGACAAGACATTCATTTCTCACCTCACTTAGGTACAGATTGCATCAAGTGCAGCTTGTGGCTGAGTTTGTAAAAAGGCATTGTTTTCGGTTCTAACCGAGGTGTAGCAGATCAGATCAAAATTTAACCCCAACAAACGCTTATCTGAACTTATCCAAAGGGCATTTTTGACAATTACTGTGAGGCTTTTCCTCGAAGGAGGTGAGATGAGGATACTTTACTTCACAGAGGTCCAGAGGAGCATCTGAGGGCCACTCTTAACAATCTAAGCCCAGTCAGCAAAATCCCTGCTGTTACCATTAGCAACCACAAGAGCAGGACCCTCACACTACCTGGGGAGACAATGAGCTTATTAGAGAGACAAAGGATGGAGGAAGGGACAGAGAATTATGTGTGTAAGGAGTATGGGAACACTGGGGGGAGGAAGAGGAAGACAGAGGGTTAAGTGGGACAATGCGTTGTGCAGTTTCAAAACTGCAGTGAATGTACGACGAAGAGGGAAAAAAATGTAGATTTAGAAAACGCTGTCTTTCATCGACCAAACAGCAAGTTGTAAACCATAGAGAAGTCTGGTCAGATTTCACAGTGGATGACGGTGCACACATTCAATGTCAAGTTAAAGATACATGGTAGTGACAGATGGTTGCAGAAACTCACTCCAGTGTATCACACTGCCAGTGAAAACATGTTAACGGCAAATACTGACATCTGTCTACTCTAGAATGGGACATATTCATCGATTTGACCACTGTGAATCCGTACTGCTCCATTCTTTGGTTAACATTGTTGTGGAGAGAGATTCAAACTACAGCAGGGTTTCAAGACCGAAACAGAAAAGGAAAATGTTTGTGCTTTTTTAAAAAACTACTCGTGGAGTCAATGTCAGTTTGAGTGCCATTAAAGCAACTTATACTTCATAAAAGATGATATTCTGACATTACTACCCCTTTTTTTTATCAAATATTCACTTTCTGATTCAACTTGCTGACACCATCATTTAAATGAAAATACTATCACATTTTGAATCCACCATGGTGAGCTGAAGGCACGATTATGGCAGTACTAGATTAAAACAGCATATAAACTCAGATGCATTTTACTGTAGCCAGATTTTCAGTGTCAACAGACATTAAATCACAGAACAAAAAACATGAGGCAGAATTAGCTTGGTCTTGTCACACCTGAAATTGAGTCTGCCAAATTTGCTGAGTGAAAAACAATTACAATCCTAGAGGTGCACACTGAGGCCACAGCCAGTTGGCGAATCACCAAGTCAGCAACACTGGCCCGACAAGGATTACAAACGGACACAAAAGGAAATAATTAGCCAATTGGCAAATGAAAATACAATGCAGTACAACAATCTGTATTCAAACATCAGCCTGCTGACTTCTTAATAAGACCCACTGATACTGATGATCACAGTGAAATAAGAAAGGTAAGCACATCAACCTCAATCATTTAGAAAACAATGACTACAGTAAAGTCTCCTTTGGCTGAGTTTGCATACAATCCAGAGGAACGAGGAAAGACGGCTGAGTTTCAGGTTTCATGCTGGCTCACTGTGACACTGCCCTGACTTACACGCGCTGTTACTGATCATTGTTAATTTGATCTTTAACATATGTGGTTTTCCTGCTACGAAAACCCACTGAAAAGGTAAGTCCGTCTTCACAGCTAAAAAGGCGATTTAAACAATAATCTGCTGCTTAATCTGTGTTGGCTGCAGCACCTGTGGCAAAACAAACACAGGGATTTCAACATTTGTCAGGCGTGTTTTCATCGTGAGCTTATGAACTCTCATGTGACTCCACAAGACGACTCTGCCAAAACAGCCCAATTAGGAATAAGCCACAATTCAATTAAAATGTTCTTGTTCGGAGCCAATTCTGCTTGGCTAGAGGAGAAACAGGCCAAAAACTACACAAAACTTTCCAAAGTTGTACTTGTTACGAGCAAAAGTGAGCAAAAGTCAATTTTCACACAAAATCACAGCAACAAATGTGCAGCAAACTCACCTCAAATATATTCAATTATAAAACAGATATACAGTATATATATTATAGATATATACATACATGTATATACAGTATGTACATATATATATACACATATATACATATATACATATATATATATATACTGTATATATATATATATATATATACACAATAAAGGAGGATTATGGCCACATAATCAACCCTCATGCTGATTAGACAAGAGAATGATGAGTGTAACAGTGACATAAGCATGGACTAAAATGGCTAATGGCAAAATGTCAATGCAGTAGCTGGCATCTGATCAGCACCTGGATCAACAAATAACATGAAAAGATACCTAAAAAAACCACACACACAGGCAGGAGCAGTTGGGATTTCATGCAAACCATTGTTTTATCTTATTTTTCTAGAGCAGAACTTGCGTGTCAAAAGGATTTTTTTCATTTTAAGCAAAAAAATAAGAACAATTTCCCAGGAACAAGGCTTATTTTTTTTGAAAAACAAATAACTTTTTTTGCAGTGTACATAAAACCAACTAAAGCCAAATTCCCCGTTCAGAGAACAGGGACAATCATCCAAGAGGGGAACATCGCAGCTGCAGTGTGTCTGCATCGCAGTGAAAAGAAGTACGGTGAGTTTATGTCAAGAAAATTTCACTGTTTTGTCATTTCTTTTCATCATCATGCCGACATGCTGATGCTGCACACTCCCACAGTGTCTGCCTTACCTGCAGAATCTGGCAGCGGTCCGAGGTACAGTCGATGTTCTCACAAGGCTGGTACATGCCGAGTGTCACACAGTTGAGCAGGATCACCATGATGCTAATCCGCTCGAACCATGTATTGACAGGAGTGGGGTTAAGGAGCAGTGCTGCTTTGGAAGAAGTACACAGTCATGAAAACAGTGTTTAGTGCAGTGGTGGGATGAAGAGTGGTCAGACCTCTGTGACCTCACCTACTCATCGTGAACCCGTGAAGGCTATAACTCATGGGCTGACGCACTCTAGTCGATCGATCACAACACTCACTCATACAACATAAATCATGTTGACTTGGAGAGGAAATATGAGGATGTTATGTACTTGCACGCTCACGTCTCCTCGTATTAAATCAGTAACATACTGCAGTGTTTTTAAGTGATATAAACCAGCATAGAACCTCTATCGCCCCCTGTGGATGTCTGAGTAATTACCAAAACAGTTTGTGGGCTCAAATACACATGCACACAGTGGGAGAGAGAAGAGAAAGACATGGAGCCGTCTGCTGATGCGGTGTTTCCACAGTACTTTGGAATGTAATGTGTTGTATATCTGTCTTTTTACTCATGGAAGAAAAAGTTAACTGGAGCTGTGTGGTGAAGGAAACAGCAGCGGCCGTGATTTGCACATGCAGGCACCTGTTCCGGGAGAACTGATTATTAATGATTCAATACTATACTAAATACTAAAATAGTTTTGTGATGTGTGGAAAAAAAATATAGGATTGTGTAGCTCTACAGAACACCCAGGTTTATTTTTAGCAGTAGAATCAACTTATGAAACTTCCCGTGGCAAATTCTCGGCGTCTGCCGCCGTCTTCCTTGTGTGCTTCTCACGCATCGCCTGGAGTCGTGACGTAAAAATGTGCCACTCCGTGTGCAGCATGGGAGTGTTGTCAGAGATATGAAAACAAAAAATCTTTTACACTGAAAAACACAGAGAGTCCCGTGGGGCTTATAGGCTTAATCAGCATTGTGTGAACTCATTTGACTTTTTTTTTTTGAATGTAACAGACATTCATTTCTATTTAAATGTTACGCAGTACATCTTTAAACAGCACACACACTGCAAAGTCTTGGACCCAATCCCATTTTTAACCCAAATCTAAAAATCTACATGATATGGCCGACATGACATGTTTTTGCTAAATATTCCAGAGACATGTCAGAAAACATCTTCAGCGCCTGGGAATACGAGTGGACCACTTTATAATATGTAGGCTACAGGAGACCGCAAGCAACTTTTGTTGTGGTTACTGTCGCTGCACAACGTCCTAACCAATGTTAGCTGCACAGGGATTTAGCCTTTGTCTCATTAAATGAGGTTCAATTCTTTACCTCAATTTGATGGAGAATAGTTTAATACACCGGATTGTTCCTGCCCCCTTTCTTTAACTCTTGATTCATTTCTTCAATTTCTCCCAAAGGAGGCGTTTCGGTCTCAGCTCTTGCAGCCTGTGGTTTTCATTCACCTGTCGTCTCTTTCCTCACCCGTCTTTCACTCTGGAAATATAAAACCCGTTCTAAAGTTTGACAGTGCATGAAGCGGTACTCTGTAGTGTGGTCTACTGCAGTAAGTACACTGTCGACAAGCTAACGCTTGCTAGAGACTTGTAGGAAAAGAAAACTACCATAAACATCAGCAAACGTAACTCCTTATGTTAATGTTGAGTCGGGCTGCCACATTTTTATTTGTTTGCTCATTTTCTGTGGACACATTATCTTCGTCCCTTAAACGTGCTGAAGATTTGAGGCCAGAGTGTTTAAAGCACATGAAAGTGACACTTTCTTCTGTGACGCCTTGCGTGCTGTGCTTGAGCATGTCGAGTTTGGCCCACTCTAAACCCCTTAACACAAAAAAAGCTACACACTCGTACTGTAGTAGCATGGGTTGCCAGACCCTCCAACCCAATTTCCTACAAAATCATGTGAATTTCGTAGTATTTAACTACTTTCCTAATGAAACTGAGCAAAGTTTGAGTGCAAGTTCTATCAAAGAACAGTGTTGGTATGTATGTTTAAGTGGTTATATGGAAACCCTGGCCCTATTGTAGAGCAAATACAACTTAAACCTGTGCAGCATGTGAACTGCACCACCGAGCGCCCCCATACTCTCGACAGTTCTTGACAGTAGAGTGAGAATTTACATTCAGGCTAATGCTACAGCTACTATGTCGAGGTGTGTAAATCTACTTGACAGATCGTTTTAAAGCAGCATATTTTCCAGAGGTATAATTCTCTACACTCGGGTGTATCCATCCAGTCAGAGTTCATCCCTGCCTGTTAGCTTCAGCGCTGGGTGTGAGGCTGTTTTGACTCCTGTGGCGCTCAAGTGGGAGGTGAGTTGATGGTGTGTACGAGTATAACGTTCAAGAGGTAATAAGCATGGGCATACAGTACGGGTGGTATAAAGACGATTTATGAATCGGTAATGAATCAGTACCATAGACCATATATATATTAAAAAAAAATGGATGTAATCTTCTGGTTCTGAAATAATAAGTATATTTGAAGGGATGTCTGTGGGAAAAATGAGCCTATACTTGATTTATAACATCAGTAAACATTTTCCTGAGGCGTTAATGGACTCAATCACTAGATTCAAGTCGTCTTCAATAGAGCATGATGTCAGTTTTGTAAATTATGTTCCCATTTGGAGGAAAACAGACGAATGAAAATAACAACCCTCTACAATTTGTTGGTCCGTGGTTTGGTTTGGCGACAAATCTGAATAAAACAAACAAACAAACAAACAAACTAATCTATTCCAGACTATTTTCCATTCAAAGAGTATTTGCAATCATCAGTATGGTCAACAAAGTGTGAACATTTGGCTCGGCACCTTTGGGCTAATTTTGTTCACTGTACGGCAATAAATTCACATTAGAAATTGCATTCATTCATAGCGGCGCGCAGCACATCAGTGAGCTGGCCGTGCAGCTGCGACTTCTCCGGGGTGCAATCGATCACCCAAAATGAAGATAAGAAGTCATTTTCCAGCCAACCTGTTTCTTGTGTTTCTTGAGTTTGCCACGGCACAGGGTTAACTTTTAAATATTTATGTGAAATGATGAGACGCAATCGTGTAGAAATAACAATAACGCATTAGTGTGACAGCAACCCTGGTTTACAAGCACATTAAACAAAGAGTGCTCTTTGTTTTAAAATACAATAAGAGCCACAAAGGTTTAGGTGGCTTGTATTCTTTTGTACTGCAATAATAATAATTATTATTATTTTACTTTGTCCACTAATCAACGATCTGCACTGTGACCAGCATACCCTGCACAACTGTTGACTATGAAAATGCAAATAATTGTGTGATTTATTTGCATACACACACACATCCCAATGCATTGCCTTGCTTATAGTGTCCAAATATATAGCATATCATCATCCCCGTATCGGGATTGTGTCACCTAATGCACAATAAATTCACTATTTGTTCTTTTCCAAGGATAATATGGTTCATCACTCACTTTTTTTCAATGCCCTGAAATGAAATCAGACTTGTATATCATACATATAGACACACGCGTGTTCGCGCCCACACACACACACACAGACACTCACATCATATACTCTCCATTAATCTGTGCCTCTCCTTCCTGCCGTCTCCTCTCTGCTGTAGCACCACTCTCTGGGGTAACATCATGAAATGGGAAGAAATAATATCACAACGCTGCTTTTTCGTCTGCTTTTTCCTTCTCCATCTAACCAAGGCCACATTTTCTTTTTGTATAAGTGACAAAACCTCTTTGGGTTAGAGTGGATTTTTTTTTTTCTTCTATTTTTTTCATGTCTCCAACTTTTTGTCCTTCATTTAAATTCCCCGTGTGCCACTTCTTTTCCCTTTTTCTTCCATCTCTCTGCTTCCTCGCAGCCTTTCAATCTTTCTCAGGTGGGACAGAGCAAACAATGGACAGTTTCTCCCTCCCAGCAAAAAACCCAGCACAAACACTTTGGGACACGTTATAACTCGACAGGCAATGGAAAATCAATCAGGCCAGTGTGTGTGTGTGTGTGTGTGTGTGTGTGTAAATGTATTGTATGTGCATGAATGAAGGTGTGTATGTGTGTGTTAGTGTGAGGTACTCCAATAGCTCAACTAAACCTGCCCTGAGGTTTAAAAAGCCCAGAACAGAGGCACGGTATGAGCCTGCAGACAAAGACGGAGTGAAGCAGACAGAGGGAAAATAAATTAACACATAATAAAAAAAAAAAGCATGAACTTGTTGTGGAACTCGGGTGAATGCACACAACTTTCTTCACTATGCCTCATCACCTTAGAGCCTTTAAAGCTAATAATATCAGCAGCATCTGTACTGACACGTGAAGTGAGTCGGGGTCAGTTTTACTTGCTTTTATTTTGTCATACTGACCCCAAAACCTTTCCCTCCCCGGGGAGACCACGCAGCAGGCGGCTGACTCACACCCAGCTGATTCCAGAGCGCCAGCTGATAGCTGGTCATGCTTCCCCCCAATCACGCTAAGAGGGCACTAACCGAGTCTGACACCACTGATGCTTTGAGGAAAAACGGAAATGAAGCATGCTGTTATAAAGCTTCAACCTTTAATTTGACTGTTCTTTTAAAGTTAAATTACCTGCGGGATATTTAGATTTAAACATGTTAAAGGACCTAAGTGGAGACTAACTCCAGGGATGCATCTGCCTTTTTCTCTCATCAGCATCGCATTTTCGTCTCTTCCTCCTGCATGTCTGCTCTTCTCAGGATGAGGACGGAGCTTCCTTTCTCCTCTTTATCGCTTTTCATCTCCTCTCTCCTCTTTTTCGACATCCCAACTATTTTTATTCCTGTCTCGCCATGTGTCAATACAGATTTAGTTAAACACTCGCAACCCCTTTCATACCTTTTCCAAGCATATCAAGCTGTCTGTCTACACTTTTTGAAAAAAAAAATTAAGGATCTCCACTTTATGCTGCGCGTTTGGCGGTTGTCATGAATACATATATTAAGCAAAACGACTATGAGCACAACATTGAAACGGACCAGAGCAACACCCACAAATACACAACACGGAGCCTACTGTGCCGGCATGAACGTCTAAATGACACGTGCCTCGTTAGTTCCAGTTCCCCACACACACACACACACACACACACAGTAGCAACATAGATTTAATGTTAATATTTAAAAATAGCCTTTTGATGTTCCTACAGTCTCAAGTGATACTGAAATGAATGCATTAATGTATTTTCTGTCACGTGTAATAAAGACAGCTCCACTCGGACAGAGGCAGAAAAGACCATCACAAGTTGGCTGCATGACAATAATTTGGCTTCATATTCATGTAAATAATTAAGTGTGTGTGTTAAGAACAGGATGACTCATGGATGAATTAGATCTCTAAATTACAATGAGGCTTTTCCACTTCGTGTGTGCATGTGTGTGTAGACTATATAACATGTCTGTAGTCGGCTATGAGAACAAATGAACACATTTTGATTCAAACCCATCTTTGTGATGATATTTTGACCTTGTGAGGACATTTTTGGCTGGTCTTCACAACATTTAAAGGGCTTTTTCGAGGGTTTGGACTTGGTGTTTAGTGTTGGGGTTTAGATGAAGTTAAAATGCGGCACCCTGGGACAGGTTAGGTTAAGGGTTAGGCATTTCGATGGTTAAGGTGAGTGTATAAGGGGCTAGGGAATGCATTATGTCTATAAGTGTGAGAGTTCAAGCAAAAATCTTTGGAGTGCGACATTTCCAGAGTTTCCCATGCACTGATCAGTGTATGGCAACAGAATCAGCACAAACCCCCCTAACACAATAAAAACACAACATATCACTTAGCTCCCTGCCCCGCCACGCTCTCTTTCACAAACACACTAACAGCTGATTTATCACCTCTCTCTAGCGTAAGTATCAACATCATGCGAAACACCGTCATGTGCATGTGTGCGTGTAAACTCGCTGCTCTAAAAATCTGCCCCCGCGTCCAGTGTGACCGCAGCATTAGCAGTGTTTGTGCTTTGAATGAAGACAAACATTTACTCCACCAAATTCTTGTTTTATATAAGTACGAATGTATGTGTGAGTGTCTGGAGCCCTGATAAGTGTCCTCTCAAGGAATGCTGTATAAGAATGTGTGTGTGTGAGTGTGTGTGTGTTCCTGAGAAAACCCTCGGGATCCGTCTCATTGAGAGTGAATCAAAATGACATTCTATTTCTCACTGTGGTACTGAAGCCTGTGCCTGTCTCTCTTCCCAGTGACAACAAACCATGATGGGTCACATGTTGTTACACCCAAACACACACACACACACACACACACTTATCCTGTGTAGACCCAGTAAACCATTGCAACATCCACAAAAAACAGTCTCACGCGTATCCACTGCCACCATTATCTCATCAAGTTGCATGAGTTTTTCAAAATCCTATCGTCTCAACGAAATAAATACATGACAAAATAGTTGCCATGTGTGTCACATCACCTGCATTGTGTGACACAGCGAGAAAGGTCCCAGCTGCCGGAGGAAGGAGCCATCAGTGGGACTGAGTGATGGCCGGGTTCAAGCCGATTCAGAGGCACTTTCCTTGGCACCAGTCATGCTTTAGTTTTGACTCTGTAACTGCTGCACTGTGTCCTTGCTTCTCTCCCTGTCACTCTCTCGCTCGGTGTCCCATGCCGTGACAAAGTAGTGAGGCAGACTGCCAGGAATCTCACCTCTTACCTCACTCTGCTCTCGTCCCTTTCATCCCACTTCATTTCCTAATACCTTGTGGAAAAATTGATCTTAGGATATGGGTTTTTATCTGTCTGACTCTTTGGCTGCTATAAAGATTATAGTCTTTAGTCATCTTCCACCTCTTTAGGAGTCACCACAGCAGATCACCTCCCTCCATCTTGTCCTCTCCCTTGTGTCCTCTTCTGTTACACCAACTGTCTTCATGTCCTCCCTCACAACATCCTGCAGCATTTATTTCCTTACTTCTATATTTTTATATATTTTCTATCGATATTTTCAAGAGGAGACCAGTGTATCTGCGCTCCAGTGTATCTGCGCTTCCTTTACTAATACCTGGATGTCTGTCACAGTAAATTGAAATTTAATTTTGAGAACAATACAAATTCAAAAGACGTGATTCAAATTCAGTCTTTTATTGCAATTATTCAAGTTTAGCTATTTTAATTCAAATAAAAATGATTCAAATTCACTGTCCGGTGACACATATTTCATACCTACCTAAACCTCTGCAGCCAAAGCAGCATCAACATAGCGAGAGGTGCACACAGATGGACCAACTATCATCTTAAAAGCCTCAAGCAAACTGTGTTATATGTCCAAAGTGCAGCTATTGTCTCCTCCAATGAAACTTTCATTTGGCCTTTTAAAAGGGTAGTGTTCTTATTTCTCACTCTCGCATACACATGTTTTCATTGTATTTCTGCATTCTTCCCTTGCCCCCAAAGCCGTCAAACTCAATAACAACGCTGGCAAAACCTTCTCGGAGGTGTGATTTTACAAACATGTGGCCTGACATTATCATTTTATACTTCTTCTTCTTATTCAGGTACAAAGGCAAAGTAAAGGTCCAGTGCCTGGGATTTTTCTCAGAGATGCTGCTTAAAGATTAGTGCAAGACTGTATAAAGAAATACTACAACAAAATAAAGGTGATGGCCAAATTCATATGCTTGTTCGTATTACCATAAGTTACATTGATAAAAAACCTTTCTATACATCATTACTGATTAATAATAGCTTTGCACACATATACATTATTATATAGCACACAGTGGCTTACTCTTTACATTATCACTTTTACAACTTTAAAAGTGAAAACTAATCAAATCACTGCCATTTAAATTCCATCTCCATCAACTTAAGTGTATCAAATCAGATTCCCCTCCCCTTTAAAAGGAGATGTACATTTAATTTAGTCACACAGTGACCTTGAAGGTTAGCATTCTGTTTATATTCCTCTAAGATTAATTTGATCACAGCTTTGTCGTGTCGGCATATGCTCAGCAACGTAGAGAAATGCAGTCTGTGTTTGTGGTAAATTTAAACGCAAAAGTGGAGTAGATTTGATTTAACCTTAACATAAATTGGCAGTCACAAGTCCATTTTTATTTTTGATCTGATTATTTTAAATCAGTAAATGTGTGGTGGTAATTTTCTGTACATATTTATTCTGTAAAACCTGTTTTTTCTTCAAGAAAATAAAGAGAGTGGGCTCAAGTCATAAATTATGAAACTGCAATGTCATTTCATAACCAAACTCCCTTATACACAAGCAAACAGACACACATATGGCATATGACTCAAGGTGCCAACTACACAGCCCGACATGGCAGACAGTGACCTGGAGGACCTCTGTAGAAAGGCCTGTGGCCTGTAACCAAGGCAACGGGAGGAGACAGGTCACCTTTACCCACGGAAACGGCATAAGCTGTGTATGGCAGTTCTCTACTCTGTCTTTCTGGTGTAGTTGCTATGAAATCATTGTTGGAGTAAGTGTAAAAACAAGAATTTGAAATGCAAACGTTAACGCACAGTGTTTACATTTGCAGACAGGGGTGATTGCCCTTCCTTCAAGCATTTGAATATTCACAGTGTGTGTGTGTGTGTGTGTGTGTGTGCGCGCGCGCGCAAGAGTGTACATGTATTTTACCTCATATCAGCTCAGCACAGTAGGTGCCTTGCTCCAGTGCACTGCTTCCACTAGTGAGGATGAATGCATTGCAGACACCAAGGGAAATATAAGCCCATAATGTGTATGTGTGTGTGTGTGTGTGTGTGTGTGTGTGTAAGAGAACTACATGACTCAGTGAGTATAGAGGTGAGTCAGGGGTGAAAGAGGATGTCGCTGAGAGCACATAAGCGAATGGAATTAGAGAAAGGCATGACGAGGGGGGAAAAGAGGTAGGTGGGAAGAGAAGCCGGGAAATAGATAAAAACTATGGCGCTTTGTGGGTCAGTTGATGGGAGCACATGCAATATACTCACAAGCCATTAGTTTGAATTTCACACAGTGTTGGAGTACGTGAAACAGGCAGAGGGAAAGATAGACTAGGAAAAATGATATAGCACTGCACCGATAGATACCAGCACTGTGCTGCTGACATCTGCTGGGACTACATTTGATGAGAAAAATAACCTTCCCTATACCAGCTCTCAACCCCCGTCCGACCACCTGTTATTCCCTCTGTCTATTGGGCATTCTCTCTCATGTCATAAGTCAAATCATGCATTTGCATACAAATACATACAACAATAACACAATCCACACACTTCTTCCTCAGGAAGATATGAGGAAGAAGGAATCATGTGTGCTTCCAAATGTAAGAACTAGTTGAACCCCTTCAGTCATGTAACCAGTCATTGCAACAAGGCTAGACACATGTAGTGACACCATCTGCTCTGTAATCTCTTCATCTTCCAACGTCCGTACAGCTACTGTGACAGCGAGTCAGTGTCAGAGGGGCAATGCTGGAAATTGTTTACAATCTACAGCGGGTATATGTAACCAGGAGAAGCACAGGTTGTACTTCAGTGTTATGAACAATTGGAGAAAATGCAAACAAGTCAAATGATTCGGGTAAAGTTGGAGCCAGGCTTCACTAATCGCCTCTTACCTATCACTCAGCTGTGTTTGGTCTGTGTGTGGAACAGGAGCCACCAACAGCTCTATCCCTTTTGGTTGTATCTTCTCTAAACGGTTCATCTTCATCGACGTCGTAGTTCGACATGTTCGTTACATTTCCTTCGCATGCTCTTAAAATCGGTGATACGCTGCGACTAGTGACTCTTCTGACACACTGACGGACGGTGGGTTTATTGTTCAAATGTGTTACCATTAGTTCTGTGACGCTGGCTCTCACCCAGAACTACTTTTCTCTACTGTGAAGCAGAGACTTGTTAAATGATTTGACAGCGTTGCATCCACCCTACTGGTGTCTACGTCATATAACTAAAATTAACTAACCCTAAATTAACCAAGTAGCAAAAGTGACTGTGGCTTCTCCTTTCAATGACTATTCTCTTGAATATAGGAAGTTTCCCGATGGAAAAAAACAATTACATTTGATGAGTGCTGCACAGACAACAAAGGGAGCCAATTCGACTGCATTTCTGCACACCACAATTACTTGTATGTTACTTTGATTGCAAAATAAATTACCCCTTTATTACTTGCATTATTTGTTCATTTCACAGCAGAGGCCAAAAGAAGAGAAGCACAGCGTAGTCACTGTAATAATAATCCTGAATGACAAACATGAGGAAAGTCATTCTGTCTGTGTGTGTGTGTGTCGCTAGCAGAGTTCCTCAGGGGTGAAATAATGTGTCGATATGGTCACATGGTCTGTGCTCACCAGTTTCAAAACTGTGAATAATTTGCTTGTCTGCGTTATTTCAGTTACTATCTGCAGCATTTTTGTTAATTATTATTATTATATTGTTATTATTATACAAGACGGACCAGACTAAACCAAAGTTTGGATCATTTGATTAAATAATCAACAAACGATCAATGAGATTGACCACTAAATACACTGAATCTGTGGGAGCTCTTAAGGTTTATAGTAAACTATATTAAATTTCAGGTTTTCCCCTGAGTTGTTCTCCAACAACACCCTCATCACTCTAAAGTGACAAAGGGGAGTCGGGATAAGAGAGATCAGAAGGAGGAGATGAGGATGAAGAGGATCAGGGTGAAAGGGGAACATATAAGCCCTCAAGTCTCTCATCTCATCATCCATATTTCAACAGGGGTCTAATGGGCTGACACGATCCTTTGTTACAAACAGGCAGGAAGTAAAAAAAAAGAAAAAGTGAGGTCTCGGTGAAGAAAACAAGAGAAAGTGGCTCAGTGATTGAAAGGGAGTTCCAGTTTGATGTGATGTTTCGGTCTTTTCATTATAATTTCCATCCATTTACACACATGGATTTAATCTTATTTGGATTTTTATTTCAATCAATGTAATACCCCAAAATGGATTCATCACAGAGGGGGGAAAAAACTTTGTAACACTTACGCAGCATAAACATGCCTGAATGAGAAAGTAATGTAGAATATATACAGCATTTACAAGAGCGAGCCTGCGTGACTCGACGGAGAGACAGAACTCTCGCAAGCTCAATTACCTGCTCTTCAAACCACCAGAGTACAGCTTGATTTTTAGATTTCTTCTTTTCATTCTGGCAATCGATTTGCCCATGATTGGTTAGACTCACTGAGTGTATGCTTCTAATTGCACGCGTAGTGAGTGGGTCCTCGAGTTTCGCAGGTGTTATGTGAAAGAAGAACAAACAAGTTGGAGGAGGTCGTAGGAAGGAGTTGAGTGGCGGTGCAAAGTGAGAGTCGCTGACACTCGCTGCGATGCAAATGTTCTCGCACAAAAGGTGAAGATCTCTCTCCGTTTCTATCCCTCCCTCTCACTTTGTTTACTATATTTCATTGAGCACAAAATAGTTTCTCATGTTCATTATTTTTGTTAAGTTGTGCTTTTAAAGCGGGTGTCAGTGAAATGCAACTCTTGGTCTCAGGGGTCTGGTCTCATTTGTCTCACAAGAAGTGGCGGAGCTTCCCCGGAGGTTTTTTTTTGTATTAAGTATTTTTCTGCATTTATCCAAACACCATCTAGCTCACCGCAGTGAAAACAACTAACTCATGTCAAGACGATCTGTGAACGACTGACTCAAACAAACTAGACCACATTTTTAGCAAACTTTTATTACAGTCCATATTTGACACTTTGGAGGAAGCAGACCTTCCCTTGCCTCTGCTCACAATACTTAATTCATTTAGAAACTAGACCGCCACAAAGATGTGGGCCTCATTGCCATGAAGTAACGCACAATGTTTCTATAGGGATGGGGGAGGTTGTGCTTTGGCCCAGTTCTTACTGGCATAGAGGAAAACATTCAAAATGTACAAAAGTGTCAAATGCAAATTGCAAGGCAAAGTTAATAATTTAAAAAAAGCTCTGCAAGGCTTTCATAACATTGCACTAAATTTTACGGTCACAGAGAAATTTGATGTGACATTCACTTTATCAAAGATATGATATAAGCTTGTTAGTGCTCAACATGTGATCTGATAGGAAGTGAGCTTTGAGTTCCTGGATCTATTTGTGCAAATCTTTGCAAAGATCAACAGAAGCAAAACAGTGTAGAGTCATAATTTGTTTTTAACTATTGAGACTAGAAACCATATTGAGTTGGTTAGACATTTTTCACTGGCAACATCGGTTCTTTTAAATAGAAATATTATCATCGTCATGCTTCTTGTTGACTTTTGACTCTGAGCTGCTCTCCCTTAACATCCTTGCATAATTTATTTCTGTAAGCGAACGGGAAGCGACAGAAGCTACATTGGACTCCGACAGAGAAAAGTTAAAAAACCTTTACCCCCCCAGGCATCGTGGAGCTGCGGTGACCGCTTCCACCTTGCTCCTGTTCTTCCAGCAATATCTTTGCGAGTCTCCAAAGTTTCATGTCGTCAAGTTAAAGCCACAAGGCACACAAGTGACTGTGACTGACTGACTGACAGCAACATTATAGTAACTTCTCTTTGACCTTGCTTCCCTTTCCTCCGACCCTCATCCCCCTCTCTCTCAAAGGAGGAGAGGCCTTGGCACTCTGCCTTGTGTCTACAAATTATGTTTGATTTCCTGTACCAAGTGACTGATGCTGGGCTTAATCAAACAAAATAAGAGAAAGGGAGTTTGTGAAAATCAAAATACACATGCAAAGATAACCATTTTAAGCCAAAGAAGTAAGAATATATGGTGAATCAATGCTGGATTTTGGCATCGACACAGCATTTCATCTTAAAAGTCTCTCTCTGAGCGAACCTACTGAGCAACCTCAAACTCAAACCCAACCCTTTGTTTGTTTCCCAAATGTAAAATACAATTACTTTGGGGGTTTTCCAACACATTTTAAACTACAATGAGAAAAACAACAGAAACACAATTCTTCCTCAGCTAACCATAGACCATAATTTCCTATAATGTATTTTTTCCTTTGGTTCACTTCAGAAAATTCTTATTGCTTCTGTTGTAGCAATTGTGTAAAATAAACACTGCAGGTCCAGGGGTTAGTTTACAGGGTGCACTGAGGCCTGCAAGTTCACGTCCCCTTACTTCTGTTATTTGTTTGCAAGTTAACTTGACATCCTTGTTCTTTGTAAAGGGTTCAGAGAACGTACATCGACACACCCTTTTCTCCTGCTCGCTCTATTCCAATCCCTGGAACAGAATTGTTGTCCTCCTAAGACTATCCATCCATCTTCTACCACTTTATCCTCCACATGAGGGTCGCGGGGGAGCTGTGCCAATCTCAGCTGACATACGGCGATAGGAAGACTACCACAATATTAATTCACATGTGAATTGAACGGAAACAGAGGAAGGGACTCAGTAATGCAGTAATGCCACCATCCTGTATTGTTTCCTAAGGTGAAGTGATGCAACATTAGGAGAGCAAAAAGAAAAGATCTGAGTGGCTAAATCAAGTCAGTTTAATCTTCAAACTGGCTGAGAAAGTTGCAGCCTCAGTGCAGCTGTTTGGACCAAGTTTTTCTTTATCTTAAGTCCCTTGTGGGCATGTCAGCACAGCAAGAGAGCCTGTCGTTACTAATTACTACCTGACACACACACACACACTCTCACATTTGTCAACACATATGGTATATACCCAGACCTTCATTAAACTACCCAGAGTGTAACAAAATTACACTTTGACTCAAACACACACCTGTCTTAAACACCCCCCCCTTTATTTTTATGTTATCACACACACCACACACTCGTTCATGCAGCTATCCCTTTTAAGGTCCGTCATTAACTTCCATTAATTTGGACAGCCTCACCTCAAAGCCTTTTCCCTAACCTTAATCCAGAAATAAGAAATAAGGTTCTGCATCATTGGGACCCGGTTTTGGTCTTCATGAGGACAACTGGTCCTGACAAGGTCAGTCTTTATGCCAGAAAAGGTCTGGAAGGGGTCACAAATACAAGAACACACACACACACACAAACTGTATACATACATAGCAGCATCAGGAAGCCAGCAATTTGTCCCCCTCTCATCTGCACTTACTCATGCTTGGTTAAGCCAGTGAGGACAGTGACGTACCAGATGATGCAGAATGACGATCCAAGCTGCTCCCCTCGACAGCATGACCCAGCAAAAACTAACCAAGAGACCAAAGAAACATGTCAAAGTTGACAGCGGTGACATTGTATGTCGCTCCCAGTCATTTGTCATGCTTCAAATCTTCCCCCCCGCAGGACAGTCCAATCATCACAAGAGTCAAACAGCCATTCCCTCATTATAATGTGCCTGATAATCATCTTACTTGCATGCAGCCAAATCTCTGTGCCAGAAAGGTTAAAAAAAATAAAATAAATAAATAATAATAATTGGGCAGGGCACTGACCAATAGGTCGATCTACAAAATTGAGTTCACATTATACAGAGGTGCAATAACGGTGAGTAATTTAAACATTGGCAGTTTGTCAGCAGGTCCTTGAAAGTATAGGGGACAATGGGCAGGGAACATAAATGAATGACACTCTCCTGTCTCTCAAACATCAAGGTGCCCTTGTTAGAGCTCCAGTGGTCTTGTTAGTTATTGGCACTTGGCAGGTCCAGTGTGTGTGTGTGTGTGAGGATGTAGCTGTCAAATTGTAAAAACACAAAAATATTGAAAAATGGCTGCCTGCTAGAAAAAACAACTGCTTCCCGTATTAAGGAAGGAATAATAATAATTAAACAGAGGCACATTTAACAGATAAATAAGCCAATAACACAGCAAGCATTTGTAAGTACTGGTCTGCCCAGATACATATATAATCTGACATAAACACACGCTAAAGTTGACTTAAATTCACATTTAGGATGACTAACTACTACACCTGCATGTCGAAGTAAAGTTCTCACAAGAGTCACTTCACAATTAAACAAAAACAGCAACGGAACGCCTACAAGCTGCAACAAAAGATATAGCGTTGTCATACAGGTTACAGTGTCTCGCTGGTTACCTGAAGGATATATGATCATGTGTTTTTACAGACACACCTTTTATACATAAACTCAAAAATCAAATTAGGGTAAAAAAAGACGACTTGTGCACAATAATATGACTATTTGCCCTTTCCTTTATGTTTGTTAAATGAATCACAACCTCATTAATTGCAAGTGTTGGAATGATGGCCATAGTGCACCGTGTGTGTCTGTGAGTGTGTGTGTGTGTGTAAGGATGTCAGATGTGTGTATTTGTGCTTGCACAGCACAGTCAAGTGCACACATTAGTCTCACTAGAACAAACCTCAAGTTCTCATTAGTCTTCAAAACCATAGGCTGCAGTAAAAGGAGTCGACTTGTCAGCCATTTTTTTTTTTTTTACAATCAGAAGAAAGGCGAAGGGTCGATTCAGTGAAAGCAAGAAAGAGGGTGAGAAAGCAGTTCAGAGGTCATGTAAATGCGTCTTAACCTTTTTGTGTCATTTAACATTTTTGCTCAGAGACTGGAAAACGTTTGGAGGTGGGTAGAAAAAGGACATTGTGCTATTTTTTGCCTTTATCATATAATATTAGACAGAGATGAATCACCAAATGTCTTTCAGATATTGGTATGAATGCATGTACTGTTTGGCTAGAGAAAACAATTTGCCTACAGACCAGAGCTGGATGCCAGCCTGATCACACTACTCAGATTTGGCCACACTGTTCTTCATGCAATTCATTCTCGAGCAATTATTCCTGTTCTGACCACTGTTGCCATTTATGCCCGTCCCTAACCTGCACTCTGTCAGGATGAGAGTCATGTTTATTGCCAGGTAAGGCTTACACTGCCAAGGAGAGTTCCTGCCTCTGCCCTAACTGGCTTTTCTGTCTGTTCATGACCCTCCAGCCTGGCACACTCCAAGTACCCTGTTCATACTTCAGTTGTACTGCCCTGCTTTTGCCTCAATTTATTAAAACTTGCCATTTGCATTGCAACCAGCTCCACATAACCATTAAAATGACAAATATAAGTCAATAGGGGTAAAAAAAAAACAAAAAGGTATTGAGTCATGGTCATGACTATGTAGAGCTTATGTCATTTGAGTAATAAAAGGATAAGGATGAAAGGAACAAGTGACATCACACACGTCACAGGATGAAACAACAACAATCACTGCAGATTAATGATTTCTCCACACTCTCACTCCCGGGAAATCAAACAAACAAACTCTTAGCAGCACAAACTTTCATCTTAATCCATTACAAAAGTCGTTCCAATGGCGATACGGTGTATACGAGTTTTGAATGACAGTCTAATTGTCAAAACAGATCAGTGTTTAGATTCTACAGAAAAACAGGCCCTTACTTTCCTCACTGTGGCAGTCATCAACATCTTTGGGAGGACTGGCATGCTCACGGCACTCCCTGACCAGGAGTTGTGCTTTCATGTTTCACGTCTGGTCACTCAAACAAGGAAAGGGCTCGCTGTTATGAAGGGGCACGTCCCACACATCAGCAAGGCCAAGTTAGTGGCTAAGGCTGTCATAAAACAGCTCCAGAAGAAGTATGAAGACAAGCTGAAGAACATGCTGGTTGAGAAGGATCCAGCTGTGGAAGCCATCATCGTTCTCTACCTACAGAAATATGTTAAGAAGCAGTTCCAGAAGAGGAAGAAATGGATAATGGGCAATTGGCAGAATTTTTTCCTCACGCAAATCCTAGTTTGGGGTGCTATTCTAGTCATTATAGCCATATCCCTGGCTATTCATTCTGTCGTGTGAATTTAAATTTCATAGGACACATTCACGAATGCACAATTTGCCGAGGTGGGCTTTACAATGTGTTCTCTGTCCTTAGACCCTCAGTTCAGGTAAGGAACACATTGTTGCTTTCTGCTGCTTATCCATGTCGCTCAGCAGCGAGGCCCAGACACTCCAGCAACTTCAACCAGCTCTGCCAGAGTGACAACAACGTGTTCCCAGGCAGGCCAGCCAGGGACAGAATCTCTCTAGTGTCCTAGGTCTGCACTGGGGCCTCCTTCAAGTTGGACATAGCTAAAACAACTCCCCAGGAGACATCCAGGAGATGCTCAAACCACCCTAACTGGCTCCTCTCAATTTGGAGGAGCATCAGCTCAGTCCAAGCCCCTCCTTGTTGTCAGAGGTCCCTAATTTACCTCTGGTTTGCGCCCAGACATCATATGGTAGAAACCCATTTTAGCCTCAATCTTGTTTCTGTCCGTCACTACCCACAGCTCATGAGACTTAAATCGACCAATACTGAGAACCTTGTCTTCAAATCAGCTCCGTCTTCACTTCAACGGACTGGTACAGTCTCTGCATCTCTGCAGACACGGTCCTGATCCACCTGTCACTCTCATGAATACTGGATTTTTCCACCTTTTTCCAGTGATTAAATCCCCTTTAAACTGTCCCAGAGCAATCTACAGGTCAGTGCTTGATGAAGACAGTAGCACCACATCATCTGGAAAAAAAAAAAAGCTGGGCTAAATCCTCAGGCCTCCAAACATGACGCCCATCATCACCCTGCTGTTCCAGAATTCCTGTCCATAATAGTTCTGAACAGATTTGATGATAAAGGGGCGGTCCTGGCAGAGACCGACTGGGAAACGTATCGGACCTGGTGCCAGTAATGCAAACCAAGCTCTCAGAGGGGACAAATGGACAGACAGTCGTGAAGTAGATGCCAGATAACACAAACATTTCCACAAAATTAACACATATAGATCAATGAGTCAAATGAGCTACTCAATGATTCAAATTCTGAAAATAACGGAAACTTAAATGAAATAAAATGACTAATGAACTGACCTTAATAAAAACATAGTCTGAATCTAAACAAAGGCTTGACCCGATATTTTTATGTTACATGTACTGTATATTAGAGCATGTGTGTGAATCTAATTTTTGAGGTACTGTTTAAGTTTAGAGTTAAGATTTGAATTATGGTTTGGTGCAGGTTGCAATAATTTGTGGTTACTGATTATGGTTGAAGTTAGGGATAACATTGTGTTTAGCATCTGCCCTGACAGTCTGACCCCTCACATCAAATACAAACACAACAGTCTGAGGTAAAACACTGGAGAAGGATTAAGGTGTTTGCGTGTGTGTGTGTGTGTGTGTGTGAGAGAGACAGTGACAAAGCAGGGCCAGTTCAGCCTTTCACTTGTGGCCACTCGTGTCATGTCTTTACTCTGTCTTGATACTCCCTCTGTCTCCCTCTCTCCCCTTTCAGAGCTGACAGAGCGATAAGGGAATATGCGTAAGATAGATAGAAGTCAAACGTTGAAAGTGTGCAATTTAGATACTGTATATCATATTTCCACCAGGTCCAGTTGTGCAGGTAAAAATCACTCAATCACCAAGGTGAGTCTTGACTCTGGCCCCCTAATCCCAATGTCTACCCTCAGTGTACTTAATGTAACATCCACCTGCCCTTTTCATTAAGCACACTCACTTAGAAACAGAAAAGAAAGTTTCAGTAAAAATGGTGCAAACAGCTTGCCAAATATGTTTGCACATCTCAATAGAGCAATCAGTTGTTTTTGTTTTGGTCTTGCACTGCACCTACATTGTTTTTAAACAAATTCATTTCTAGTTGTTTTTTTTTCTTTGCTCATATCATTATTACCACAGCTGGTACAGGGATTCGTCCCTTAAACACGTTTAGCTCGACTTGTTAAAGGACAATCCCACTTTAAGCATTTGTTCCCTGATCTTAATGCATAATCTGTAATTCATATGTCCTAATCCGGTGCCATTTCTTTACAACTTCATTTAGTCCCTCTTCCCGTCACAGAGACCTTTTGTCTTTTTTCGTCCTGGTGTCAGTACTCAGCCCTCCCTCCCACTCTCTGTCTATCTCCCTTTCACTGAAGAGGTCTGAAGTTGCAGTCACCAGAGCAATTAGAGACTTCATGTACCTCCTCACTGTCAAGAGGCTGGGCATGCACACACACACACACACACACACACACACACACGTCCTCTGCTGTCCTCTGCACTGACAAGCACTGGGCAAAAGTTCACTTTGCCACTGTGCTAACTATCTCCCTTTCTCTTCCTCTTTCCCTCCTTCACACTGTCTCCATCACATGCTCTGCCTTTTCAAGAAAAGTGCTAACTAGCAATCTCTCACATCTTCCCCTATCTCTCAATCCACCTCCCCAAAGGGTTATGATCTTTCTATTTTGTCACCATCTTTTCTCATCCTCTTTTATCCATCTTTCAAAGTGAAGCTCCACACTTGTCCTTCACTTAGTGTCTAGCTTCTGTGACTCTTGCCAGCTCTCCTCATCTGAGTATCTGCAGAATAATTACCCCCCCCCCTTTTTCCACCACCTCCATGTTTCCGTTCCCCCACGCCCTTTTTCTCATTTGTGTACTTTTCCCTGCTCATCTGCAGTTTGTTGTGTGTTTGCAGTAAACTTGTATGCATTCGCAGTTTGGCCGTCTCTGATGTGTTGCGACATAGAAATGATTTCCTGCACAAAGGTCTAGGTTTCCTGAGAACAAATAAGGCACAACTTAATTTAACATTTCCATTGTGGTCTGAACAAAATGAATTCAGAAGAGCATTAACTTGAAAGGGAATATGGTGAATGTCAAGAGAAATTAAATAAAATTCCCCCGTCTTTCAGCCCAGTGAAACTCACTTTGATCTCTCCCAAGTGAACAGAGGCTTGGCCATAAAACGATTGTGATTATTTGGGCAGTTGTGCGTCGTGCATATCCTCGAGGGCACGGTTACACATCGCAGCTGAGTGAGAGTGAATACTTTTTTGCAAACTGTACTTGTTCACATGTTTGCGCGTATCATACTTATGTTGACAGTGTAACCGCAGATACACAAGAGCTCATGTTTCTGAGCAGATTGGTGATAATCATTTCCTGTGGTTGTTTTTAGGCACAGTGAGGAAGCCGTGGACAGGTGTAGACACACCAAAAGCACCTGCTCGGGCTGAGAAAAGGTCACAATTAGACAAATAGAACATCCTTTCTTTAAAACAGTGGCGTGTAAGTCCAAATGAGTTCACAAAATAAATGCCGATTAAGGATAAACGTATCCAGCTCCCATCTGCCCCTGTGCTGCCAGTGTATACAACAAATGCTCACCCAGTCAGGTCTGATAGAACTGCTCGACAGAGTCCGTTTTCAAATGAAGGATGATGCATTATGGTGCATTGTGTCTGTTCACAAAGACCAAACGGAGGCAGAATAACAACACCGACAAATAAATAATCAAATAAATAGACGGCAGCATAGAATATCTTTAAAATACTGCAGCAGCACTACGGTGCTGAATTGGTTTCATATCAAAGTACATTTTAACTGTGGTCTACTACTTTTTGTTTTTCTCTCTCAAATATTTGGTTGAAAACATGGATATAAACATGCACTGAAATGTAATGATTTTTTTTTCCCCCCCCAAAGAGGAGTTCTGTGTTCACTAATGCATCTTAGTTTGGCATAACTGTGAGCCATGAATTGTTAACATAAAGCTCATGTAGCATGGACGCAGAGACATAAAGGAACTAAAAGGGCATGTGAACCGCTGCACTCCTTGTTATTGTAATGAGGGTTCTTGGTCTGCTAATATGCTCATAAGTATTCATTACTGACCTCAAAGCCTCTACAGCCAGCGGGTTAATGGATCATGCAGAAACATACTGACGATCAATGAAAATGCAGAATATTCATAAATATCCCTTAGTGACTCACACTATCCTCACACTTCCTACACACCCACAAAAAAGTGGACGGGGAGTGTTCATCACAGGGCCAATAATAGATGGTTGTTCCCGGTTTTTAAAACATTATGTTCTTTGATGCAATCTCTTCAGAGCCATATTCATAATTAGCTTAAACAGCTAAATAAAAGTCTGCAGAAGCTGTAAAAAAAATACAAAAGTACATCTGCAATTTCACCTGGTATGAATCTTTTAGTCTGAGGCTCTGCTTTCTGTCCACACAACCCGAATACCTTATTCAAGAATGTATCTCCCTGTGTTTCTAATTAAAATGTATGTGTATGCACGGTAATACATTATATGGTCCAGCATGTTTATGCATGCAGGTAGAGATTGCTTTTCATTGTATTATTTGTTTGTTTTTTTAAGCAAAGGTAAAACAAAGCAGAGCCTATTCTGAAAAGATACAATTTATTCAACAAAATAAGACTGAGCAGTCACATTTGATTTATTACCGAGTGTGTCTGCTGACGATTTTGCTTCGTAGTCTAAAAAGACAAGAATATCTGGAGTAAATAATTATTGCTTTGCTTATCTGTCGCAGTCTCAACAGTAGCCTCTGGTAATAGCCGTAGAATTAATATCCAAACTACTAAAATTGAAGCTTTAGCTGCTTCTGTTCACATCCTTCCGTTTTGGAAAAAAAAAAAATAATGCCACAGAGAGTTTTCTCTTCTGTCCTGAATCAACAAAAAGAACCAAAAATAAGGTTTGATACTGTATGGTAAGATGCAAACCATCTTCAACTGGCAGCGAAGCCCTAGTTGGTGATTATGTTATTTCTGTACAGCAATTAAAGTCTAGCCTTTCACAGAAAAGTTAACTGGATGGATATTTTTAGAATGTTTAAAATAAAGATTAGAGAGGGAATGGTTATTGGAGGAGGAGGAGAGAAGTTATACTTTTTCAAGTGAAACAGACGACTGAGGGCAAAGCTGCAGTGACATTGTTTCAGGAACTTCCAAACAGAAGCCTGCAGACGTTCAGTATTTCATCATGGGATGGGAGATATCTTTATCGACATTGAACTATGATATCCTCCAAAAAAGTGTCCCTTTTTACTCAGAACTACAGAGGTGTGTTATTAAAATGATACTGCATCACTGTGCTCAGTGCATCTTCCCTCCACCATGTAGCCATCCCCATTTTTGAGGAAAACTGAATATTCCGCATCTGTTCAGAACGGACTCTCAGTGACTCATACCATTTATACAGCACTTTGAGGATAATAGATGTGAAATGGCAAACTACAAAGCACTCAGTTGGATAAAATGTAGCCTGCAGTTAGTGGTGATGGAGACATTAAATTACTTGATTAAATTCTCCCAAGAGTCCCAATTTGTACAAAGCAATACCGAGTTGAGTTCACTTATACGTTCACATATGAGGCACCATGAATGGAATGATGACAGGGCATAATATTCAAACATATGCTTACAGTAGGTGTGTGCAAGAGAGAGAGACAAAGAGACTCGCACATCCGTTTGTACAGTTCTGACATTTATCTGTGCAGTTTATCCAAAAGCAATCTGCCCTGCTGTTACCGAGTTCAGACAAATGGGCACTGCTGTCTTAAGTGTCCCTGCAATGATGTGCATACAGCGCATACAGCGCAACACAACGCCAAAGCACCGGGAATAACATGTCAACCAGCGATTTGAATGTCATTTTTTTATAAATAAAGTGACAGTGAACCCATAACCCAATCATGGCTGCAATTCAAGAGCGGTGTCTACGAACGGTTTCTCTCCTTGCAAATCAAAATAAGCCAATAAGCAGGTCTAAGACACAGCGGTCATTTCAAACAGAGACAGCTGTGAGAATGTCCACAAAAACATTGCGCGTCAATGAAGTAGAAATGTGTCAGTGTATCAGTTACTAAAAAGCTCGACTTAAGGGAAACTGATGTTGGGAAACACAATTTTTCAAAAATACTACCGCTATTCTAGTAATACAAAGCTAAATGCATATCGGTGAAGTATTCCTTTAATTTGCCTCAAGGATTCTGGAGAAATAATTGCATTAGTTCTCTGAAATTCGTAGTTTTACAAGATATGGAAACGGAACAAATGAAATGAGATGTGGGAGTGCCCTCTGTTAAAATGAATATCTCATTTAACATTAAAAGAAATCTTATAAAAAAAGCACATGGTCAGTGTAAGTGTACTACTATGAAAGAATAATGCTTGTGAAAGAGGTCACACAGAGTTTGTGCACCAAAAGCTTCATACTACTGGAGTTATTAGAGTCACTTTAAGCCCTTCATCTCATCTCTGCCCTTTCCTTCTTGTCTCTTCTTCCTCTCACTGCAGGCACTAATGGAGTTAAGACTAGACCTGAGGGAGTAGAGAAATGGAGGAGGGAAAGGAAATAAAGAGGAAGGAAAAATGAAGTGATAAAGAGTGATGAGAGAGTGGTGATCATTAGAACCAGTATTGGTACTTGTACTAGCACACGGATGTGCTTTAAATGCATAAGCATTAGTATTCTAATAAGTTTTATTTTGCCTTAACAGAGGTTTGTCTCATTAATGTTTGTTCCTCTTTTATAAAGACCTTCCCCTGGGTAAAAGGACAACAGTTCACACTTGAAGCAGGGGCTCATTAAAACAAGTGCAACACACATTATAACAGAAGAAGGCATAAATGGAAATTTGGCATAAGAAAGGGGGAGGAGTGATGCATGCAAGACGAGCAGAGTGAATTAATCGGGAAAGAAGAAGCAAAGCAAAAAATGAAAGAAGTGACAAGAAAGCAACTGCTAAAGGATACAGACATGTGTGTCACTTTCTTTTGTAATACATTCGTCAAAACAAGAGGAAACAGCCATTCGCCGTCCACACGCACACAAATCTATCAAGTGGCACACCTCACAGCAAGTGTCAGAGCAGAGAAGATACAAATCTATCTTGTAGCCCCACAGCAACTTTTCCATCTACAGCCCCACAGAGTGGATGGAACCGAAAGCAGAAGCTAAGAGGAAAGAAAACCACAGAAAGAGAAAATGAGAAGGTAAGAGGAGAAGGTGATGTGTCCCAGGTGTGTGCTCTATCCTCGGCAGTAGTTAAGAGCAAGGCACGGCAGCACCTCAGCCATCCGTCACCATGGAGATAACAAGCTGTCAGGGCCAAACAGGACCTCAGGCCAGAGAGGCCACTCACTCTGCGTAAACACCACAGGAGCCAATCAACAACAAAGAGGTGCAGGTAATGCAAAGGGAAGAGTGGTTATGTATCAAGCATTTCAGGAGGAGGAAAAATCTACTAAATATTTAACATTTAAAAGACACGGAGAGGGACGACAAGAGAGGTGCAAGACATTTGAGCTGCTGGCCAACAGTAAATTTAGAGAAAGACTTTAGGAAGCAAACGAGAGGAAAGGGAAATGAAATATAGTTAAGCGTGTGCAATTGTGATGTTATTTGAATGGGTAGAAAAAAAGAAGAAAAGAAAAACAATGCCGAGAGCCATACATCAATCACTCCTCTGCTTCTAAACAACTCATTCACACGTACCAGCACATTTCCTGTCTGCGATGCATCGCACTGCAGCTAATTACCCTTGCATTTTCACATCAAACATTCAGTCTAAAATATCACTATTTAATGTGCTTACTTTGCAATCATAACTTGAGTTTAAGAGTTAGGAGAAGTGGTGCAGAAAAGGTGCAAGAGTAAAAGCGTGTTCACCGGACCTCAAAACAAAGGCAATCATTTTAAATATCTGAGATTAAGTTGTATTATTGTACCAATTTTAGATCTCAGACAATGTTGAAATGTTTGTACCAAAGAAGATACTCCAACTTCAGATAAGTCAGTTACCGTCTACTGAAGTGATTTAAGGCAGAAGTCAAATTAATTCAGTAAAGGACAGCTTTGCCGATCTGTGTGGGTGGGTGCGTGTGTGTGTTCTTATATTTGATACCTCTATAGGAGCTTTTCTGGTCCTAAACATTGACCTTGTCAGGACCAGTAGTTCTCATGGAAAGCAAAACCTGGTCCTAATGAGGAAGATATTTATTTCTGAAGAACTGGTTAGATTTAGAGCTAAGATTTGAATCGTGGTTAGATTAAGGTTGGGTTTAAACAGATTGGGCTTTGGTTGGGCTGTGCAAATGAACGGAAGTCAATGCAGTGTCTTACTAGCTGTGCAAGCCTGTGCGTGTGTGTGTGTATGTGTCACTCACTGACGGCCTTTCACAGCTACTGAGTGGTGGACAGAATTATTGATTTAAAAAGAGATGGTGAAACTACCACTTATTTCCCTCTACACACAAACATATTGACAAAATTCACTTCAGACACACTGCGCCGAGCACAAGCGAAACCCTGATGTGAAATGAGGCCATCACTGCAGTGTATTTCATGTCTGACGCAAATGTCAATCATGTGTAGTATAATGTATATGGCAGTCAAGTCCCAGGACACCACCAGCTTTGTTGTTTTTATGCCTGGCAAATTATGTGATCATTGGCACTGGGATTAGAATGATGTGACTGAAAGTTGGTCTCATATATTAGCAAACTGTCAATGTTTAACTCATACAACTTGTGTATGTAATGCTCAAGCTTGTGTTGAATAAACCTTAGTGTTCCAATCCAAGTTTAAGAGAGCCAGGGTCATGCTATTGGTCATTAAATAATTGAAGCAACCTTTTATTCCCCTCTGAAAATGTTATTTTCAAACCGCATTCATGTTTCTTGCATTTTCTGCATTGTTCCATTGAGGTTATTGAGAAATAATTATACTGTATGGTCATTGCGGCACTATTAAAACAACAAATCTAACGATTGCATCAGACCTGCGCACTACGGTCGGCATTCAGATACATGAATGAGTCAAAATCGTTGTTGCGATGTACAAACACACTTCCGCAGTGGTGCAAACATACACAACAAACAACCTTCTAGTCTGAAAAATTATAGACACAAAGCCTGTGAACATTGCCATCCCACACACACAGATGCTCTCACTTTAGCAAGCTTCCAACTAACTTCTTACTAACAAACTAACAGGCACAGCAGGCAAAGGTAACACCTCACTAACCACCTCAGTGTCAAGAATAACAATCTTCCCTAAAACCACTACACACACGCACACACGCATGCACACACACTCAGTCTTTATTCCTATCTGACACTCACTTTATACGTTATCTCACATTAGAGCGATGTCCTACACGTTTAGTCACCATGGGCGTCCAGCGACACATTTCAACAGTACTGAAATATAAGCTGAGGCGATATGAAATATGATTTGGACTGTGAGAAGACTTGTATATTGTATTATATACTGTGAGACCTGTATATTCAGCGGCATGTTTGTACCCCGTGGCATGGGCCCACCTGAGAGTAGCAGAGCTCAACCCTTAGCGAGCCAAGTGAAATCCTTGAGAATCCTATTTTCGCCTCAAAACATCCCTCAAGACAGTGTCTGAAAGGCAAACAGAAAGTCTGGCTGTGCATTTTTGTAGGCCTACACCATTAAATGTTTTCCCCTTGATTTTCTGCTCAGCCAAAATCATTCATTTCACTTCAACTTAAGTTCAGAAAGACAAATGACATCAACTAAAATATAATGAAATAATTAAAAATCTTCAAGACAGTTTATATTATATAAACATATATATGTACGTAAACATACATATATATATATATAAATTATATGAAAATGCATTAAAAAGTTAATTCATTTTAAAAGTGTGCCAAGCAGAACACAAGTTTAATATCAAGTTGTTTCGCAGTGCTTTCCGCAGGATAAACACAATGTATCAGCTCCACAATGTGAGAGTAAATACTGTGATGGTGAAGCCATATTGCACAGAGATGCACACAGACGTACACACATCAGCAGTCTGCCTCTATTGTGAAAGGATCATCCTTAGCTCCACTGCCGATGTAGTCAGCAAATGGATAACTGCTTGTGTGCACAAGCAGAAACCACGCTCACACACACACACACACACACACACACACACAAACACAGGGAGTGTCACTAATTACAGAGGTCACTCCATGTCAGAGTGGGAGTGGTTCCTGGTTCCCTCACACCTGCAGTTTGACAATGGGAGGAGGAGGAGCCAACAGGTGGAGAAGAGTCAGAGCCGCCAGGCTCCGCCCACTGCCACGTCACATGTTGTTGAGATCAGAGCTCAAACCTGTTAGAATTCTGAGGAAGAGAAACTCAGACAGTCGTGGTGACAGAGCGGTGAAATGGCAGGAGTTCAGCTGCACAGAGAAAACATCTCTTGTTCCATCTGTTTGGAACTTCTGAAGGATCCGGTGACTCTTACCTGTGGACACAGCTTCTGTATGAACTGTATGAAAGACCACTGGGACTCAGAGGAGCAGAGGAAGAGCTACAGCTGCCCTCAGTGTAGAAAGATCTTCACACCGAGGCCTGAACTGTTAAAAAATGTCATGTTAGCAGATTTAGTGGAGGAGCTGAAGAAGACTGGACTCCAGGCTGCTCCTGCTCATCACTGCTATGCTGGAACTGAAGATGTGGTCTGTGATTTCTGCACTGGCAGGAAACGTAAAGCTCTCAAGTCGTGTTTGTTTTGTTTGATCTCTTACTGTGAGGAACATCTCCAGCCTCATCATCAATTACCTGCATTTAAGAAACACAAGCTGGTGGAGCCGTCCAAGAACCTCCAAGAGAACATCTGCCCTCGTCACGATGAGGTGATGAAGATGTTCTGCCGCACTGATCAGCAGTGCATCTGTTATCTCTGCTCAGTGGACGAACATAAAGACCACGACACGGTCACAGCTGCAGCAGAGAGGACGCACAAGCAGAGAGAGCTGGATCTGAGTCGAGAAGAAGTCCAGCAGAGACTCCAGGACAGAGACAGAGACGTGAAGGTGCTTCAACAGGAGAGGAAGACTCTCACTCTCTCTGCTGATAAAGCAGTGAAGGACACAGACGAGAGCTTCACTGAGATGATGCGTCTCCTGCAGAGGAGAAGCTCTGAAGTGAAGCAGCAGATCAGATCCAAGCTGGAAACTGAGGTGAGTCGAGTCAGAGACGTCGAGGAGAAGCTTCAGCAGGAGATCACTGACTTGAAGAAGAGAGAAGCTGAACTGAAGCAGCTCTCACTCACACACGACCACAACCAGTTTCTCCTCAACTACTGCTCACTGTCAGCACTCAGTCCATCGGCACACTCGTCCACCATCAACGTCCGTCCTCTGAGACACTTTGAGGATGTGACTGCGGCTGTGGCAAAGGTCAGAAGTCAACTGCAGGACATCCTGACCGAGACGTGGACAAACATCTCACTGGCTGTGGCTGAAGTAGATGTTTTACTGACAGAACCAATGACCAGAGCTAAATCCTTCAGATATTCAAAGGAAATCAAACTGGATCTAAACACAGTAAACACACATCTGTTATTATCTGAGGGAAACAGAAAAGTGACATTTATGAAGAAAGCTCAGTCTTATCCTCGTCACACAGACAGATTCACTGGTTATCCACAGGTCCTGAGTAAAGAGAGTCTGACTGGACGTTATTACTGGGAGGTGGAGTGGACAGGAAGAGGAGTTTGTGTGGCAGTGACGTACAAGAACATCAGCAGATCAGGGAGATCACATGAATGTGGACTTGGATTAAATGACAAATCTTGGGCTTTAGTTTGTGACCAAAACAGTTGTCAGTTTGTTCACAACAGTATCTGGACTGACGTCTCAGATGTTAAAGTCTCCAGAGTGGGAGTTTACCTGGACCACAGAGCAGGTCTTCTGTCCTTCTACAGAGTCTCTGACACCATGACTCTGCTTCACACAGTCCAGACCACGTTCACTCAGACTCTCTATGCTGGAGTCTGGCTTTGTTATTCTTCACCTGGAGACACAGCAGAGTTCTGTAAACTCAAATAGTCTGGAGTTCTTTCAGGAGCAGTGAGTTAAACTCTGAGTTTAACTCTTTAAATTCTCTGCAACAACAATAACATCAACTTTTGACTTTTGAATCTAAACTGTGAGCAACTTCATTGACAGTTTCTTTCATTTGACAACGATTAAAAAATAAAGAGTAAAAACGTGATGAGGCAGAGAAGAGATTCCATGCCACCATGCATCGTATGTGCTCGTAACCTCTCCATGGTCGGCCACTCTCCACTGCACAGGAAGTGCACGAGTCTAAGAGGATGACGAAGATTTAAAGCTGATTTATGACGATTTATTTTTTATATCACAGCTTCATTTATGTGAAATAAAATGTGTGTGATAATCATTGTAACTAATGCATGGTTAAGTGTGTTTGATTCATGGTTAAGTGTATTTGATTCATGGTTAAGTGTATTTGATTCATGGTTAATTCTATTTGATTCATGGTTAAGTGTAACTGATTCATGGTTAAGTGTAACTGATTCATAATGATTCATGGTTAAGTAACTGATTCATGGTTAGTGTATTTGATTCATGTTAAGTGTAACTGATTCATGGTTAAGTGTATTTCATTCATGGTTAAGTGTAATTGATTCATGGTTAAGTGTAACTGATTCATGGTTAAGTGTATTTGATTCATGGTTAAGTGTATTTGATTCATGTTAATTGTATTTGATTCATGATTAAGTGTATTTGATTCATGTTAAGTGTAACTGATTCATGGTTAAGTGTAACTGATTCATGGTTAAGTGTAACTGATTCATGGTTAAGTGTAACTGATTCATGGTTAAGTGTATTTGATTCATAGTTATTCATGGTCATTGACTGGTTTATTGATTGTAGAAATCAATAAAAGTTGGGATTGTAAACTCCATCCATAGTCATCTCTTCTGATTATCTAATCTCCACAACACACACACACACGCGCGCGCACACATGCACGCACGCACGCACGCACACACGTGTAAAACGGTGTTAAACGCAAATACATGGAGACTCGCTCTCAGTGAAAGAAAGAAAAACACTTAATTTAAAACACTTATAAAATAATTTAACTCATAAAATCTATGCCAGTTTAAGTCTACGATATCTTTAAGAAGTCTTTATCTCACTGTTAGACAGACTTTTCCAACAGGAAACAGAGGTTTGTAAACCACACCAAACCCCATAGAGAAAATGAGTGATTTTAACATCACAGCACATTGGTTGCTCCTGCTTTCATTCCATCCTTCAGTTGAGCAAATTGATTAGATAAAAAATATTGGGCACACTGTCCCAAGTTTTAAAAAGTGATTTGATGGCAGCTAACAATTAAAAAGGCATGGTAGCACTGCACCGGAAACAATGCATTGCTGGCAAAAAATTAAGCAGACGGAAGAAATTATCACGCTCACCTGGGCCTTACGTTCCCACTAATGTCTATTCGAGCCAAAGCCAATAAAAAGCACAGTGCATTACAGAGTCATTTGACCCAAGAGTGAATGTTGATTAAACGTATTCTCACTAATGAAAAACCTGTTTAAGCCTGGTATTAAACAGTTCTTGACCAGTGGGGATAGGGTATCTGTTAGTTAAGTAGTCAGTCAGGCAGTTGAAGTTAGTTAGGTAGTGATGGAGTGAGGGGTATTAAAGAAGTTCAGGGTATTAAAAACCATTGATGGAAGTGCTTTCACACCTTAGCTAATATGTGAAGACAAGTGAACAATTGAAGTTAGATAATAATGACAATCGGGGGTAACAGTTAGATCTGAGGCCCAGTAAATGAAAGGATATGGACTGGAGACCATACGAATGCACAAGTTGCGAGGGCAGGTGGTCTGTTTAAGGCAGAAAAACACCACAGGCGCCAGCTCTGGGTAGGGCACCACGAATGTGCTCAGATCACTGTCGATACTGACGTCATCATCTGGACCCACTTCCTCGATTATGTCATCAGGCTGTGCCGAGATGTACTTCTCAGTCTGCCCTGGCACTGCTGAGGAGATGCTCCCCAGCGGCACAGGACACTCCTCGCTCGTCATGGCAACCAAGCCGAGATCTGAAACACAGTGGAGGTCAATATTAGAGGATTGAAAACACTGGCACTACAAACTTATGACACCCGCTTAGAGTTACAACATGCGGTATCAGCACATGTAGTGAATAAATATTAATCCAAAATCCCCACCGTGTCATTACATCACCTCACAACTCACACATAATATTTAATGCTCGTCATTTTCTGGCCTCAAGGGCTCATTATTCTCTTTGCGCCACACGATGCCCTTATCATAAACTCTCTTGCGTGCATAACAGAAGGCTTTGCTCAATGATATCAACCATCAATCAAACAGACACACACACACACGCACAGAAAGACACGACAGATACGAGACTAAATCAATGTCAACAGTCATTGCACATTCATTGACAATTCATTTAGTTCCATCACAGTGTTGAGGGTAAGGAAATGGTTTTCCATTTCCTTTCACTTAGCTCATGAATGGATTAACTTTTATCTACCAACCCAGAACAAATCGAAATTCTGAACTGTATCTGGAGAGTTATTATCAAGTTCGTGTTGGTTCCCAAAAAATACCACACACAAGCTTTAGAACTGCTTTATTTCAATTGTTAAAAGAAAAAGAAGATTGACAACAGAAGCCTTTGCACTTACTAAAGTGGTAAATTATCCACTGCTTATTAAGGATTCAGATCATCAGATCGTTTTAGATTTCCAGACCCACTGGAAAACCGTTTTTGCCGTCTCTGGTCTGTCTGACGGTTAAATTCTTTGACAACATAAACACTACTATGTAGATGTTTGAAAACGTATCAATTCTGCTCAAGATTTGCCCACCATCCCGATACCTGGTGATTTGAGCCTTAAAGGCAGACACTGATGATGTACTGCTATCTTATTTTTTGTTTGAAATGCATGTTGGTGTAGGTGGACAGACAGAACACTGAGTCAATGTTTTTTTTATCCTTTGTTAAGTTTGAATTCTAGTGTGATGTTGAGGGATAGCTCAACTTTATCAGTCCAAACAAATGATTCTCCACTCCGGTGGTGCATTGTTGTTGTTTGCCTACTAGTGATGTGTCGTCCGTCTGTCTTCTGATCGGTCCACAAGGCTTAACAGTTAGGGTAATATCACCAGCTGTGGCTTTGGCATGCTTTTGACTCATCTAAAGTGACTTTATCTAAAAGGAACAGTGTGTTTCCTATGGTAATACTACAGTGATATGATCAGAAATATGGCGTGTCCCAGGACTTGTCCCTTGGCCCTATTCTCTCCTTATATTTTAAGATGACAAAAAACTAAGTTCTGAGAGTCTTCTCAGTAAAGCAAGGCAATTGTAAATTAAATTAAATTGCCCTTTAAAGACAAACATGGCTTAGGTGTATACTAAGGCCATAATAATAATAGTAATAATAATAATAATAATAATAACAACCAAAAATTATAAAAAAATAAGATTGTGGTATTATTGTATGTCTCTAACCCTCTGCCTGTTTCCCCAAGTGTTCAGGCTATGTGCCTTTCTCTGTCAGAAAGGAACACAATCTGTTCTCACCAATACTCTGCTTCCCATTCTCTTTTCACTCCAGCTTTCTCTGCAGGATCATTAACCACTCTGGAACTGCTCTCCTATTGAGTTGTTTTTTTGTTTGTATCCCTGTTTATTCAAGAGCAGAGTCTCTTTCCTTCTGTGAGAGCACTACTCTTCATTTCATTTCCATGCCCTGCTCATATGCAAATTTGCTCCGCTCCTCACACGGTGGTGTCTTCTGCCGCTTCTTCTGCTCTCAGTCTCTGATCTTTATGAAATGGAAATTCCCAAATTCCAGAGGTGGTTTTGACCATGAATCATCGCCGTCTCATTGAGACTGTGTTTGCTTTACTTCTTATCCCATCTCTTACAAGCTGTTATGGTTTGTTGAGGTTACGCACGCCACTCGTCAGCATATTGTTACAAAGTCAAGTGCCTCGACTGATCATTATAATATAATGTTACCATTATTTTCCTATGATTTCTTTATTAACATTGTATTTGTTGCATGTAAATACATTTGTGATAATATGCTCCTACTGAAATGGCAGGCATTAACTGGTAATGGAATCTTAACCGAACCACAAGTACAATTTTAAACTTAATGAGTTCTGAAAAAATTAAGTTCTGTCTCATTAGGACCAGGTCCCCATGAGAACTACTGGTCCTGACATGGCCAGTGTTTGAGAGAACACACAGAATGACACCTCTATGCCAAAAAAATGAATAAAATCATCTATTAATGTATACGTGCATCCATGTGTTATCTCAGTACACACATATTGAAAATGTCTTTTAAACAACACATTTTTTTGTGTTGACTGTTCCATAACTGGCCTTTTAAAATTGCTTTACCATGGCAACGGCAGCTTCCTGTGGAGGAGGTAAGTTTATTCTTACTATGCTGTGTTTTATTTCCCATGACAAAGCGTCTTAGAGAGCCCCTGCAGCTATTACAGGCGACTACAATTAAGCAGGAGACAGCTTAGCAGAAATGACTAGGAGTGTGCTCTGTGCGTTCGGTGTAAAACTATTGTGTGTCTGTATGTGTGTGTGTGTGTGTGCGTGGTAAAGACAGTCAAAATTGCATTTCTATTTACTTACTTTTTTCGAATAAAAGCCATGTTATTCTAACTGTGATAATTTGATATTGCTCCTGTGTTACTCATTCATTCATTCATGGTCTTTTTATTTGTATTGATGAACGTGTGTGACACAGACAACATGAGAGAGAGAGGGAGAGACTGTGCAAAAGGCCCGCACTGTTCTGTTAACACAAACATACACATTCACACTCTCCACATGCACAACCTCACACATTAACACCCTTAATCGGGGTAGCGGTATGCAGTCACCCATTTATCTGCACTATGAGCTAAAGTAAAGGCTGTGATGAGCCATAACAAAAAAAAAAAACAACTTGCTTTGCCCCTCCACACACACACACACACACACACACACACACACAATGCGACAGTCTGAGACACAGGCAGAGGCTGGATGGAAAAAACAGTGAAAACATACTGGGGATTCAAGCGGAGACTGAGGAATCAATTTAAATTATTTTTTTTAAAAAGCTGTGAAAATCATCTAAAGACTTCAAGGTGTGTTTAGGAACAACAACCTGAATCTGGGGACAAAGCAAATGAAGCAAAATGTACATAAAAAGGTAAACATTTCAATAAAGTCATACAATATATTTGCAAACAAACAAAACAAACAATGATACTGATACTATGATGCAGAAGCTGAAGAGAGAGATACAACTCCTCGCTTCATCCAATCCAAGATAAATTCATTATGTTGACACCAGAGCATTTCATTCAGCATCGTCATGTTTTGTCATAAACTGTCACTTGCTGATGTGGTGAATAAACCGCTATTCTTGAAAAATAAAAGCTAAGGTTTCCAGATTCATCCGAACATGAAAAGGAAGTGTTTCAGAAACAAATTACAAAAACAAAGTTTAAGTAATGCCTTCGAAGTTAATGTGTAGACACATTTTACATTTTTCTGTTTTGATCAATTCAGTTTTAAGTCTACTGTACATGGTGCTGTAATGAATATTTGGCACTCTGGCAAGAATTATTGCAAACAAGGTGAGCAAAGTAAATACTTTCATCCCATTAAGTGTTGTTTGAAGTCAGCTGTGTAGCATGAGGAGGAAGCTGCAATCTGTGACAGAGAAATGCATCTGGGAAAGAAATTCCCTCCCTGTAATGTTAATGTTATTAGATCTAAGGTGCAAAAAATTGCTTTGTAAAGTTACAGTGAGGAAGATTAGATTTTCTCTCCTATTTTATCTTTATCCTACAGCCGGCTTGGAATAAGTCTACGTGTGAAAAACTTAAAAACCACAGGATATTTTGTAAAAGTGAGGACGGTTTGGCTGGTCCTCACATTCTGCCACACCTTTAATGGACTGTTTATGGGTTAAGACTTGGTTTCTGGTTTAGAATTATGGTTTAGTTTAAGGTTAAGCTGGGGGCTGTCGTTAGCGATGATTAATGTTCACTTTTGGGGGTAAAAGAAATGAATACATTACAGTAATAAATGTATTTGTGACGTGTTACACAACTTTGTTAATCAACAAATATTTTCTTTTTTTTTGGAAAAGCCAAGACGTAACTTCTTAATCCCTAAAGTGAAATTCAGTTGTCCAGCAGCTTACATAATAGATAAAATAAATATATAAATGAATGAATGAATAAGTAAAAACATAAAAAGGCAGTGGACTCAGTATATATAGGCATAAACAGTAGTGCTGTCAATAAATCAGGTAATGATAAACAGAAAATGTAAAAGGATAAGAGACTGATGCGTCACACCGAAGTTAAGAAGTCTGATGGCAGAGGGGACAAACAATCGCCTCAGCCTCTCCGTTCTGCAGTGCGGTGAAATGAGCCGTCCACTGTCCACTGAGAAGATGCTCTTTATTTTCCAGCACTGCTTGCACCTTCTTCAGTGTGCAATGCCACAGCGCTCACTCAGTAAGTTACTGTCACTGCAGAAGCCTTTTTCAACAATTTCTCCAGCCTCATCCTGTCCTTCTAAACCACCACTGACTGATGGGACATGTGAAGCATCTCACTGCAGACACTGAAGGACCTCAACCTCCTGAGGAAATACAGTCTGCTCTGTCCTTCCTTGCACATAGCCTCAGTATTCCAGAGCGAGTCCAAGTGGTGGTGTAAGTGGACACCTAGATATTTATATCTGTATATATATGTACATATGTATATATATATATATATATACACATATATATATACATATATATATATATATATATATATATACTGTGCTGCTCTTATCAGTGTTGTGTGCTGCTGCAGATATGAGGAGCTTGTGGCTTTGATGATGTGGCCATTCACAGCGATATTTTCGCACATCTTATTTGCCTAAACTCAACCAAAGTCAGTCTTCATCATCACGAAAGAGACTCCTTCAACCCATGTCACCATGGTAATACAGATAACCTGGTCCCAACCAGGTTGTTCAGAGAACAGGATTAAAATGCTCCAAAACAGCGCCGTCGAAAGACATCATGGTCACAATGGTCGCAAGTTCGACTCCACCCCTGGCTGATTGTACTTAATTACGTTGTTTTAAGTTGTTTTGGATAAAAGCGTCTGCCAAATGACATGTAATGTAATCATCCAACACTGAAAGAATGATGAACAAGAGTATAAAACACTGGGGATGATGATTTTATGGTCTTGTTTTTCTGCAACTGTCGGGTAATAAAATATTGATTAATTAATTACTCTATTCTCTGTATTACAGATCAGGTCAAATGTTTCAATAAAATTCTTTTAACCCTGATCTGCCCCCAACATCTTCATTTTCCAGTATCCTTCAGTGGTGATTATAATGCAATGCCCACTTAAAAAAGCTCTGCAGTTGCCTTATTAATAGACACATAATTAAAGGATAAAATGAATGAATATGAATGAAAGAGGACTAACCTATGGATTTACACCATCAGTATTTTCTTCACAGAAATAAGCACGGCTGTGTTGAATGGAAGTCATAGTTCACGCCCCAGAATCAGACGAGAGTGACTGTATGAGAACTAAATGCTCCAGCAAGTGCTTAGATAAAAGTAGCGCATTGTTTTGCAAAGAAAATAATATTGTCATTGAACTTGTTACTTTTAAAGACAAGTAAAAAGTAATATGTTATGATAAGGTTATCCCCGCCTTTACACCTGGCGTTACAATGCGTTTTCTGTGATCAGATGACGCTTCACTACATGCATTTACACCAGGTATTAACATGCGTTTCTGGTGTCCACATCAAGATATGACCGCTATCCAATCACAGTCACCTCCAATCCACTCCCTTACGTCAACTACCCCTCTTCTACCACACAGATTTCCAGCAGCAGACTACAGCGTCACTGGACCATTCAGGGACAGACAGTGGCTAATGCTAATATCATCACTTCAGGTGAAGAATCCTTTGAGAATAAACTGTGTGCACAAACACTACCCACACATCCTCACACACAGGGACACACACTCCCTTTCTTGTCAGCTATGTCAGGCAATGCTTCATCGACTGACCTGAGACAAACACGCTTTGGCACCTCTTGCCAAGTGATCAAAACAACCCATTACGTTGTAACTAAGACTATCCATATATATTCAGAGACAAAGTATAATGCATTCATAAAGTGGATACTGACACAGTAGCCAAAGCTGAATAAGAAGGCTGGCTACTTGACAGCAGCAACAATAGCTTTCAAAAGCTAATGAATATGAATCGTGCATAATGGAAAAGATCGTAAATCCCACTTGGCAACTTCATCTCGCCAAGTTAACCTTAATATGTACTTTCGAGCAATTGTAATATTTGAATATATGATCTTAAAGATCCAGTGAGTAACATTTAGAGTTTTATGGGGTTTTTTTCTACATTGAATATACTACCCATACGTATGTTTGTATGAGTCTAAAATTGCTTTTAAAATAAAAATGATTTGGTTTTCTTAGCCTTAGATTAAGCTTTTTATTGCCGTGTTTCTATCATCATTCTGTACAGTGTTGTTTGGTACAGAAAGGTACGGTTTGGAACCGTAAAGCCCTCGGCCAGGCTTGCGTTTTCGACGGAGAACAGTAGCTTTACTTGGGCGCTGTACCCGAAGGCCGTGTAAGCGAGATACATAGTGTGACGTTGTACTGAGAACAAACAATGACATTGAACGCTACACAATGGACAACAACTGAGCAGCTCTTTTTTTTTTCCTTTGTGGCTGTTTGTCTCAAAAACAACCTAACACTGGGTAATTTAGAGCAGCGCTCCGCCAAAAAAATTATATTATATTTTAATGAATTTACTGTTGTGACCCATTTCACACTGGTAAATTTGTGCAGAAAATTGAATCTCAACTTCATTAAAAAAAAAAAAGAAAACTCATGCATACATGTAAACCCTACATGGAAAGACCCCAGTCAGAGCAGGATTCAAACCAGACACCAGCTCCATGTCTTCACAGCATCACAAAATAAGAGCCTGTGTGGTTTACTCAGGATAATCCTCTGGGGATCTACAGCAGAATCAGAAAACAAACACTAAATTGAATCTGTGCAATTGTCTGACTCAGCCACTGTTGCTATAGCAGGACACCTAGAATATTTCTCCTGAGAAAGTAAATGAGGCCCAGAGGATGCTGCATCAGCACTGTGTGACAGGTTGTCACAGGGCAGAATGCGTGGGTTTCAGAATTTAGTTACAATCAGAGTGGTATACGCAGCATCAACAATGTTGAGTGTCACTCAGCTGGTGAATTTGAGTCGCAAGATAAATTAAACACAGTCAAACTGAACACAAACGGAGGTTTTTTAAAGGGGGAATACTCATATCTCCAATACTTTCCTTAAAAAAAAAATGTAGACAGGCTTCAATGAGCAAAGCTGAGCACTCCACAACCTGCTTACAGTATATACTATGAGGCAATTGTTGGAAACTGTAGCTCTGAACAGTGGCGCAGCGACCAAGGTCAATGCTGTTGAAAAAGTAAATGATGCTCATTTTATCGCCTTTATTGATTACATAAATAAACGTAAGACAGCATATGATTCAAAACAAAAGCAATTTCCACATCAACTTTAATGCCATTTTATACTGCATATTTTACTTGTTCAGTTTTAAATTTCTGTCCTCAGTTTTGAGAACTCCACAACCACTGCAGTGAAATGGATCATTAACCCGCAGCAACAACCAGACACTTAAGGTAGGTTGTGGGAAACATATGGTTGTCAGATCCGTCTCCTCCTTGCAACAACATTGTCTGACTCGGCAAAATGTCCATATTGGTTTTTTTTTTGTTCTTGGATCACAGACCAGCCGAGTGGACAGATTTACCCCCCCAACAGCCAGATGCTGTACTTTATTGGTTCATAATGAAATTATTGTGAAATAAGAATCTTAGAATGCAGTTTGACAAGTTGTCACATTGATGAATTAAACGATAAAAATGATTAGGAAAAGATGCAAGTGTGTGTATTCTGTGGCAACACCGTTGGAGCCGCTTCAAGCTCCTTTCTTCATAATCAGAACTAATTTCACATGTGAAAGTGGGCAGCGACACAAGACACCACATTTCATGTGATTCTGCCAAGTGTGAATGACGGTGAACTGAAGCAGACAAGTGAATAAAACTGTTAATCATTTAGCAGAGGACGGAAGTATTCGTTATTGAAACACTAAATATAAGGAACAAAAGGAACACATTTATTAAATGTATAGTGTGGAGCCTACTATTGCTAGCTTTTGCCAGACTTGATAGCTTTAACTTGTGCTCTTTCTCAATCTCCATCTCTCTGCAGTTCATCTGTCCCTACACCTCTTTCTCTTTTCATTCCTTTCCACTCTCTCTCTGTGTGATGAGGGGATTCTAAGCTCTCTGTCGGGAATCATCTTTAGAGAATGCCTGTCAGTGGATTGAAACAGTGGCCCCATATCAACCTAATCTGCTTAACAGCATTAGCTCTAGCCAAGCAGCTGGGATATTGTTTTACATGCACACCTTTTGTGGATATTCGTCCTAGCCTTGCAATGGGGACATCGTCTCTTTTCTTAGAACAACGATATGCTGATGCCAATCCACTGCTTTACACTGCAAATGTGCTCAACGCGTTTCGCTCTACAGCATCATGCACCATGCACATCTTACAGATTGTGGGTCAGACAAAGGTTCAAGTGTAATAATATCAATTTACTGGGTGGCAGGACGACACACAAACTGGTAAATGAGCTGGAGAGAAGCAAGTCTGCAAGGACCTACAGATCACAGATTACTGCACTGAGTTTGTGGAGGCCAGATGTTGACTATAGACCATAAACAGCTATATTAAGAAGAAGGTAAGCCACACAAAGTGGATACGATTTATCCATTTGCATTTAAATTTGAACTTGTTTCATTTAAGATTTTTAATGTGCCGAACATCTACTGCACATCAACTTAGTTCATAGCACTGATGAACCACACTGGGTTGTTTTGAGATCTGGACACAAAGATGTAATCTCACAGTAACATGTCAAATGTTTAAAAAGATCACAGATAAATTCAATATAATGTATGCACATTCAAACTATTGATAAAGGATTTCACACAATGCTGACTAAGCTCCAAAAGCTTCTTCATAATCTTTAGATCTCGTGCTGCCCACCTTCCTTCACTGCACACAGGAAGTGTGTGTCATTTTATGTCAAGACAGTGAGAAAACTGCAAAGAGATTGTAGTATGATTAAATACACAAAGAAGTGGCCACAAAATTTCCACAAGTGTGCTATACAGCTCAAAAACCCAGGATAAATGCCTCTTGCCCCTGTGCTGCCTCTGTATCCGCACAATTACTCCCCCATTCATGTCCGACAGTATTGACAGAGCCAGTTTTGTAATGCAATATTCAACTAATGTTGTATTATTTATGTTCCCAAAGACCAAACAAGAGGCAGATTAACAACAGAAAATATTGAAAAACTTTTTGTATCTGCATGTTTTGTTTAGCATGATCTATAGCACAAGAGAACAGGAATGCACAGAACCGGATACAGAGTGAGCGAGACATACAGAAAACCTCAACTCCAACACAGCACAGCACAGCACAGCACAGCACAGATTATCATCTCTGATGCAATGGTGTGGGCATATGCTTAAGACATGTGGGGAGATGGGGATTTGTGTGTCTGTACTTTGTGAAAGCCTGTGTGCAGTGCACACAATCCTGTGTTTATTGACCGATTTAAAACTATAATATACATCTACAACAGGCTCCCACTGCCTCCCAATACAAATCCATATTGGCGAGGGAGGGGACGTCCAGTAACGCTGCGAATGATTTACTATTGGACCTCTTGCAGTTATTTGTTCACCCTGATCTGTCATGTGTGAGGCAGAGAAAGCTCGTACATGTGGGCGTTGGCCAAATAAAACAAACCTTCAGTCTTACATGCTCATGTGCAAGTGTATCTACTGCACACTCAGCGTGTATGTGTGTGTTTTGTTGATGATTGTGAAACAGGGGAAAGGAAGATAGACAACATTGTGGCAAAGCACAACATCGGATGAAAGGCAGGTACACACAGGTACACAACCATGCAAACGCAGCCGTATCCACTCATTCCCACGAACAGACAGCGACCTACACTATGCACACTTTTCACTCTAAACCACACATGTGAACACCTGCAGCTGTGCAACACTCCGTCCCTAATGTGACGCGATTGTCCTCGGCCCGTCTGCCACTATCGGCGTATTCAGCACACAAACACACCAGCTAGGTAGGTAATTAACAGAGTAGACAGTAATAAAGACACTTGGTGTCATCATTGTCCACATCATTGTCCCAGGTGCGCCTTAGTTGGCATTATATTCATAATTCAAAACTGTGCGAGTGCATTGTGTTCCTGGTTTCTGTCTTCTCTCCTTTCCATTCTCCTCTCCGTCACTACCCGCTATACAAATAAGATTTAATTGCATTTAAGGGGCTTTGTTATTTTGTTGTGTCAGCCTCTTTTTAGGTTGAACCTAGACTTGCAGTTTAACATATGATCACTTGTTTGAAATATTCAACCTTAGAATAAGCCGTTTATAAGTACTGTTTATAAGCGAGGGCCTTTGCTGAGTGTTCTTATGGAAAAGCTCACTACTCAAGCGAAGAACAGCTCTACTTACATAAACCTGATACATAAACCAATGAAGGAGAACGAGGACACAGCGGAGAGAATGGGAAAGTGCAGGAGAGACAGTTGTGAATGCATGTTTATGTCCTTTCTGGTACATTAAGGCTACAGTAGTTCCCTGATGAAAGGGATGGGTAAGTGGGGGAGTCTTGTGTTTGTTTCACCATTAGATGTCACTCACTTCTACACACTGGTCCTTTCAGATCAACGCAACAAAGGAATTCATCTTAAACATGACTTTTGCAAGTTAAAACAAAAAGACGAGATACAGAAGTAAGAAACATGGATGAAGGAGGAGAAGGTGAATAAAAGATCTATTCCATTTTTCCTCCTCTTTGAGGCAAAAGGTGTCGAGTTGAACATCTGTCACCTCTCCTTATCTCTTCTACCCCTGTCTCTTCCTTGTCTCTTTGAAGAAATCTCGTTCCCCTTTACCTTCATTCCCTGACAGGAAACTGCCTTCCGAACTTTGAAAACTCGGGGAGAAATGACGTGAGGTGACATGCATGTGTGTGTGTGTGTGTGTGTGTGCAGGCATGTGTTTGTGAAAAAGAGCACAGTGAGAACACAAAGGGAGGAGACAAAGCCTTGATATCAAGCGTAAGGAGGCAAGTCAGAGAAATGAGAGCTGCCTTGACAGCAAATGTATGTGAGAGCATGTCCACGTGTTTGCATGTACAGCCTCATTAAGCATGTTGTCTTGACTGAAGAACACAGAATGTGTTTTCATGTTGGTTTAGAGCACTACCAACTGTAACACAGTCTGAAGCCATAGAGGAAAACAGCGATGGTTAAAAACAACATGGAAAAGAGGTGATGATATTGAAGGCAAAAACTGACAAATGAAAGTTTCGATCGAATCAAGCATAACGAGGGAAACGCAAGAGAAGGGGTTGAGAGAGGGTAGTGGCAAAACCTGATGGAGACATGTGGATCAAAGAGGAAGAAAATAAGTTTGAGGGCAGGAGCAAAGAACATGTTGGAGAGGTGATTGAGGCCAGCGAGACAGAAACGGCAAGGCTATAAGCTAGACTGACAGAAAAAAGGTAGGAGACAAGAGAAGATAGGAGAGCTCAGGGGGAGGAGGAGGAAGAAAACATATAGAAAAGGCAGAAAAAAGGTAAAAACAGATTCGGCGAGAGCTAAAGTCTTTTTCATACAGATGTGACTGCAAAGACAAGCAAAAGCATCAGGAACAGAAATATCACTATATATAGTTAACCACACACACACACACGCACACGCACGCACACACAATGTGTAAGATATTTTAAAGGGAATAAAATATGTGATAGTATATGGATACATAATGCTGATCTACTTACATTCTTTCAAACAAACACCAAAGCCTGAAGTCTCATCTGTCCACGTATATATATGCACATATACTGTCCACTCTATTCGTTTCTTCACACCTCTTCTCAAACCTTAAAGCTCAGAGGAAGCCTAAGCAGCTTCCTAATTACCTCATTTGCATAAACAGGCACATTGTGTGAGAAAGAAGGTGCTGGGCTGGGCTGTGCTTATAGAGGAGAAGAAGGGGGCCAGTGCTTCACCTGGACAAAAGAGGGAGTGTAATTTTGGAAATAGAAAAGAGATTGCGGAGAAAAAAAAAAGAAAAAAAAGTGAGGTGTGTGGACAGTGAGAAAACTGTCAAAATGTCTCCCTCCTGTGCTGGTAATATTCTGCTCTCTTGCACTTCCTTTCCCATCCTATCTCCTTTCTCCATCCTCCTCTTCTTCCCTTTTTAGACTTGGCTTCTTTGCTACTCATTCTTTGCTCCCTGCCTCCCTCCCTCCCTCGTTTTTGCTCCTTTGCTATACTGTAGGTGCCAACAGCCATTATTCTCCTCCTCTCCCACGTTGTGTCCCTCACTTTCCTCCTCCACTTTTAGCACTGTGTTCAACATTATTTCCCTCCAATCTCTTATATTCCTCCCCTCAGTCTCTCCCTCTATTCCTCTTCCACCCCTCCCTTTTTTCTCCTCACAGAGTGCTGTGTCAGGTCTTTTTACCCTCAACAGTGTGAAATGACATTTGAATATGGATCTTGGAGCATTCATGGCTTGTCTGCACTGCCACCCTCAACTACACACAAATACAAACTCACTATCTCACACACACACACACACATAAAGAGAAGGCCAGTCATTTAGAAAAAGGATTGTGATGCTACTTGACTGCATATTCACATTTCATAAGGGGCGATGGGAGGAAGCTGGAGGAGATGTGAAGAATGGGAAGGTGAGGAGAGGACAGGAACGGAGGGAGACATGAAGAGCAGACATCAACAAAATGGGCTACTGTGGAATGAATATAAAAAAAAAAACACAGAAATTCATCAAGTGGAGAAAAAAAATGGACAGAATGGAGGACTGTTCATTAAATTGGGCTAACCTTTGTATTCGCCCCTTTCTTAGCATTTTGAAGGAAGCTTTCCGCTAAGAGAGCAAGAGACGTTAGAACGGAGAGAAGAGACGGACTAAGAGGATTGAATAGCCATGAAGTGCAAAGCTCTGTCCTCCTCTCCAATGGTGTATAATCGATTTTGATTTTCATTCCTTATCATTTATAAATATATTCATATCCCAAAGGGTCTATATGTAAGATGTATGATATTAGGTCATAAACAAGACAATGATGTGTTATCAGTGAATCCAGTATTTCAATTTAACATGTTTTAGTCTGTTTGGCCACTTACCAACACCCACCCAGCTCTTAGCAATTAAACAGCTTGGTTGCCAGCACACTGTAGCTATGTGTTGGAAATTCTCATCATTAAAACCTAAAATCTTAAGAGCCAAGTTGCCCGTCTCAAAAACATCTCGACCAGAGAAGACAAACCTGGGTCTACGGAGGAGATACGTTAAATATAGAAAAGTTAACTGTTGCCCTCTCTCTCTCCAGTGGATATTCAACATATATGATGTTTTCACAAAGTCTTATTGTGACTTTGTCATCTCCTCTCATCACTAAAGCAGAAACACTTCATCTCCCTCTGCTGCTGACAGATGAAAATGGAACAAATGGATTTAGTGTTTATAAAAATTAAACAGATGTGTGGGCCAGTTATATACGTGGATGAACACAGAGTGTGAGTGGCAGTCCAAATTTTCAAATGTTTTTGGGATTCCAGTAACCATTTTAAACACTAAAGGTTGCTGCTGTACATGTTTTTCATATAGCACCTTTAATCTATTTTTAATCAAAATTAGAGTCACCCCCGCAGTTTGCTTCCATACACAGACAAAATCTGCACACAGGCTGGACTGGATGTGCTCATCTTCCAGTCGTTCATGACTTGTTCACAAACTGCATTTTCTTTTATAAATATTAAGATGAGATTATGTTCAAACCATGGAATTAATTCACAGTGTTATGTTTGCAAAACATGTTGGTGATGATGTGTCACATTGAGTATTCAATTTCTCATAATTGCCCTGCACTCAGGTAGGATGTAGTAAATACATGAGACATTAAAACATTGAAACAAACATCTTAAGGTCATTTTTTTTGGCAAATGCCTCTGATACCCATGCAGAATGATAAACGACCACGTGTGTGTCTATGTAAATGAAATGAACAGTGCACCATCATGTTTGTTGGTTTAGACATTAATGCAAGTAACACTAAACTACCAAATAAGGCAATACAGAAACAACTGTGCATGATTTACAGCTGCTTTAGCAGGATATTGAATGATACATATATATATTGTAATAAACACATGGTCAAAACATGCCGACATGAAAGTGAGGACAGAACACATCAGTAAGGCAGTGCAGTGCTGGCTCTTTATAGCATCAGTGGCTTAGCATTGCCTCTCAACAAGGTCACTGGTGTCTGCGTGGAGTTTGCATGTTCTCATGTGCACACAAGGGGACGTGGGCACTGACCGATCAATAAAGCTGTAAGAGGAAGTATAGATTCGTAATAATAAAATTAAGTGTTCTTGATTTTTAAAACGGTCCCTGTTGCAAAATGCTAAAATCCGTCCACTTGAACCGCCTTTGCCACTGAGAGTTCTGGTTCTGCTTGGCTGATCTTTAATTTCAGCTGACGTGATGCAGTTGTCTGCCTTTGGTGTTGAGGTCATATTGATGTTAATATGGGGGGCAGGTGGGACACAAGAGTCCTGTCGGCAACAAATTGAATTTAACAAATTGACTTTAATGCAGCCATCTGCCCCCCCCCCCACAACAAACTTAAACATCGTTTCCACATGCACTAGATCATTTATATTCACACTTTCAATCTCTCTAATAATTCGACAACACATGTTTTTTTTCCCTCTCTCCACTTAGGCTTAAGCATCACTACATTTTACCTCCTCGCGTTCTACTGTTCTCCAAGTTCCTTCTACAATTATGAATCTTATTCTGACAGAAACTGGCGCATGGGAAGTTGCCTGGAATCAGCTCTTAGTAGGTATCCACTATCCTCTCTATAAAATGTGCAGACTGTCATTACTCAGCCAATTTATCAAGATTAATACCTTTACTAGCCATTGCTTTATGAAGTAATAATCTTTACACCGTCTTATTCCTCTGCTTTCTCCAAGGACCCACAAACCGTAGTCGTTCTCTTTGAGTGTCATTTAATTTTTATTCAACACAGGCAATGAATGAGTTCAGAAAAGAAAGGCCGTCATGATGAAGCTCGACTGAATTGACATTCAACTATGCAAGACTGCACCCAACACTCACTGAAGGAATTGTAGATTTCTATCCAAATGTCCACAATTGCGCAAATGTTAGCTTATTAGCTACCAAGAAGCACAAGTGTACATTTTAGTTTAGGAAATGTGGTTTAAGTCATAGACATGTTAACGCACCGTTCTGTGTCTCTTAATCAAAACAAAGCAAAAGACTCAGATTGATGACATTGAGAGTCAACATGGGATCATGGGAATTGCTATCTCGTTGTCTTGTTTAGTTCTCCTCTGTGTTTGCGCTTTATGGGGAGAGAGACCAGAAGTAATGGAGGTGGAGAAGAAAGAGAGAGAGAGCTAGAGTGACTGTAAAAAGGATGGAGGTGAGGATTACCAAGGTCTTCAGAAAGCAGGATCAAAAGCAATGTGTCATACCTTGGCATGAAGTAATACTGGGAATAAGTAGATTGTGAAAATCCTGAAAAAGGTGAACATTATGAGAGACCGAGAAGAAGATGTGAGCATCTTTAGAACCTTACACCACTAGGCCGCTGACATACCGACAAGAAAGGAGGGAAAGGTGAAGGAACATACACACATCAGGTAAGTACCTAAAACCTGTGGCCACTCAAATAATCTTCAAATGAAGGACATCAAAAAAAGAAGAGAATAGAACAAAATTGTTATTCAGTGTATTATTTAGTCTAGAGTATCTGAGAAACACAGGAGAATTTTAACAAACACCACATTTCTATTTAAGGTAGAAACTCGTCCACCCAAAGGACAAAACTCAAACACAGAGAGAAAAAGCAATGTGGTCCATGCAATACAATGCAATGATTACTGTCTTGACCTTTACACAGGAGAAACAGAACAACCCCTGCATAAACACATGGCACAGCATAGAAGAGCCTGCTCGTCCAGACAGGACTTAGCTGTCCACTGACACATGGAGGACAAAGGAAGGACAAAGCTGCAGCAAACAGGAAAATCAGGAAATGTCTCCGTCCACAAAAAATCCCTCAAACTGACTTAAAACATTGCAGTACATATGCCAGACCTGTAAGCGGCGCTGTAATGATACACCAAAAATGGACAAGAAGACATTATACACATTACTATATATATCAGCACAGAAACAGAGACAGAATGAACCAGGGGGAAAGAAAGGGGAATAAAATAAAGAGATTAAAAGTTAATCAAACAATCTCCAAACACAAGAAATATGATGATGAAGAGAGAGACATTGAATGCCAGTGCAAGAGATGTATCTCTTTTAATGTAACCACTGTATTCATTGACATTTTCTTTATCCAGACTGCTTTCTTTGTCAACTTCGGAGCATACTGACACGCGTTATGCAAAAACACCGCTACAGCTTGCTTGTAGGACGTCTGCAGAGGTCCGTGCCACAGTGCCCTCTCACAAGTACAAGTTTTAAGACATCAACGTTGAGCCACTGTCCTGAAGTCTCTACCATAAGGATCAATAATCACACACAGAACAACACAGGTGAGCTCCAACACAATCGCAGACTGCCACAGACATAGTCCGCTATGGTCTGTGCAGTGAAAATTTCATCATGACTGAAGTTATATAAAGGCCCGCAGATGTACAAGTTGGCACTCAAGTTGGTTTCTGGTGAGAAATCAATGCTACTGGAATGGAACATGAGATTGCGTACATTTGCAAGGAACCCTAGACTGACGCAAATCCTTGTTTATGAATTTATGCAACTGCGGACCCATAAATTCATTTGAACTTGATTTTTGGAAATAAGTGGCGGCCCCATCTACCAGTGAGTCAGAACTGGAAAAGCCTCTTGGATGAGAAGTGAAACGTCTTTAACTAAACTCAAGCAAGTCCAGTTGCCTATATCTACACTCACAAAGATGTGTCAGATTAACCTCATTTCATAGGTTCATGGCACCAATGCAATATTTATATACTAGTTCACCAGCACAAGTTTAGGAATACTTTTCTATTCTATTTCTGATGGAAGAAAAAGATAAAAGTGTAAGAGTACATGCCAAATTTATAAATAAAGGTTCTATTCCACCCGTGGTCCTTTGTTGCATGTCTTCCCCCCTTTCATGCTTCACTGTCCTATCTATTAAAAAAAGGCAAAAAGACACAAAAATTGCGCATGAATGACAAAAATATTTGTTTTTTAAGCAATTTACGGTGAAAGAAAATATTATTATGTGTGAATATGCCTGTGTGTCTGCTATACAGCAGCAGGACAAACATTCACTCATTGCATTCAATCTGGAGTGAGAATACACATGAAAATGAGTAGTAAATCATTTCTAATGCCTTAACATTATTATTTCACTTATTTTTCACTGTGTAGAGAAACAAAATCCTTTTGATTTATGTAATAAATGAACCCAGCACAAAACAGTGGAAGGCATGCGCTGAGTGACAGAAACAGCAAGAGGAGGACGGGGGACAGTCAACAAGAAAGGAAAGTTAAAAGAAATCACAAAACAGAGACTGACAGAAGAAAAGTTAAAAGACGAGCACGGCAGAACAAGTGAAATAAAAGCAAGAGAGAAATTTAGAGATATTTGTGACAGCGGGAAGAGAGGCCGTTCCACACCGTCAGGCATCAGCTCCCTCAGAAGTGTTAAATGCATTAGGGCTGTCCACCAGGAAGCAGTGGAGTGATTAGCTGTACTTTAGCTTCGGGGTTGAAACTCGTCGAGCTTGAGGACACACAAACACCTAATAGCACACATGTGGCTGTGCCAATTAGATTGGATTGGATCTTTTTTACCACATAACGTTTCATTCAAACCACTGTCAGACAAGTTCACACTATGCTGATTAAGCCCATTAGCTCCATATAACTTTCTCTGTATTCCTCAGTATAGCGGTCTTAATAATTCATTTTATATCAAGACAGACAAAAGTAAGATTGCGCAAGTATGCACGAATACATAAAGAGTAGCCGATGAAAAGAGGTGAATTCTATTGCTTAAAAAAGAGGATAATTTAGCTCCTTCAGTCAGGTCTGATAATATTGCTTGACAGAGCCCGTTTTCTGAAGACAGACACAGCATATAAATAATGTTACATCCTTTGTGTTCACCAAAACAGGCAGAATAATCAAGCACAAAAAAGAATCACCAAGAGTCAGGCACTGGAGCTATAACACGAGAAGAAAAATTTGAGACATCACAGTGGGCATTTTCTACCGAAAACATGTTTGATGCCCAAAATTTCAGTTTTACCCTGTTTAACCTTGGACAACAGCAACAATCTCCCTCACCCAGCTTAAGACGACGTGTCAGCAGTAAAGAGTGATGAAAACAATTGAAAGAGTGACATCAGTAATGAGAACAGAGATTCATCGCCAAGTGGGAGAAGCGAGGAGATGTGTGGAATGTTTTAGAGCTTTTACCACTGGAATCATATTATCATAAATGCATGCATTGTGTCATATAATATTGATCATCCGCATATTGTCGGGGCAACTGTGCAGTTCACATGGTAGTCTGGCCGTGTGTGTGTGTGCACTATATGCCCTGTAAGTAATCCATGGATGGCTGTGGGCAACAGCATCTGAAATTCAATTACCTCAGACTTGGCTGAGAAAGTGGTTGAGCAATGACCTTACATAAATGTCAAATTAAATGTATGCAGTTTAATTTTACATAATATTGAAATCACCCACAAGACCAAATTCATCATGCAGCCTACTTGTCAAAGAGTCAGCGCAAGTGGACTATGAATGCATGTTGTACAGGTGATATACTAAAGTGACACGCTTTATGTCGCAGCACAGTATTGTTTTACATGTCAGTGACCGCTACTGTATGAATGTACAATGACATTTAGCAGGAACATGCAGCTGTTCAGGCCCAGTTATTTATATATATAAATGCATACATAAATTCTGTAAACAACTAGAACAAGGAAGCATGATAATTCTGTAAAACTGAAATGCGATAAGTGTTTTTATATATTCTATGACATAAGACGATGCGTCATCCGTGATAAACTACTAGGTTTAATCTGTTGACAAAACTGTTGGCTAATATAGGTACAGCACTCTTCTTGTTTTACATTTTTTGCAAAACTATTACATAATAATTATTTGAATATACTATAAAACTAAAGTGCATCTCAGTATGGGCATGCAGGAGTGTTTCTATAGTTCTGGGGAGTTGATGCTTTGGCCTGCAGCCTAGCTTTGTAACCCTAAGCAATCTACTCCTGTCAACCATTAGCCAGCACACTGCTAGTGATGGCTGCAGCATCTGCTCTGCTGATTGATTACTGTAGGTGTGAGGCCAGACAGGCAACAGGATATATATATATATATATATATATATATATATATACATATATATATATATACACACACACACACACACACATATATATGTATATATATATATATATATATATATACATATATATATATATATATATATATATATATATATATACACATATATACATATATAAATATATATTATGTCAAGAGAAATTTCTCAAAATGCACTCACTAACATAATGCAGCATGACTGTGTCAAATTATCCACAAAGACCATGAGGCTGAAATACCCTTTGAAGTCACACACTCCCCAAAATATCATGCTGCTCTTTGACACACATACAAAAAATAAACCCTAAACTACTTCAGTGTGGCTGCATAAATGCACAGCTGTGTGTCTTACATGTAACAGGTGATTTAAACAAGGTTCTGATTTGCTGAACAATTCATCGTTTTTAAATAGAAACCACAATTTGAAAGGATGCAATTAGCTTAGCGCTAAGGCTGCAGTTTGGTTGTTTCACGTTTAAAACATACAGCTTCCTAACCTGTGTGTAACAGCCAAAATTGCAGAATGGATCTTTTTGACATTTTTACCTGAATCCAGCAGTAGAGACGTCCTCCGACAGCATGCGCGTGTGAGTACTCCATGGACTTAAAAGCTCCAGTTTGCCACTCTACTTCCTCTGTAACATTTGGGTTGCGAGTGGAATCCATTTTGTTCATGTATGATGAAGTAACAGCTTTACAGCTGGGCTTTCTAAGGTTGGAGTTCTCGTGGTTGTAATGTAGGACCCAACAGTGCAAGACGCAAAACAGACCAAGGGGAAAAGTGAGTGAAGAGTATACACACCAGGAAGGGAGAGACAACAGGTGATGCGAATTAGGGAGGGGCATGTAATCACAAAGGTGGAGAAGCAGTGGTGAAGTGACATGAAACAAGACAGGAGGAGAGTAGCCAAACAAAACAGGAAGTGTCAAAATAAAACAGGAACTCACATCAGCTACAGAAAAAAAAAAAAAAAAACAGGAAAATGAAAGGACTTGAAGTACAACAAAGGTCAAGGTATAGGATTGTGATTGAGTATAGCTTATGTTAAATAAAAATGTGATTAGCCTCCGCTAAGCTAACTCAGCCTCCTCAACACAGACCCCAAACCGTTTCATCTTGCATTAGGATAAAGAAAAGGTTTGAAAAGAAAAGGGTTTAGAATTTTGGGAGATTTACTGATTAATTTTTCATTGATTAATCATCCCCTGAAAACAATGAATTGTGTGTGTGTAAACATATATATATGTATATATATATATATATATACATATATATACATATATGTATATATATATGTATATGCTTAAAGTTATTATATGTTGTTCATGTGAGATCAAGGGTTGTTGCTTTGTGTTCATGATCTAGAGGAAGCCCTCCAGCCTCCAGTGCCTGCTTCTAACATGCCCCAGATTATGAAAGGCTGAAGGAGATACCCATGCAAACACACTGCATGAAAACACACACACACACACACACACAAATGCTATTACTAACCACCACAATAAAAAGCCGATACAATTATCAAAGGAATGATTTACCTGCCGATCTTCAAAGGTCTCTCCTCATTTCAATATATCTCTCAAGTCCCCTCCCCTCTGCACCTCTTAATTCATCTTTCATTTCTCGTTCCCTGTCTCACAATCTATCCCATCTTTTTTCCATCGCCTTTGTCTTTTGCTTTCAACCCTCAGTGTAATAGCTTTTTGCATCTGGGCAGGTTTTCCTTTTTAGCACACAGCAGCCAGCGATGGCTTATTCAAAGGAGAGCTACAAAGGGGGGAAATGAAAATCATATCACTTTTCTATGCTTCTATTTTCCTCACAAGTCTTTAGAGTTAAAGTTAGAGCAACCTTTTATGGAACCTACCTGCCGCACCCTGTACCACATGTGCCTCTGCCACTCTTCTTGTTAGCCTCATATTTACTTCACCTTACTTCGCCTTCATGCGTGTTATTGCTGCAGTATTACTTCCACCACCATCCATCCACTCTCTACCACTTATATCCTCCACATGAGGGTCACAGGTCACTGGAGCCAATCCCAGCTGACACAGGGCAAAAGTTGAGGTGTACATTCTGGAAAAGTCGCCATTCCATCAAAGGGCCAACACACACACACACACACACACACACACACACGCACACACACAGAGACAACCATTCACTCTCATATTCACACCTATGGGCAATTTAAAATTCAATGAACCTCTGTATGTTTTTATGCATTATTGTCATATTTTTAAGTCTGCATTTAAGGTGACCTTGAGTTCTTTTAAAGGCACCTACAATAAAATGTATTATTATTAGTATTGTTATTATTATTATCATTATTATTATTATTATTATCATTGTTGTTATCAATTTGAGTTGAATTTAGCGACTCAGATACACAAGGTGAAGCCTACATCAGCGAGAAGTTCACAGACATCACCTGCAACCAGGCTTCGTCTGAACAACACCAGTTCTAAATCACACGATGTCCACTCATATGTGACAGTTCTGTCTCGGTCTTGTCTGTACATGTCTCTGTACAGCACCTTGAATTTACCCTTGTGTATGACAACTGCTCTATGAGTAAAACTTTGCTCAGTCGGTGATCCACAGCATCTCCATCACTTCTTACAGATTTGGCTTCAGTTACCAACAAATTAACACAGCTCACATGGCACATATTAGAACACAGAAAGAACCCGCGGGTACATAGTAATTCAGTGTATAATGTGTATTTGCATGACCTCAAACAACCATGCAAAAGGAGAGTAACCACAAGTGTGTGAGTATGTGTGTCTTTTTGTGTGTTTGTTCTCTGTGTGTGTGTGTGTGAGCAGCAGTGAGCATGCCCCAGGTTGCTTGCTGCTTCTCTAGGGATGAGAGGTGTTGTCAAAAATAGAGAGCACTCATGGTCTAGTTCACAGCTTTTTTTGTCTGCATTCACAACAGATTAAACAACCTAATTGCTTGCTCTAGTTCCTTATTAATAAGATATATGTCAGATTCTATCTATCTATCTATCTATCTATCCAATATGTAGATTTTATCTGTCTATCTGTGTGTTTACTTCTGTCATAAGCAACTTCTGGGACAAACTTTAGACTAACAACTCAAGTTTTTCTGCAGTTGATGACAAAACCCATGACTCCAATTATGGTCAGGCAAAGTCTGCAGGAAATGAATGTACAGCTATGTAAAGTCCCCAGAGGTGTTCTATGACAATGAGCGTGCCTGTGCGCGTGTGTTAGCGAGTGACAGATGGTCTCTGGTCACGGTCCCGGTGGAATACACACTCTACAGATGCTGCCTCATTTCCTTAAGATATCACACATTGAGTAATAATCATTGTCCATCGCTGATCTTTAACTCCACCCCAAAGCTGACACATGATTTGTTTCATTTCCACATCCCGGTAACCTTGATACACACACGATACATTAGTGTAAGTGTAAAAGATGTAAGTTTAAGGTTGAGACTGTCCTCACCACAGCCTTCCATTGTCCAATTATTCAACATTTTTTAAAGGAGAAGTCAATACCAATAATTCTGTACAGATAGGAATGTTTTGACATTTTGGAAGATATAGAGTCAGACCGGTTCCTACTGTTTTTGTTTTGCTTTATATGTGGGATCTTTTTTTTTCCTTGTTATTGTCCTTTGCTGCTATATGAATACATAAACAGAGTAAAACCTTATTTTGTGACATTTGCATACTCCATGTTTCCATTCAACTCCGCATTGAGTTCTCACACTTTGTCCTTCGACCGCAGTAAACACACAAAAATGCCTCTCGGGATTAAGGTGCACATGAGCTTTTAGCACTGAAGAAAAGCCCGAGGTGAAATGTCAGTGTCAATCAGTGTCACTCAACAGACAACAGCATTGGGATTTTCATGTGCTCACCTCCACACTGCTGCCCATCCATCCATGAACTCTTAATAAATATGCAGCTCAACTCTGCCGTGCAACAAGAAGGCTTCAGCCATCTTGACTTCATTCTCTCCATCCACCTCATCCTGGCAGAACAGGGGCCAACTTAATAGAATTCATAAAACAAAGAAGGGATTGATTGGTAAATGAGGCGTGTGAGGGGGCCAGCGTAGAAATTAATTATTAGAGCAGCACAGTGCCGGCTTGTGATCAACAAGCGTGGACCTGTGGAGTCCCCCCATCTCTCTCTCCCTCTGTGTGTGTGTGTGTTTTCCAATTAAACGCAGTGAAATTGAGAGACTTGGCCTGTAGGAATCTAATTACCAGAATCCTTGGGGGGAAAGAGGACAGTGTGTCAGCACATCGTGCAGAGAGAGAGAGAGTGTGTGTGTGTGCGCGTGTGTGCACAGCATGATGTATGTTTATATTTCTGTGCAGGTGTGTATAAATGTATTAACATATTCCTGCATCGATGATCGCTTATTTGTTAGCGCTGCTTTGGCACAGTTTTGTGTGTTTTGCCATGAGCATAAAAATGTGTCCGTGACACATTTAAGCATGTGTTTGACTTATCTGTGCATTTAATTTTATGTGTACAGTATATGTTTGTGAATTCCCTCTTTAGGTGTGTGTGTGTGTGTGTGTGTGTGTGTGTATGTGTGTTTGTGGTCTGTAGGGTTATGAGTGGCTGGATATTAATGAATCAAGGAGGTGTGCGGTGTCATCGCCATCAACATCCACAAAAGTGTGCCATATGTCTGCCAGCCATCGCTCGGGTCCTGAGAAAACACGGCATGCATTAGAAAGAAGCAGATCAAACAGGTAGAGGGGCGGAGAGAAAGCCATAGATGGAGAGAATCGAGCCAGAAAGATAAGAATTCAAACACCTGAATCCTTTGAACCTTACATTTCTCATTTCATATGGCATATGCTAATTTCAGTATAAGCATGATTTAAATGCCTGGACTTTTCAGATGGGATAACGTACATCAAGTTTAGAAATGTTACAGATTAAAAGACCTAAGCATAAGCTACTGTGTCACATGACCAAAAAATAACCCATCCTCTCAGTTAAATCTGCTCAGTGGCTTCATCTATTCTGTCATATGATCGATTACGTCACACACACACACACACACACACACATTTACTTAGCCTCCCAGACTTGGCCTCTCCAGACTCCATCAACGTCCTCTCCAGCTGATATTACGTGTCATGATGTTTGACCACAGCCATTACTCATAATCCATAATTCTACTCCACTTCATAATGAGCCTCAACTAATGTACTGTAACATGTCAGTGACACTTAGGAAGAGAGAGCTTAAATGTAATAAGAGGGATTACACTGTTACCCAGTGATCAGGCTTCATGTGTGATTTGACAAGCTGTTAATCACCAAGTACTACACTGTGATTGGTGGCTGGCAGACATCGGTCTCAGATACAGTCAATTATTTAATAGGAAACAACTAAAAATTTGGTGATTTGGTAATAAATTGCTAGATTAAAAAGTAAATTGAACGACAGAAGGGTAACATCTGTGACTTGTGTGTGTGTTTGCTTAGTTTTACAAGCGTGTTAAACTAGTCATTTATTTTTATTGTTTTTGTTTTATTTTAGATTTAGATTTTGTTATGGTCGCACCAAGGATTGCATTTGAATTTCATTGGTTCAATAAAGATATTCTATTCTAATGTATGACCTATTTTCGATTACAAAATTAAAACATATTAACAATTTAATGTAAAAAAAATACATTATAGTACAAAAACTTATAATATATAGGATGATATGTCATTATATTTTAAATTGATGAACTGATGAAACAACTGAACTATAATCTCACTCACACTTGCACACACACACACACACACACACACACACACACACACACAGAAAGTCCACGCTCAATTAGATGTATTAACAAACAGACAGTGAGTGACGGCTGACATTTACAGCCCTGCAGCTCTTAGTTTGTTTGTGCTCATGCAAGTAATGGCTCTGAAGCATTTGTGGTGAAAATCCCACTCACGCTACTCTACTTAACCATGTTGGCAAAGCGTGGTGACCTTGAAGGCGTGAGTCGAACCTGTAGCCGTAGCAGGAGCAGAGTAATAGGAGGCCACCGTCTCTTCTCTAATGTGACAGGTGAGAGGAAAAGGAAGTGAGAGTCAGAGCGAACAGCGCTATCAAAGAGTGGCGGAACACTGTGGACGACCAAAGCCAGTTTGCGTTGTGTTCATCCTCTTTAGGATATCTCGTTCACCTTGCGCCTTCATTAAAAAAGATGGAATCTCGTTAAGATCCATGTCATTTGTGATCCGCACACTCATTTCAATCAACTATCTGTGCTGTGAGCAGAGACGAAAGGATTTGCTGATATTTGCTGTAACCATAGATTCGATGGTGTCAAATTTATGGCGCCATCTCAGGTATTTCGTTTCACAGTGAGAGTTGATGTGGCCCGGTTGGAAACTAGCTTTTTGTGGTTTAGATATAAACGCTGTGAAATATCTCTACTCAGCTGTAATACCACTGCCAACTGAAACAACTCTTATTTATGGCAGCATTTAATGCCACTTTAAAGGTAAACAAAATACAAAATGCTGCCACTTTGTGTGGCAAATTCTTGAATCAAATTGCAGACATTTTGCTGTTGGGTTCCTGGATCTGTTGCAGCATTATATTATTTGGCCTGCACACAGGGAAAGAGAAGAGATAAAAACAGAAAGCTGTTTTCCACTGATAACTTGTCTCATCCAGCCAAATATCTCCACAGCTCCCATCACATTTGTCCCTGTGTTTGTTTGGCTGCAGTCCCAGTGACCCAGTGAGACGAGAAGCCTAAAGTCCATAGACTTCTCTTGGCCCATCCTTCTATATCTGAACTTGCTGCACTCATGTACGTAGATTCTCCGGACATTGAGCGGACACGCTCTATGCAAGAGCGCAAATGTCAGCAGATGTCCCCTGCTTCACTTGTCACATGTGAACAGTTAACTCAGCAAAATGTCCGCACCAAATTATCTGGACATTATCCAGAGTTCATGTCTAAAAACAGCTTAATAGCCAAAATGTCAAAGCGTACCTTATGTGTGTATAGCCTATTGATGCAGGCAGGTGTGCACACAATTTCAAAAATAAATCCTAATGTGCAGTTTATAATTGTCACAATTCCATCAGCCTGTGCCACTCTGTGCAAAATGATCATAATGTGAAACTGCTGTTGCTGTAAATTGTTTTTTTTTTTGTGTGTAAAGTCAGAAGACTCATTTCGGAAGTCCACAGATGTTTGATGAGAATAACGATTTCCTCGAAGAATTTCCCTCTGTCACCGAACAACTCGAAATGACACTGAATCCAAAAAGGTCACCAGCCTTCGTGGCGAGTGTGCCGTTTGTTCACATCACCCAGCTGGGAGCAGAGTGGCTTTGAACAGCGGGGATGCGGTCTCCGTCAAAATGACTTAGTGATGGTCGAGTGGGCCGGTGATGGGCCACCTCTGCTGGTGTGTCAGCCACGACAGGTGACAAAACAGCTGCGGAAGCTGCACGCGACGGACTGATGTGTCTGTGTATGTCACAGGACCCAAGGGAGACAGAGTTTACCAATGGGGTAGGTTTTGTAGGGGAGGGAGACAATAAACATAATGCAGTATTTTTTCAGTCACAACAAATATGGCACTGATGAACACCAAAATGCCAGTGCAGTGAGAAGTGCATGTTGGTATGAGAGGAAAGATTTAAGTTAGGGCTGCATAGTACAGATAAATCAGTGCATTTTAAAATATAAATTAACCAGGTATGCTCACACAAATACTAACCTTTATCTTGGAAAGACCATATTGAAGGTCGGGATGGGCTGATACCACTTTTCTGTGTCTGGTACCAATATCAAATACTACCATATCTATCTAAATAAAGTAAGACGTTAAGGCTATGGGTGATAATATCATCTTTGAAGAGGGAATACAGTACGTGGCTTCATAATTGAATAGGATTAGACTGAAGCCCTGTTTTACATGGAGCTAAACTGTATTTTTGTTCTGATCTGATTGTGATGTTCATTTGTCTGTTATTTATCATAATTGTTCCGTCACTGTTTTTGTCATTTTTCAATGGAATGGCTGTTATGCAAGTCAAAATTCAGACTTAACTGTCTGACGATAAAGTAATAAATAAATAATTATATACCAATATAATATAATATATACACTATAACAAGAAAATCTACATTTAGCATGACTTTGTGATATGTATATATCAACATGCACAATATATTAGAGCTGAAACAATCACTCAATGAATTGTCAGCTATTTTGATAATCGATCAATTGGTTTGAAATCATCAAAATACATTTTCTAATTTAAATTAAATGAATCAATCCAATGTCACTGAAGTCCTAATTTAAGTTAAAAAAAAACAATTCAAAAGAAAAAGGGCGCTTAGAGGGAAATGTGTGTCAGATTTGGTGCCTTTATAAGCATTAATGTGTGAGGTTGGATGTTTCTGAGGTGCCTTCTGGGGGTGTTGTGGTTCAAATCAAAGCCAACACCTGTGAGGGGTAACATACACATACACATACTAATACACTAATATGGACAGCTACAATGCATAAAGAACGACACAGCAATAATCCAGTGTGATGCATCACAGCATTTGCAGCAGCTGCTAATTACCACTGCTTATTTCTAGTGGAGCCTTTACAAGAAAAAAAGCACTAATGCACAACTGAGCATTTTTTGCTGCCTGACGCCCAGCAGCATGTTAGCTTCAATCATCAATCATCCCATAAGATCAATGACTGCCCTTAATATTGATGTACAGTGTGTATGAAATGTGTTATATTAAGACATAAAATAACCATTATGTGTCATCAAAGAGTGAGGAATCATGATCATTGAAATACTGGCTCTGCACTGATAATGTTTAAAAAATACATTTTCAATTGCAGTGTTAAGGTCTTAAGGTTGCGAAAAAACAAATAAATTAGGAGGAAGAGGGGGAAAAAAATCGCATCACGGTCTGTCCGTCTCAGAGCAAATGTCGGTGAAAACTATTATGCAGCTTCAGTTCCACACACCATCCCACTGAAGCTCCATTGCAACCCCCCATGTTTGGACTGTACGTCATCAACAACAGCTTTGAATTCGAAGCTCAGGAAAATCCGCCAAGTTCCAAAAAAGTCGCAATTTCACGCGACAAAATGACGTGGCCCAATGTGAATCGGAAGTAGATGACACCGCTATCCTGGCTCGGCCCTTTCAGAAACTCACTAACTCAACAAAACTTTATGTGTAACTTTAAATGTAAAAATGCCACATTGCTGATTTTAGTTGTGCTAAACGTATCTTTGTATTAAATCTGTTCAAATGTGTTCAACTGTATACGCACAGTTAAATTAGAAACAAAGATATGGCTAATCAAACTCTTTCTACTACGCAGTAACTTAATGGATTGAAATATTGTATAAAGGTAAAGTCTGAGGTTCAAATTAATCTGCACAACTTTTACCTTAAATTCCTAATCTGACAGCAAATTGCATGACCTGCAGCTTCACCAGCAATGATTACCTGTCAGGAGAATTCAAAAGGATGCGCAATAATCCCTGACACGACAAACACATCATTTTAAATACGAACACACACACATAATCCACGCTCTCACATGCTGTGCAGCATACAGTCGTCTATAATTGGGACGTTGTGTGACGGGGCAACTGCTGCCTGTCAACAGAGATTAGCTGCAGACACGTGAGTGTGTCTGCAGGTCGGTATCCATTGTTGCACCCGAGCACCTGGATTAAATTTGATACCGTAAGGACACGCTGTGTGCATGAAAGTCAGAGCATCGACGGCAAAAATACAACACAAACGAGTCTACAGTCGTGCTCGAATGCATTGTATGAGTTTAAACAGCCTGAAGTCATATGAAGAGATTTCAACTCCAGTCATGATTGGATTTAAAGGGAAAAACAATATTTTCATTAGCATAAATCACCAGAATTTCATTTTAGGATATTATTCCAGCTCTTCAGACTATAATAGTAAGCGATAATTTGAGTTTTGCACACGAGGAGTGATTCGGTTTGTCTCCAACGGGCATAACTGCACCGTTATCAGTCATGATCTCTCCCCACCTACTCCAGAGAGGCAGAGGCAATTCTTACCCAGACAACAGTATATGGTGAATATTTATTGGTTGTTTTAGGCTTATTGCACAAAACCTGGCGAGCTGATAATAAAACTCAGTGATCAGTGAAGGTCTAAGCAAAGTAGCAGAGCTGGTCCAGGAACATTTCAAGGACCTGTCCTTTTAGGTGGTCGTCCACTGCTGTCAGTGAAAAGAAGGCAAGGGAAGGCGCAGCTTTTGTTCTTTTGGAAGTTCGTCACCCTGTTTTCCAATAATTACAATATATTTTTTTTAAATATAATCTGATTTGTTCACTTCCCTCAGATGCTATTTGTTATTCTTGAAAAAATAAGCACAGCTCCGTGGAGACGCCAGTCACGCCACTTAAGGCAAATTTGATTTGAATGTCATATTGGGTCTCATGAAACAAAGCAATTCTTTCTGGAGATCCTTCCAATAAAAATAGTGCAGACAGAAACCAGCCACAGAAATATTTTTAGAAGTTTGTTGAAGTTGCTGGAGAAAGTGAACGCTGGTGTGAAACAGTACACTGACATCTTCCCTGGCACGCTCATTTTAAAAGTCTAATCTTCAGCCATCTTTAAGTTGAATGAATCACATATTCTTATCACCAGATGTGGTGTTCTACATCAACAGCCATAACTTAGGATAAGACACAAACGAGGTGCTTTTCAAGGTTCCAGATACTAAGGCATCTGTCATCTGGACCTGATACACTATCTCAAGTCTTCAGATGTCAGGCATTGCCTCACTTCTCCTCAGATCTGAGCTGTCTTCAATAAAATCTCTCAACTTAACTCATCGCTGACTTCAGAGGTTCCATCATTGCTCGTCTGACCTGATAATCAAAATCTCCGTAACATCTACATGTCAAGAATAAATTAATTACACAGAAAATAGGTGAACGTGAAGTATATGAATCTTCTTTCCCAAGAAAACACAATAAAAAAGGCTTATCACGGATCAATATCAATGCAGATGAGTCCTTTTTTTCTATCACTATTACACTGAGCAACCACTTTGAACTAGAGCTGAAACAATTAATCGATGAATCGATTATTAATCGATTACTAAATCAATCGACAACTATTTTGATAGTTCAAAGCTTTTTTCATGATTAAAACAAGATTTTCGATAGTTTAAGCTTCTTAAATGTGAGTGTTTTCTCCATTTCTTTGCTCTGGATAACAAAGAAATCATTAAAAGTGAATCATTTTGGTTTGTGGACAAAACAAGACATTTCCAGGTTTGACGAACACCGATTAACATTTTTTAAGGTTTCCTGACATTTTATGGACCAAACGATTAATCGATTATGAATTATGATAATGAGTGACAAGTTTAAGTCAATATGTTATTTAGGTTGTACATAAATGGTCAATATTTAGTGTAAATTGCACTTTTCCATGGTCTTGATGACACTTTACACTGCAGTGTCGCCATGCAGCACATCTTTATGCAGCAGAATTTCACTATGACTCTGACAAACCCATTCAAATGTTGCTGGTAAATCTACCAGGTACAATTTGGGATTCAGTGTGTTGCCCAAGGACACATCAGCAGGCAGACTGTAGCGGAGCAAGTGGTACCAACTTCCCTTTTCCAACTTGAATTCCAAGTCTCATGAAATACTTTGCTTAGCTTGTACATACAAAGTACAGCATATACCTCTGTATACACGTTCTGTGTAAGAGTTGGAGTCTGTGTCTCTCTCTGGATCAACGCCAACCAACAGCTGTTCTTCCTCTTTGAACACATCTTTTGGCACATGTTGCCGTATACTTGCTAACTTTGTGCCCCCTGCCTCAGTAAATACTCTTACTAACGACAGGGTTTGTATGTTTTATACATCTGGCCTTTGAATTGTGCTTTAAACCTCTGACATCCATTGTTTTAACTGCCTTTATGGCTCTAATGTGAGAAAATTGCTGAGTTAATGTGACTCACCTGAGTAGCTGCATGTGTAATTGTGATTTCTTGCTCGCGGTGAAAAGGAAACTATCACTTGGTGTGTGTGTGTGTGTGTGTGTGTGTGTGTGTGTGTATACGTGTCTTGAATACGCAGTGTGGACCTCTAGTTGTGACTGGTCCACACAACTTTAGCAGGTTTTTTGAAGATTAAGACCTGGTTTTAGGGTTAGAATCGATGATGGCTAAGGTCAGGTCTCCCTGTTTTAAAACACTTTCTCTAAATATGACATGCTGACGAACGATTAAGGTCTGTATTTCCTCCTCATTTCAGTTTCTGCGTCTCTTTCGTTGCCTCAGTTTAAGCTCACTGTTGGTGTTTGTCCCTCCGCCCATCACATCTCCTCCATCTTTGTTTTTCGATCACAGAGTATCGACAGTCACAGCTTCCCAACCTCTCCTCCCTCTGATGCTCTGTCTCTCTCTCTGTCTCGCACTCCGTCTGGCCTTCACGGGAGGCTCTCATGGCACAGTATGTGGCTGCCCTCGCCGCACAGTTGTCGAGCATAAACCGATCGTTTGGCTAAAGTGAAAAAAGAAATGACATGCATTCACTGCGGGCCCGCTCCCCTCTCTGTGCTCCCACAAGGCTTTTGTCATTTTCACATCCATGTCTTCTCCTTGTTCCCTGTCACCCTCACCATCTTCACCTCGATGCCTTCTCAACTACATCCTCCTGTTTCACCTTTGCCCCCCGCCATGACTGCATGTCCCCCCTCTGTCTCGATTCTGGACTTTCTCTTCTCAGTCTTTTCTGTTTGGTCAATTCATCTTCTCTTTCGTCTGTGTCTATTTCCACCTACATCCCTGACTCTCATTTTTATTCACACTTTTTCCTCCTCTATTTGTGTGACACCCCCTGGTAGTCTCAGGTCATTGTGAGCCACTGCTCCAAAACAACTATAAATGTCCCCATTCTGCCCCCTGCAGTGAGCCATAATACTGGTGTATACACAAAAGGATTTTCTATCACGCGAACAAACCTTAACCCTGGTCTATAAAAGGTGTGTCATTCATCCCCGTGCATTGCTCCTCCCTGTGTTCATTAACGATTTTTGCATTGACTCATCCTGTGTTTCGTTCTTTCTTTCTTTAACAGCAGCACAAAATGAGTTTCTCTACGGTCTCTTACTTTCAAAGACCCTGACTGTACAAAAGCGGGCGAGAGAGACTGAAGGACACGAGCGAGTGTTGCTTTGTGTGCATAAAGTGACACATCTTTTTCCAGAATTATGCATTTCACTGTCACTGCTGTCTCTGAAAGGCAGCTTTAACTCAACGTATGAGATTAAATCTACATACAAAGTCATTTACTGAGCTGATGGAAACAACTGTGACGTCCACTGTGACGTGGATACTGTATCGCTCTATTGTAATGTTACTGTAATATGAAATTAAAAGACTTGAGCACTTTAACCCTTAGAACACAGAGCATTTCCGCTGCTTTTTCCATTGCTATGTTTAAACATACAGTATAAACAGAGGCTATAAGAATATGCAGTATATAGAGTGTCATATTTCCTTATTTTCAGCACAACCTAGGCAATCTGATTAAATTTTCACCAACTATATAAACACACCAGAGCAAAAAGTACTCAAAATCTTTAAAATCGGATTGAAACTGTGACATTTGGAACTACGTTCACAGTTCAAAGTCTGCTTGGCTCATTTTTATGAACAAAAAGAAAAGAAAAACGGTCTAATTTTGTGACTTCTGCACAATTACTGCTACTTTACATCACTACTGAAAATGTGATATAAAATGAATCAGAACTTTGACGCAACAACACGTAAAAAGATGAAAAAAAACACATTTTTGTTAAAGCATATGTTATGTGACACACCCCCAGGATGTGCCCATTATTCCCACGGCAATTAACCATGGGCGCACCAGCGGTACAGATCTGTGCCGCTTGAGCACTAAGGGTTATGGTCCAGTGTGAAACATTTAAGAGGGTTTAACGTAAACACACTAACCATAAGTGTCAATTAATATTCGTTTGGTATTTGTAGCCTTAAAATAAGCCTGAGTGTATGAAAGATGTGGTGCACCAGGCAGGGCCTTGCTTTACAGAGGCCACCATCTTGTTTCATCGTCTTTCAGTAGCATCGTAAACGGACAAACCAACCACAGTGCGGTTCGCGTCTTAAAGCAAAACATTACAACACAAACCAAGGGCAACAACCTTTCTTGGGTCACACCGACAGATGTCACTAATTATTGCACACTGCACCTTTCGTAACTGCATCAATCAACATGAGACTCCACTGATCAGCAGCCTGAGGTTAGACACCATTAACGTCAATAGAAGGAAAGGCACGGGGGGGCGACTTATTGACACTCTGTTCCAAGGTTCAGAGTTCACAGAACACATAACTGCCAGGTGCTTCTCGCTGTGCAGCGACGTGTCAAACCGCTGCACAAAAAGATTTATTTACGGATGGTGGATACGGCATATTCCTCCTCAGCCGAGAGGAAGACGGGGACAATGTGTTTGTCCGTGTGTGATCCAATTATACCGTGTTATAGACTTTAAGATGGCAGTTTTAATGCGGACTCAATTAAAATGGGTGCAGTGCATTTTCCCAGGAACAAAATGCAGGCACACGACTGGTTGAGAGGGAGGATGACTCAAAGAACAGGTCTTTGCCACATGGAAATGTACATTACAACAAATGCCCCTCTGCCTTTAAATAACCAAATAATGTGAGTGCATGAGAGGAGAGGAAAAGGAGAGAGGGGAGCGGTCACTCCAGCAAGATGATACTCTCTTTGGTCAGATGTTTGCACCATGGATTTATTCTCTTTGCAAGTATCAAAAAAAAATCCAGCTCACACATTAAAATCTCACAGATGTCATCACTCCTTATCTTATCTTGTGCCTCAGATAAAACACAGCAGGCCCTGAAAACTTTGTGTGCTTGAGTGCATGTGGAAGAAAAACTGTCCAGCGTCATTAATATAGTGATGAAAATGTGAGGATGTCTGCGGAGGAAAACAATGTACTGTCAATATGATGTTGATTTTGTCCAAGGTAATATAAACTTATCCTGATATACAAACACAGAGAAGAATCTACATTCTTAAATATCAGAATCAAACAGTTCAAGAAAATGTAGATATACCTCAGAATATTCCACATTACTGAACCTGAAGGGGAAAAATACTTTTCGAATCACTGAGGCTACAGGTCTACTGGATATATGTATGTCTGCTTTTTTAAACCACGCAACATCAGGACCAACAGTAACGTGCTGTGAACTAGAGATGGAAATAGGCCAAACTTACCTTGATTGACATTAAAAAAGGTGTGTCCAGGATTTACTGAACAGGACAGCCACTGTCTCGCCCTCGGTGACGCATCTGGCCGGTGAACACCACGGAGAATCAGTATCCACTGGCCATTGATGGAAAAGAAGCACGAGGAGGCGAGAGAACGCGGTGCCGCGGTGCAAAGCCTGGTTCCCCCCGATGGAAAATTGGGTTGTGCGTTGCAGCCTTGGCGACTCTGCGTGGCGCGCACTGGTCTCCACTGGGTTCACATTTCCACGGACAGCCAGGTAGAAAATCAAAGAGCAATTCTCCCTGCGCTCCTTGTACCAGATAAGTTTTATTCTACGCGACAATTTCGGGAGAGTAAATGACAAAAAGAATCAATCATCTGGGCTCCACTTCCTGCGCTAAGGGATTTGGATCCTCTCTTTCCCCATCACGGTCACGTTGACAGAGCACGCTGCGAAGAAAAGTCCTACGGAGCAGGAAGGAGATGTGTGTCCGAACTATCGTTTTTTAACATGGTGCCCATGTTTTTAGTCCCCACAAAAAACGGCACGAGGAACATCTCTGTCATTTCCCGGACACGGTTTCCAAATATCAACTTGTTATTCCCACGCGCTGTGCCAAACCAGAGCAGGCGAGACAGATTTGGAAAAAAGACGAAACAGTCCCAACAGTTAATCACCTGCGGTGTGAAAATACCAACAAAAAAACAACAACAAAACAATCGATGAGATTCTCGGTTTCACTTCATCCTGATCCCAGTGGAATATGCGACGAAGGGGACGCGCATTTGTCAATCCAGACTCTCCACTCAGCCCAAATATCCCACGAAGGTTTCACCCGGGAAATGGAAAGCCTTAAAATGTCCTTCACTTCAGAAAAGTGGACATCCTCTCTGATTATTCGCACAGTCCAGGTGCTTCTTAGTTTGTCCTCGCGAAGCGCGTCTTAAACCTCGTCTTTTGGCTGAGAAGAGTTCCCCCAGCGAGAGAGACGGGTTGAGAGAGAGAGGGAGAGATGTGTGTGTGTGTGTGGGAGGGGGCAAACGGGCAGCAACAGAAAAACAGGCTCCCGGGGAAAAGTAACAGAATGCTGATTGATTGGAGGGCACGCTACTGATTATGTGGCAACACCTTCATTTATTTAGTTTCCATTTGAACGTGTTTTTGTGATGGCAGCAAATCTCTCTCTCTCTCTCTCTCTCTCTCTCTCTCTGTGTGTGTGTGTGTGTGTGTGTGTGTGTGTGACATTAGGTATTACTAATGTTGTGGGGACCTACACCTGTTTACACGGTCACATTATGGGGACTTGTCTTCCTTGTGGGGACAAAAAGCAAGTCCCCATAACGTAAATGACTACATTTTAAGGTGATGATATGTTTTAAGGTTAGGTTGAAGTTAGGGTTAGGGTTAGGATTAGGATTAGGCCAGTAGTAATTGTGGTAAAGGTTAGAGTAAGTCTCCAGGAAATGAATGTAAGTCAATGCAATGTCCCCTCGAGTCATGAATGTCGAGCATGTGTGTGTGGGAAAATGGTGTATGGCACGTTAAATAGTTGATGAGGCATGTCATGCCTTATACCCTTATAACATTGTGATGCTCTGTAAGGAGAGAAGAGTAACATGACATACTGTAAGTGGCCACACACACACACACACACACAAAAGACGCAAGAGCTACATCCAATTGTGGGATTTTTTTGGGGGGGGGACGGGACAGGACCCAGCGGATCCTGCTGTTAACACACTCCTGTACACCTGCTCTGTCATGAACACTGACCTTGTCAGCACCAGTAGTCCTCATCGTGACCAACACCTGAAGCAGGACTTCATAAGCATCAAGTTATGGTGAATGTTATAGGGATAATTGCTGTACAAATAAATGGAAGTCAATGCAGTGCCCTGGAAGAATATCTGTGCAAACCTGTGTGCCTGTGTGTCTGTGTGTGTGTGTGTGTAAGGACGGATGATTGAACGCTGCTACCGGGCCCAAGGGCTCAGGGGGCCCTGAAGGCCAAGCCTCTGAGCTACTTTCCCGGTATTTCCGCGACTACATTATTCATCCCAATATTTTAATGGGGGCCCTGAAGCCACTTAACACTAGTTACGTTGCTATATCTTAACAGGTCCCCTCAATCATATATCACACTTTATATTATTCACCCCTTGTATATCTGGAGGGGCCCCTCAGCCAAATAACACTGATTATTATGTGATGCCTTTATAGGGCTCCTTAGGCTATGTTATCCACCGCTGATGTCTTGACGGCGGGGCCCTCAGTCAAATAAAGTAATAAACAAAGTAATGTTATTATTAGAAAAAAAAAGGACATGGTCAGCCTTAACTGGGAGAATTGCTTACATGACAACATGACCATTTGTGCCCAGGGGCCACTGGCTCAAAATCCATCCCATATGTGTAATGAGTAACATAGAAAATGCCAACGTGAGAGAGTATTGAAAGTATTTTATTCTTTCAGCACCACGGACAGCTCCACAAGCATGCGGAACTGTCCAGCGTGCTGAAAAAACTCAAATCTCTTGTTCTGTCCATTTATCTGCCTTAAACGGTTCCTATGAGGGTCAGTGCACTGGGTCAACCTTCTCACCAACTCCACTTTTATTATTATCTCTCAACTTTTTTCAGTTTTTCTATAGTCTAAATGATTGTCATTTGTGGTTATGAGACTATAACCCCCTCTTCTTGACCTCAGGGGTTGGAAAATTCTCACATTGATCTTACGTCAAACCCTATGTATAATATAATAATATGAATAAAAAGGCCCATAGCAGCTTTTTTGATGGTTATTTGTTCAACTCCAGTGACTGTGCCTTAAAGTCAGATTGATGTTGGACATTCTAAAATTTAATTCTATCATTTATTGATGGCTTTTCAGTGATTTGATGGAATATTTTAACTTCCTTCTTCTTCTTTTGCACTTTATGTCTTGCTGTTCATTGCCCATTTTCCTACAATTGTTTCAATAACAACACAAGTGCTCCACAAGCTGAAATGTCTTTTACTTTGTTTATCATTAGAAAATAATGCTGAGCCACACAAGATACAAGAGGTTGCAGACATTTCTGATCAATTAAACATGACTGCATTCCCTCACGTGCCAGGTGAGTCACAGTGAGAGCAGGATGCCACCTCGGTTTGATGAGTAAGCACACGGGTTAACTTTTCAACACTCTCAGCGTGTATTCACAGCAAAATACGTATTACGGCACTTTTTTTTTTTTCTTTTACTTCACAAAAGAAAATACTGGAGGCATGAAAATTGTATGTTTTGCCATTGTGAGGTTATGACTAATTCAAGGCTCCATGTGCAAAAATACCCCCTCGTGCCAGCTTGAGGTGAAGTGCGTTATTCATAAGTTGTGAATAATTGAGGTTTAGGGAGCGCACACTTGGAACAGAAGGGAATATTTGCTGAGTCTGTACGGTTGGCGCTTATGAGGGAATACATTGCTTGGGTCAGGCAATTAGCAGGGAGAACAAAGACACAAAAGCGAGGTATACCCTGTGTGTTTTAATGATAAATAAAGAAGCTACAAACTTCTTCTTTTTTTTTATCTTGAATATGATTAACAACAGATATGACACTGGCTCTGAGTTAGTCCCCCTGGAATTTAGGCAGCTTTTTTGGTAAGCGCCACTTGTCATGACAGTGTAACGACACTCATTAAATCACAAAACCGTGTGGGAGACGATATGCAAATGTGAATTGTAGCATCATGTTGTGCCGCATCACATCATGGCGCATCAAGTCACCAGTGTCACATCCCATCCATCATATCAAGTCCCTTCATGTCACACCGCGTGGCATCACAGCTCCGCAATGTAGTGACACAGAGACACAGACGGGGAAGTAACACAACAATCATGACTCATGGTCTTTTTTTTTCCCTTTCTTTTTTTTGTCTGCCTTTTTTTATAGCTGCAGTAGATTTTTGTATGAACAAACATGGCCACCTCCCAGTTTACTCAACTGAGGCAAAAATAAATTTATTATGACATGTAGTTTCTCTGGCTTTGATTTGATCTATATTACATTACATTATATTATATTATATTATATTATATTATATTATATTATATTATATTATATTACATTACATTACATTACACTACATTACATTACATTATATTATATTATATTATATTATATTATGTTATATTGTATTATATTATATTACATTACATTACATTACATTACATTACATTACATTATATTATATTATATTATATTATATTATGTTATGTTATATTATATTATATTATTTTATATTATATTATATTTTATTACATTACATTACATTACATTATATTATATTATATTATATAATAAGCTATCATCATGTACAATGGCTTAAATTTAAAGTGTCATATAGGCTAAATACAAATTCAAAGACTTCAGCGGCCAGTGCTGAAGTGTGTGCAAATGTCTGAAAAGTCATGTCATACTTAAATCAGGTGTGTCAGCCTGGGTGACCACTTTGATGGAGGCTGGTTGCCATAGAGATGCCACATGTAACACAGCGTTTGAGCCGGCTGGAATGAGATATAGGGTACTAACCAATTGTGAGTGTTAGTTAATTATGTCTAGTCTGCTCTCACCCTCTCAGTGTATAGATAAAGGGAAAACGTCGAGCATCGTTCAGTCTAAACTGTCGGAAACATGCATGACCACATGAGAACACATTCACACTCACTCACACTCACTCAGGCAGGCAAATATATTTGCGGTAATTTTGACTTAAGATGACTTAATGTGACATGACATATTTGGTTCAGCTTTAATGATTCCTCACTACACACACACACACCCTTACTATCTCTCTCCCTCATGCACACACACACACACACACATATATACATGCCTATCCAACTGAAACCTGCTGTCCCTTCTGTTCTTATTAAACATTAAAAATCCCAGTGGACTGGACATAAGTTCACCTTTGACATCTGTGAATGTCTCTGTGTCTGTGGGCATGTTTCACATCAGTCATGTCTCAGGTGAAAGAAGAGCAGAGAAGACACGTTCCATTATTTATTTATTTATTTTAAATGCTCACATTGAACAGGGCTGTGTCCTCAAATCTGGCAGTTCTCTGCTTCCACTAAACCCCAAATGTGATTGTATTTATTCATATTGTGTTGTTGCTATTATAGTTCTGTGTTTTGGCAGCACAGTGGGTTGTTATAATTGTAATATACAATATTTCAAATTTGATTGCTTTTAATTGCTTCCTGTCAGGTTTCAGCTGCTGTGAATGTAACCTCATAATCTCTTGGGCTGTTAATGCACTGACAGCGAAAACAAACAAGACTCTGTAACAAAAAAAAAGGTTGAGAATATGTTTTATGCACATTGTAATACTTAACATTGTAATACTGAACCTGCTGTCAGTGTTGTGTTTATTACACATAGTGATTGCAGTTGTATTTGCACTTTATTGAACCTGCTGTTCAATAAGGTGCAAAACGCTACATCAGTACGCTAGTGCACAACTTTTAAATGTTAACAAATGTCTCTTATATACAAACTATTGTCAAATGAGGCTCCTGATCATGACTCTCTCTGTGTTTGGATCGAGTGTCGCCCAGCAACTTTCCTGTGTACTGCGCACAGGAAGTGATAGATTTTAGGTCAAAACAGCCACATCGCTGAAGTGAAAACACAGAGAGGAAATACTGGCGGAAAAGAAAAAAAACCACACTGTTGTTGCAGCCATTTGATGGGATAATTGCTTTTTGCCCTCAGGCCTTGTGCTACTGCAATATGATAGTATTGCCTGACAAAGCCTGACATAACATACATGGTTTCAATTCACGAAAAACCAAACGACAGCAAAAGTTACAAACTGCTGTTTTAACAGTCTTCAAAACTTCCCAATAAATTGAAACCAAAATAAAAACCACGCATATGAATTCCCTCTGTCCACCAGTCGCCACCATCACCCACAGAATGGTCCTTTGACCTCGCCACTGAGAAGCTAAACCAATGTGACTTGATGTGAAGTCTGTTTACAGCTTCTCTCGTCTCCTCACGCGCACACACACAAACAAATAACCATACGTACAAAAGCCACACACATGCATCGCCACGACAGTCTCATTTCACAGTCTGCTCTTTACCTACCCAGAACCCCCTGGAGGGATTTAGTAAATAGAAAGCTAGTTTGTACTTTCCATTAGAGCCTAATTCTATTACGCAGCCGGCTCTTATCGATCCAAACATCCAGGCAGACATGCAAGAAAAGTAGCAAGCAGAGCCAAGCAGAGGCCACTGTGGTGTGAGGGTGGAGGTGGGAAAATGTGTGCGTGTGTGTGTGTGTGTCGGTATGCGTGGAGATAGGAGGCATGAATAAATGAGAATAAAGGACAAGGACAGGGGGATCTAAGAAGGGCAGAAAGGTTCTCCTGTTGAACACCGTATGCTTATGCATCACAATACGCTCAAAACACAATACTATTGTTCTCAATATTACTTCAATATTCCTCCATGTTTCCATGTAACACTGCACATAGGAGCGTGCGCGTGCGTGTGCACATACAAACCGACTGTGGCGGGGGAATGGGTGTTCACAGCACGCTGATTCAAACTGACAGCATCGATGTCATTCCAACAATCATGAGACCTGAAAATGTCCGGCATACCTACCTGCACACACACACACACACACACACACACGTACATGCAAGAGAAGAAGACAAGGAGAGTGTGCGTGTGTGTGTGTGCGTGTGTGTGTGTGTGTGTGTAAAATCTTTGGAAGTTGTTGGAGCCAAGGTTGTAGTCACACCTGACTCACCCGGCCTGAAGGTGTAAGTGTAAGCAAACCTGAAGCAAAAAAAGAGATTATGAAGGACATTTCTTCAGAGATTTCCTCAGATATATGGAGGATGAGAGAGAGGGGAGGAGGAGGAGGAGGAGGGGAGAGAACAGTACGAGAGGCAACAGAATGGATAAAGCGAGAGAGGAGAGGAGGGATGAGTTTTATCTATTTGTTTATCATCTGTCTGACAACCTGGGGAGATGCAGTGAGGACTATGATGAAGACACAGTTTCATACTGTTCATTTTTAACAGTAGGAACTCATGGCATAATCCTTTCTTTTTTTTTCTAACAATGCCACACACCAGCAGGCACATTATTAACACACAACAACATAAAGCAGTGGTCAAGTTTAACAAATCTGATCTTTAATTATTTGCTTGTCTTCACACAAAAATGAAAATTTCATATCAAGTAGTATGTTTGATTCGAAAAATAAAAATAAAAACACTGCTGTTGTCACCGACAGCCAGGTTTGGGGAGTAAATGTACATAATATACCTACTTATTAGCATATTATGCATAATTCTTAAAATGCACAATAAATATGAACAGTACGTGTCTCACACACATTTGTCTTCGTAACAATCTGCTGATTAAAGACAACGTCCACATTATTGTTAGCTTAAGGCAGCAAACGTGGGTTTTTGACTGATGTTTTGGCCCAAATATTCAATCGCTTACAAAAACATTGGCCCTCAGAAACACATTTACTTGCTGATCCCTGACTTAAAGCATAGCACATGTATTCAAAATAAATAGACTCCAAGTTTCTGCCACCTGGACTTTATGTCCATTCAGTCAGAAATAAAACACAAAGACACTTCCTGACCAGATACACATACACGCTCAGTGACCACAGGCTTGAATGTGAAGCAAATAGTCTTAATCTAGATTACATGTCTGGCTCCATAGTAAATGTAAAACCTCATTTCTCCTCACTGACATGTTACAAAAGACGTGTCACAGTGTGTTTCTCGGGGAACACAGGAGGCCGGTCACGCTCACAGAGCACTGTGACTCCCCCACTCGTTCTATCTACTATACTGGAAGAGACGGGGGGGAAAAAAATAAGCAACCATGAAACATGCAGCCAGACGGACACAAAGAAAGATGAGGAAGAGCATGTTGTGGAGAATTACTTTACAGTAAACAAACCAACAAGGGTGCTGCCTGTATTAAGACCACGGCGGATCTCATGGCACCTTCAGCTTGTTTTATCCCTGACAGACACCCACCACCACCACCACCACATAACCACAGTGTGATGTGTGTCAGCTCCATCAGAGCTCAGAACAATGTTTGGTTTGACAGCTCTGCTCTCACAAAGTCAGAAGATGTAAAGTTTGCGAGGCATCTTCATTTATTCCTGAATTGCTGGAATGACAGCAACCTGAGTGCTATATTGTTCTTTCAATCATTTTTCTTTTTTTCTTTTTTTTAAAAAAAAAAAAACATGAATCACAAAACTCCCACAACTAAGCTCACAATTGACTTGACGTTACAGTGAGATATTTTGGAGCCGTGCGACTTAGCATGAAACAAGCACCCAGTAAATTGATGTGCCTGTCCAACATTTACAGCTGCCTGATGGACGCCTTAATAGATCAGATGCTTCATTCACTGATATCTAGCGGCGCTCAGATTTAAAATACTGTAAGATTATGATGGCGCAATCTAAATTTATGGGGGCATTAAATGTGAATTTTAAAGTGGACTTAGCATTTAAATTGTGATTGTGACTCGTTAAACACTTGCTAAAGTTAAAATTACGCCCCCTTACTTGTGCTCCGGGGAGCTCAAATTGAACAAAAAAACTTTTGGCAAAACAATTTATCCACACCGATGTTGAGTGAGCAAATAGGCCTAAGGAATAAACGTGGTATAGTGGCAGTTAATTCAAGGCACTAAACTACAATTACTGTGTTTGAGAAAGGTAAATCACGAGTAATGAGGAGCAAATGTGTGCCGAACTATGTAAATACACAAGTCTGTGACTCTGTAGTGGTTTGGCTGTTTGCTTGGCTGCAACTTTCAGATGCCACCGTCTCAATTTAGGCTGCAGCCTCTGACAACGATCCTAGCAGGTTGTCAGTCCCTGTGTGTTAGTATTCTTCTGTGATGAGCTTCATGTCTCCACAGGAGACAGCTCCAGCGAACAGGGTGAGTGACTTTGACACGACGGCGTGTGTGAGGTGCATTTAAAAAAAGCACGGTGAGAGTCTGTATAGATGAATCTATGTATGCAACCTTTATTTACACTCGATAAAATCATTGATTTTGTTGACATTGATCATTTAGAATGATAATGTAATAAAAAAAGAAAGAAAAAAAAAGAGGAAACAATCGCGGCAATTGAACTGAACGACCAGAATGCTAACTATGACACTAAAAGCTGAAAATGTAATCTCAAAAGTCACTTTAGGGAGGAGGTGTATTTCATTTGAGAGTCTGCTGTGTATTGTTCCATGAGTCAGCGACTGGCACAGTTTCACTTCCTGGTCACACAAGTTTGGAAAAATTCACAGCCACACAAACATCCAGTGTGCTGTAAAACTTAAAATAAATAATAAATAAATTTGTCCTTTATCAGTCACGCAAGTGAAATTCCCTCTCTCACCAGAAAGCTTCCTAAAATTAGGAGCAGCAGGCAACCACTGAGCAGCACCCCTATGAGGGTTGACTACCTTGCTCAGGGGTACCCCATCCCTTTTTTTTGACCTAGTGGGGACTCGACTGGCAACCCTCCAGTTACAAGGCAAAGTTCCCTTTCCATGGGCTGCCCAAAACTTATAAGTGAAGAAACTGCAAATGTATTGCTTTATTGATTCACTCTGTAACCCCAGGTTTCATGATGCGATAGGTTTCACGTATGACCTACAATGTGTGTGAAGCAGCTAAGGACTGATGCTTGATGTTTCGAGGGCTTATTGTATGGAACACACACACACACACACACACACACACACACACACACACACACACACACAGACTGGTTTCCATCACTTCAGAGGACATTACATTGACTTGATTTACTTACTCTAATCATAACCTTTACTACCGCTGGCCTCACCTTAACCTAACTATACAACATGTCCTCCACCATACAATAACCCAATATTTTACATTATGAGGACTTCCTTTTTGTCCTTATGAGGAAGACAAGTCCCCATCATGTGAACAAATGCGGGTCCCCACAACATGAGCGATACCTGGAACACACACATAGACACACACACAGACACACACACACATGCCACTGTAGGTGCAGATCAATGATGGTGCACTCGGCGACCTGTCAGCGTTGTTCTGTGGTTTGACCTGGACAAAACTGAACGTCCCCGTGGGCTTACACCTTTGACTGCGTGCGACAGTAACGTCGTACAAACAAAGAGTTCTACACAATGACAGAATGATTTGTGAAGCACTCGTATGTGACACACTTAGAGGAAACTATCGTGACCCAGTTGCCAGGATCATATGTTGCACTAGTGTGTGTGTGTGTGTGTGTTTAAACTTGTTCCCGAGTCAAAATTATATTTAATTTCTATAGATGGTGCATACAGACATTCTGGGGGTGTGTGTTTATAGGTCACATATTCAGGCTTTAAAATATGTGTTTTTTTTCGTCGTCCTATGTGTTGTTGTGTCAGAGTTATGATTCATTTTATATCACATTTGTAGCAGTGATATAAAGTAGCAATAATTGTGCAGGAGTCACAAAATACAGCATTTTTTTTTTCTTTTTGTTCATAAAAAAACGAGCTTTGAAAAGTGAACTTTGTACTGCGACACATGCCTAAATTTCGCAAATTCAATCCGATTTTAAAGATTTTGAGTAGCTTTTGCTCAGGTGTGTTTATCAGATTTCCTAGGTTGTGCTAAAAAAAAAGCATATAAGACACTCTATATTGCACATTTTTATAGCCTCTGTGTATATGCTGTATGTTTCAACATGTAAAAAAGCAGCCAAAATGCTCTGTGTTCTAAGGGTTAAGCATTGTTTTTTCTGCGTGGCTGTTATAATCTGTTTTCATAGATTTAAAAATAAACAAAGAACTGTGGTGTATAATTGGGTACGCTGTCACGATGCTATAACCCAACACTTTATGTATTATCACGTTACTATGATCAGACCACGGCTAAGGTGAGGCATCCTTGCAGAGTATGAATCCAGCGCCGCAGTCAGCTCAGGGCGAGCCCACGCACATCTCAATGTGTGGCTGATAGCTACGGTGCAGAAATCTGGAGTCATGCTGATGCTAAATATAGACTAAGGGTTTTATGTAAGCTGAGGTGAATCATCCTCTTCCACACTCATTCCGGCACATTTACTCTCACACACACACTCACTCACACATGCACACTGCATAGGTGACACGGCACAGGTGAGAGATGTGTTAAACATCCTCGATACTCATAACATGAAATAGATTTGAAGAATGTGTGTTCTTGTGAGAATTTGTGGCTTTGTGAGGACAAAAAAAAAAGATCATATAAACCATATGGAGTGAGGACATTTTGGCAAATGTTGGACATTTCTTTAAAGGGCATTTGTGGGGGGGTTAATACCTGGTTTTAGGGTTGGGCTTTAAATTGGGTTTAGGTTAGGGTACTTAACGTGTGTGTGTGTGTGTGTGTGTGTTCCTCCAGGGCATATGATGTGAGAGGTGATTTGAATGTGTTAATCAAACCCCCAGTGTGATTGATTAGCTGTGTGTGGAATGGCCAGAGGGTTGTCCTTCACACAAGCATCACAGTGTTTTAGAGAAAAAACCCAAAACAGCTTAAACCATTATTTAACCACAAAAAAAAGACAATTAAAATCACTTTTTCAGGTGAGACCTGGCCACAGAGCTGTACTCCATGCGACGCATCATATGACTTTTTTCATCAGCACATGTAAAGGATGAACACAAAGAGTCCATTTTGGTGTAAAGGTCAGACACAATTCATGCTAAAATGATCTACGTGGGTGTGAAACAATCACAAACACACGAGCATTATTGACAACGTAGCCTTGGATATTGATCTCGTCTGCCACAAAATAATGAAGAGTGGAAGTGCGACAATGAGTTTTTTCCAATTAAGAGCGGAGGAAGAGGGATAGGTGAGAGAGAGAGAGAACTTAGCAGAGCTAAGAGGGAGAGAGAGAGAGAAGGGAAAGATAAAAAAAAGAGCAAAATGATGAAGATAGAAAAGGTAAAGAGTGGATGAAAGGGAATATGATGGGGGTGCACTTTGACAGCAAAATCTGCTTCAACTGCTCCTCCAGAGAGATCAACCCTGACACTGCGAGATGGCACTCATTACCACACACACACACACGGACCGCTCACATGCATTGTGCACGTGCACTGAACTCTGACCTTTGTTTTCAGTTTAAGTGCAGGAGAACCGGACACTTTTCACTTCTTCACCTTCTCTCTCTTAAGACCTTAAAACAAATGACTATCCGTCACACCAGATTAGATTACAGATAAACTCACTATGTCTTTGTTCTGGTTGTCATTTTCATAACTACTGTGGTGGTCAGTGAGAGATGTTTTAAGGTTTTCTTTAAGAAATCACCTTAGTAGTTTCATCCTACTCTCAAGTCTGAACCAGCTCCTGCACACATTCAGTGTTTGGATTGAATTAAGTGCACACAGACACTTCCTCGGGAAACTAATTCACAGAGATGATCGGTTACTGATATGGCTGCCAGAACCAAAGCTACTGTAACAGCTTGTGTGTGTGAGGCACCAAGACCTTGTGCTAAATTGTACGGCAAGGCTGACATCTAGTGGCGAACGTGGCTAATTGCATCAGCTTTGGGGGCCTTGGTCGAACATTTCCTGCACAATAAAGTCACTCCAAAGTTTTTGTTCCATAAAAGGCCATGCTTTAATCCATGTTGTTACAGACAAGGATCACATTGAAATTACAAATCTGGAATGTTTTGGGAGGGAAGACAAATAAAAACATGGAGCATTTCAAGGCACCTTAAAGAGCAACTGGTGCTTTTCAGCTAAACAGTGCGACGCAGCAAAAAAAGAAGCCAAGTATTGCTATATTGGTGAATGTTTATCATGTCAATTTACTGAAGTCATTTGGCAAGTTATCACTGTACTTTTGTCTTTGTTTGGTTTTACTTCAAACCAGTTTCCAAATCCAAAATGACACTTATGCTGTGAAGGTAAAATGGTGTTAATGCACAATCCAACGAGATTACGTTGAGTAGTTATACCAGTGCAGAGTGAGCATTCATTACTTGTTGTATGTATTTCTGTGTGTTTTGGTTTCCACACGTAAGCACACAGCTTCATTCTTGCATAATACAATATCATGAGCACATAAGGCTGGTGTCACATGTATTGAAGAAACTAGAAGCTGTAATAACATGTGACCTGATGCCAGACAAACTGAAAAATTGTAAAAAAAAACAAAAAAACAACAACACAATTTCAATGCAGCGATTTTTGGCAGAGTGCAAGATTACTTGATCTCAATGCTCTGGATGCGAGCATCCCCCTCAAAGCTCATGCACGAGTACTTCTCCGCACCCAGGCGGTTGGGGAAGTGGATTTGAGAGCCGTCTGAGAAAGTCACCAGGAAGTCCTCGGCTGTGAATTCAATGGTAATCTAGAAAGGGAAAGGAATATGTAGACAAGGATGTCAAATATCAAACGTCTGCTCCAATATGAAAATGATACGGATTCAGCTCTCACAGATCTTTGTGTCTTTTATAATTCACGTCACCACATCAGATGTATGACACACTTTTTTTCCCAACAAATTATTAACAAAAGGCAGTGAAGAGATCACCCAGGACCATTTACCTTGAATTCCTCTCCGAGTTGGAAAGGAAAGCCTTCGTGGCGTTGCTCCTCACACCAGTTTCCTCCCTCATAGGAGTTGCAGACAACTGCATTCTCATCCCCATGGGCATTAAAACGAGGGTTCAAATGCATTGTAATCTCCTGCTCACTGGGGCCAATGTTAACAGCAAAACTGTGTCACAAAAATAAGAAAAAGAAAAAGATGTTTATAACATGTTAACACAACTCAATGTGTTTAAAATGAGTATCAAATGGTGTAAAAAGTACAGGGAAGAGATGGAAATCAACATTGTTTCTTTCACTTACTTTGAAGCATCAGGTTTCGCAACTCCAACAATGGTCAGGGTCTGCCCGACCTTGAAGGACATGTTCTTTACCATCATATCCTGTGCAGAAAAAGAGGAAAAGGGTCCGTGATACAGTACATTACTGTGCGGTACTACTGCTAGATTTTATAAGATTCAATTATTATTGCAGCTATAGGCAATAAAAAAAAAACACCAGCAGCAATAGCCTCAGCCAACTCTCCAATCCTCCCTCCATCCTCAGAAATGACTAAACATGTGTTTTCAATTACACACCCACTGATGGTTGCTCATAGCTTCCAGCTCCTTTCTGCCTTGCTGTTGCCACGGCTCTTTTCCACTATGCACTATTTCCACTATTTTGGCATACTGAAATGTTTAAAAGTGACTGTTGAACAGAGTAATATTTATAGGTGTACAAAGGAAAGTGGCAAACACATACATCGTACCTGAGCAGAGAAGAAACTCTCTGCTTAAGTTGCTACTGTACATGTGGCAGGGGAATTCTCTGGCTGTGCTATGATTAATCAATTACGGTGCAATGTGTCGTTTGGTTGTGAAAATACAGATCGCCACTGCGTAACAGGTTTGCCACTTTGTCCAATTACACAACTGTCACCGAGGTAACAAGGACAGATATAGTAGCCGTCCGGGGATTCTCAGTTTTCACAACAATGTTAACTGCTGTGTGCTTAAGTGATAGGTTGACATGACACATGAGAAAAATGTGATTCTCTGCAGACACATGGGCGCTGCTGTTGCTTCTCCTCTGCTCATGAACAAAGTCCCGATTGTGCAGCAGATCAAGTGGGATTTCATTACTTGCGTGTATCTTTCTTTGTAAATATAATACATTTAAGTGGAAATAATAATTTTTTTTTTTCCACTGGAGTGAACTTCCAAGGTTGATCCTTGTCTCAATTTCAGGGAGCATGAGCAGGAAGTTCAGTGGGAGTTTATGCAGCTGCTGGAGAAAATCAATGCCACTGTTAACGATGTCAGACTTTACTTTCCAGCCCACAGTGACTTCAACTGCAATGTATTTAAGATCAGTGTCAGACTGATTATTAAGAGAGAGAAAGCTGCTCGTGAACTGAGGCTAAGTTTAGAGTAAAAACCAAAGAAAGTGAAATGAGGGAGTGTAAAAGGATAGGACGACAGCAGTATGACATTCTTTCCATGCTAGAGTCCAACAGTAAAGTGCGTGTAACACATGGCAGTGGGGCTGGAGTGTGTGTGTGTGCGTGTACGTGCGTGTGTGTCTGTGTGTGTACGTGTGGGTTGGGCTTAAGTTGGAGCTGTCTGCCAATCTGCATTTGTCCTACACTGCATGCCGAAAATTGTGTCAGACTGAAATGCAAAAATGGCAATAATGTTAATGAAACCTTAGCTGCTCCGTCCCTCCCTCCCTCACTGTGCCGTTCCCCAAACACATGATAACTGTAGCCTGTGGCTAAGGGAAAAGCTAGAATGATAAAGGGCCTTTATTGCAATCCACTCAGTTTATGAGGAGAAAAACCCACTGCTCTCTGTTCTCGATACCAAGACAGTTTGGAATAAAATGACAAATGTAGACACACATTTCTTTTGTTATTACAGGAAGATTACAACATACACACATATATATACATATATATATATATATATACATAGCATAAACAGCTGACTTAGGCTTTTGCAGCAGTTGAGATGACTAATGAGAAATGCATCGGGCTCAGTAGTGAACAGTTTGACCATAAAAGGCAAAAACCAACCAAGAAAACCAAAAACACAAGGTCAGATCTCTGCAAATCTAAATAAAAGTAAACACAATGAGAAACTTGTTCAAGCAAAGTGCAGATGGCTCAGTTACATCAGCAGTGAGCTGGCAAATGTCAGAGAGCTGACAGTAACACTTTTAAAATGTGCCCTAACACTGCTGGTCCATCGGAGGCCTAACACAGAAATGATACGGGACATGCAGGAGCACAGTTTTGTCATCAAAAAACATACTTACTTTCATCATTTTTGCAGATGTAGTCGAGGAGCTCAGCAGATGAGAAGTGAGAGTGCTACACAGGGCAGGCAGGGCCCACTGCATCCTGAGTGGAGAATATATACGGCATGGGAGGTGCCTTCAACGTGACTGACATTTAGAAGAGCAAATGTGAGCGAGCCATTGGTGAACGTGAACAAATGGACTCAAAGTGAAGTTAGAGACCACAAATAACTCGTTTAGTGCTTAACAAGTGATTGCTGACTTTAGTGAAGTGAGGATAAATAGTGATAGATAACTAGGTGACATGAAACCGTTACATTGTTTCTTGGGGGTTATTGAGTCTGACTGTGAGCGGGAGCAGAGGCCAGAGTGGCAGATATAAATAGAAATGTATTTGTTGCCTGGGAGATGGCTAAATATTTAGCCCAGCCTGGAGTTTAAATACCCACTTACTTGTAACTTACAGTAAGATCGAATGGCAACATCCGGACAGCCATGTAAGTTCTCTTTAGAGTAATAAAAAAAAAACAAGAATAATGCGGAAATTAGCCAATCATCAAAATTGTGTGTCAAAAAAATCTGTGACTCACAGTCGTCAAACAAGTGTGATTTCTTCTGCTGGCAGATAACTGCTGACACAGCTGCTGTCACTAAAGAAGGAAAAGAATCCACAAATGTGACTTAAGCACGAAATACAATGCAATGTAGATGAAAATCAAGTGGAGTGTCGCGTACACTTATTAGGTCATGTACATACTTTTTATTTTAGTACTAATACAGTATGTTACAGGAAGCAGTGTTGTGTGGCTCAGTGCTGACTGTATATAACATGTATGAGAGTCTTACTAACATATTAAGACAAATTCACTTTTTTGTGTTTTCTTCAAAGGCTGTGTTTAACCCTAAAGGTGCTGGATAAAGAATTACTGACTGCTACAGGACTCCTATCAGAGAGCACGCTGAGTCACCAAAGTAGAGTTAACACACAAAGTTATTAACACAAAGTAAACATCTTAGAAAACTCACATATCTCTTATCTGGAGACATCTTTTAAGTACAACTTTCCACAGGGGAATTAAATCAAATAAAGCTTCTTCCACCACAACAATTAAACAGTGCATCACAGCTGTAGTTTGAACCTAACACTTAAGTTAACCTAAATAAACACCAGACACCAGCATTTAACCAAACCAAAACGTAAAACCTAACCTGAACCACGTCCAGACCATCTGGACCTATTAAACACCCTGACAATATAACAACGTCCTAAGGACTTTGGTTATAAACAGTCATTTTGTCCTGTAGATGACAGATGATAGTTGCAGTAGTTGGTATGAACAGGGTGGGGGAGGACGCAGAGGGGAAGGAAGTGCTGAACAAAAGCATGAACGACTTCTCTATGTCGACTGATAGTGTTACATCTGCTTATACATTATGCACACACGTGTGTCTTTCTTTTTGTCTTTTTTGACATGTACCAGTGAAGCAAGGAATCTACTCCTTGTGTACTAGCCACGATTTAACCTGTATTGACGTACTCGAAGAGGAATGTGCATCAGGGAGGATAAATCTGTGTTACTGTGTAATGCTGATATTGCATCAGACATTCAATGAGTGTCATCATTTGTTATCTTGTGTTTTTTTCTCGTTTTCTTGACTTAAAGCCCATATGCACTACCTTCATATAGATTTGTCACTATTGTGTACGTATGTGAAAAACAAAAAGATAGGAAATGTATTGTCAGTCAGAGTTCAAATAACTTTGAAAAGTCCAGACAGAACTGTGGGTATTTCTTTATAGAGGTTCTATTAAAAAAAAAAAAACTATGCTTGAGTAGAGGGAAAACTGCTCTTTAATATATACAAAAACATCAAACTTTTATCATTTGAATAATTAACAATATGTCATTACATCAGTTTCATTACAGTTGCATCACAGTTGTTACACTGTGATTACGTCTCCCTGTGAGGGAGGGGCCACATGTAATCATATGAACGACCCCCTCACTCACATTGGTCTAACGCTTTAATATTCGCAGAGACTCAAACACTACTGGTGAAACTACAGTAACAAGGCGTGACTACACACACAAACACACACCTACACACCTACCTTATTATTATGAACGGAGCATTTTCTGTTTTATTTTTAAAATGGCTTTGAACTCTTTACTGACGACACTTTGACAAACACCCTGTCATTATAATGGTGGAGATTGTGTCGCTGCGTTAATGTGAAGCGTTCAAATTACAGTTGGTGTTTGCAGCTTGCGGTGCACTTGTACAGTTATCGGTGTGTGTACGTGTGTGCACTGTATTCGGATATCATAGCAGTCGTCAGCACAACAACTGGAACAGCTTCTAATCGGATACTGCGAGGTTGGCAAAGAAATGGCAACAACACCGGGGCCACACGAGCCAGGCTCCATACCGCTGGCTGACGCCTTAGTCCCGGCTAGTATATTTGCTCCGGACCGGACAGGATGCGTGGACGACACCGAGGACGAGTGCTTCGAGGACGCGGATATGGTCAACGGCGAGCCCGAGGACCGTGGGGTTGACTTTACCAACAAGGTAAAGCTAGGCCCAGAATGCAGCAGTGAAGCTAATGCTAACCCGCTTCCCCTGGGTGAATACAACAGCGAAGCTAATGCTAGCTAGTTTCTTCTGGTGAATGAATGAATTAATGAATGAATGAAACAAATGGTGCATTATTTTTCTTTACATATATGTGTACAATGACCGAACTCCCTTCACAGTTCCACAATTACTGATATTAGACACGACTGGCTGTGAGGAGCCAGGAGGTTGTTTTTGTCGTAGCAAAACATAAGATGCGTAAAGTTAGCATAACCTAATGGCTACATCATTTGTCTTTATGAGTCAGAGCATCTCGCACCTTATGCTGCACGAGTTGTGATGTTGTTATTGCCGTGTTATTGTTTTGTCACAATTTTGTTGTCAAACAAATGACACGAACTCACAAATGCAGGGTCCTCGAAATGATGAGGTGGTGTTTTTAGTGTTAGTTTAAGGTAAACATATGTGTGTTAGACCAGCAGAACATCTGGTTAGTGTGTTAGTGGATACATTACAACGCTATTACAGGTCACACAAACAACTTGCATCAAAGTTGCATCAGTCAGGGCCAGGTATTTGATCACCTTTGGCATCTGTCCGTGTGGGTCAGCCTGATATGTATCAAATTCATCAATAAACCTATGAATCTATAACATGCTTGTGTTGATAACACATGACCATTGCATTGAACAATGCATGTCAGTGACGTTTGGTGTCATACTAGCTTATGTTACTTACGTGTTAACATCTGTTAACCACTTTATTTACCAGCTTTTTAGTACACACCAATCATGTGATATATTTTGGTCATAATAGCTGCCTTAATCTAATTACATTACATGTCATTTTATCCAAAGCGACTTACTAATGCAATGAAACATTGTGCTGCTGATTCAAGTAGTCACTAATGGAGGTGTTTTGTTCACATTTTGCTTATGCATTAGGGCTGCAATTAATGATTATTTTATAATCAATTCATCTGTTGGGTATCTTCTCAGCTGATATGTTGTTTCATTATTGAAATACAAAAAATTATGCAATATGTTTGTTGTTTCTCAAACCTCAAAATGACATTGCCCTCAAGTGGGTTTTTTTTCATCCACAAGTTATTGAGTTTACTGTCACATGATAATATACACATTTTGAAAACTGAAATTAGAGAACATGTTTTATATTATAAAAACAAAACCCACTGTAATCTTCTAATCATTTATCTAAATCGTTTGCTATTACGTTAGTAATTTAATAATAATCGATTATTTGTTGCAACTGCAGAACTTTCTAGCAGGCAAAGCTATTTATCTTTCATTCTATTTATCTGTTTATTGTTGTAATTGGTATCAAAGCACCGTTGCCTTTAAAGTGCCTTTAAGGTGCATTGTCAAAGCCATTTGTTACATATTAACCTTCGTATGTGCCTTTGAAAATCTATCTGTCCTCAGTCAGTACGACTTGTCAGTTTTACAACCTAACTCTAGTTAGTTAGCTAATTAACTAATTACTAACTGTCTAACTAACGGACTGCTGTCTAACTGTTGTTTAACTGTGTATGTGGAATAAACCTTCAGAAAGACAGTCGAGTTGTACCCGCCGTACTTGTTCTGGTTACCCTTTCCAACCACATGTAATATAATATAAGTTTAGTAAACTAGTTGCTTTTCTGCCTTTACTTGCTTTTGGTCTTCACAAATGGGCATTATTTGCATGCAACCTTGAGTTGTTTCATGGGAAGAGAGACAGCTGTGTTTACAAGATTACAACAGCTTTTCAATGTAACGTTCATTTGCTTTCTGCTAAAGGAAAAATGATACTTTAAGTCTGGTCACTGTTCCTCTTGAAAAATCACCACACCTGATATAATTGCCACTCATTTTTGAAATCTTTGGATAAAAGTTTCATCCGGAGTTGTACCAGTTATCAATGTTCTCTGTTTTTCTGTTATTCCATCTCTTCTTGGACCCAACAGCAGGCTCTTGTTAGCCCAAACGGAGAGCAGTATGACTCGTTAGTACGCCAGCTACGGGACAGGATGGAGGAGGGATGCGGCGAGACCATATATGTAGTTGGAAAGGGCTCAGGTGAGAAACCGTGCTAATAAATAATTCTCTTATTTTTCTCTTCACATTTGTATGAAATAATGTATTAACCTCTTCCTCTTATTCTCATTCTTCCTCCATCACTCTGATGAAGATGGTGATGACTGGGGTCTGGATGAGACAGATATGGAGGCCTCAGTGGCTACAGTGCTCTCCATGTGCGAGCAACTGGACACTGACCTTATTTTACTCCGAGAGCGTAATGAGACTGCCGGCTTGGTGCGTGACTATTTGATCCGCAGGCGTGTGGGTGAGCTGGACTTCCTGGAGGTCAGGTGAGTGGGCAGAGATGAGAATATAGGTTAGAAAGACACAGTTTATGTTAGTTTTGGTTTTACACTGACCATTTTGTCACAGTGTATGACTTTGATCAGATTGTTTCAGAACTTTTTTTTCCACCAATAATACTTTTAATGAAAGATGGCAGGAAGTTATGCTCCACTGTTCAGTTTACGTGATATTTTGTTACGTCTTTACCTCTCAGAGTTGCGGTGGTGGGTAACGTGGATGCGGGTAAGAGTACTCTCCTGGGAGTGTTGACACATGGAGAGCTGGACAATGGCAGGGGCTTTGCTCGCCAGAAGCTCTTCCGGCACAAGCACGAGATGGAGAGTGGCAGGACCAGCAGTGTGGGCAACGATATCCTGGGCTTTGACCAGGAGGGACAGGTGAGGGGTAAAGAGCAGAGACGTCTTATTAGTTTGTTCCTAAAAAACAAAACTTTATGTGAGTTAGTGCTGTGTATTTAGGTGTTCAAATATGTTAAATTGTGGGTATAATAGCTCCCTCTCTGTCCGTGCTTAGGTGGTGAACAAACCAGATAGCCATGGAGGAAGCCTGGACTGGACCAAAATTTGTGAGAAGTCTTCCAAGGTCATAACCTTCATAGACCTGGCAGGCCATGAGAAATACCTCAAGACTACCGTTTTTGGGATGACTGGACACCTGCCTGACTTCTGCATGCTCATGGTTAGAAAAAGGGGGGGGGCATCAAGAAAGAGGAGATACATTTTGTATGTGTTTGTGTCTTAAGTGGTTTCATATGTCAAAAATAGGCTGCCTATTTATGTTTCTGTGTGCAGATGACATTTTATGTACACGTTTACTTTTAAGTCTATAAGCCTACGTGCTTTATTTCTTACATATGCTATAAACAGTTATTTTTTTGTTTCTTTCATTAAAGTTTAAAAGTAAAATTACCCACTCCCTCCCTCCCTCCCCAGGTGGGCAGCAATGCAGGTATCGTAGGGATGACCAAAGAGCACCTGGGCCTGGCTTTAGCTCTGAATGTGCCTGTATTTGTTGTGGTAACCAAGATAGACATGTGTCCAGCCAACATCCTACAAGGTCAGCCTCCGGATATCAACAATGATAGTTCTGTTCTCTGTGGCAATATGTCTTAGTGCTGCAATTCGTGTGTTTTTTCCCCCAATAACAGAGACACTGAAGCTCCTCCAGAGGTTACTGAAATCCCCTGGCTGTAGGAAAATCCCTGTCCTGGTGCAGAACAAGGATGACGTCATAGTCACAGCTTCAAACTTTAGTTCTGAGAGGTATTAACTCTCCCCCAGCAGAATTAAGTATAATAGTGAGAATGCGCCTTTTTAACTTGTGTTTGTGTGCGTGTGTCCAGGATGTGTCCCATCTTTCAGATATCCAATGTAACTGGAGAGAACATGGACCTGCTCAAGATGTTTCTTAACCTGCTCTCCTCCAGGACTTCATACAGAGACGATCAGCCTGCAGAGTTTCAGATAGATGACACCTACTCTGTTCCGGTACTCTACTTACAAATTCTCTCCCCCATATCTCTGCATCACATAACATTACACACTTCACAGTGTCCCCACCTGTTAATCAGGCTTATATTCTACAAAGACATTCTCTCTATCAAAATCATTTTAAAAATAAGGCCCTAATCAATCTTTTTCTTAACTGTTTTGAAAAAGCTTCCCAGAAAGCCAGCATTCATTTATTATGCTAAGGGTTTTAATCTGCCACATCGTTTTCTGAACCACTGGTTGTGTTCTGTTTTTATATCAGGGAGTAGGCACAGTTGTGTCGGGAACTACTTTACGTGGACTCATACGCCTGAATGATACCATGCTGCTGGGGCCAGACCCCCTGGGCAGCTTTATCCCCATTGCCGTCAAATCAATCCACCGTAAGAGGATGCCTGTGAAGGAGGTTAGAGGCGGCCAGACTGCGTCATTCGCTCTCAAAAAGGTAGGCGGGGGGAAATATCTGCCACAGCAGTGGTGGAGGGGAAGTTTGGGAGTGCATAAGGTGAATGTACATCAGTTCTGTGGCTCTTTGTACAGATCAAGCGCTCAACAATACGGAAGGGCATGGTGATGGTGTCGCCAAGGTTGAACCCACAGGCTACCTGGGAGTTTGAGGCCGAGATCCTGGTGCTGCATCATCCCACTACGATATCCCCAAGATACCAGGCCATGGGTGGGTAAAAATGAAAGAGGAAGGCATGTGCAGTGGATGACTTCACTGCAGCAATGATAGATAAAAAAAGTTTTCATATTTGTAAAAGGATTCTCTCATCACTCAGAAATGGTTTTCTCATGCATATTTTAGTGACTTATTCTTCTCCTGAACTCTTCTTTCCTCTTTGTGGTCATCACACAGTCCACTGTGGCAGCATAAGGCAGACAGCCACCATCTTGTCCATGAATAGAGACTGCTTAAGAACAGGGGACAAAGCTTCAGTCCACTTCCGCTTCATCAAGACCCCCGAGTATCTACACTGTGACCAGAGGCTGGTCTTCAGAGAGGGACGCACCAAGGCTGTGGGGACCATCACGAAGGTAGCAAAGCCTTGCCTTGTGAAACACGTTGCACTCAGATGTAGATCTTGTTTGTGAGAAGCTTTTCTTATCCAATTCCTTTACAACATGTTGACTGGACTTCTTTCTTTTTTTAGCTGTTGCAGTCAACCAATAATCTGCCGTCAAACTCCAAACCACCTCAAATCAAGATGCAGTCTACAAAAAAGGCACCACTGCGAAAAGAGGACGGCCCCCCGGCAGCCAGCGATGACGCCGCGACGATAGCTCAGTCACCAGGACCAAGCGCGACACAACCAGTGAGTCATAAGTCCAAGGCATAGCAGACATTATACTATCGATTTACTTCATTGAGTGTTGTTTGACCTGTCCTAACATAACCCCTCTGTACACGCCTCCCTTTTGGTTATTTTGTGCAACATCGTATCCACCTTCCATTTTACCCCGCTTGATTTTTTTTGCCTCACGTCATGACAAATTACTTTTGCTGTCATGCCACATTGCTTCTTTGCACCCTCTCCTCCCTCTCCTTTTGCTTGCGTGGCCGGCCTCCTCAGGGAGAGGGAGAGGAAGACCCTCAGATAAAGGAGGGCAACAAAGAGAACAAGGTAAAATGGGTTGATTCCAAATAAACCAGAACAGCGGAGAGAGGCTAAAAAGTGGAGCGTGTGTTTTTACAATCGAGATGGACGAGTTCTCAGCTTTGATACATCACTGTCAGGAAAAAACATCACTGTACAACCACAAAGTCAAAGATGGCATTGTGCAAATTGAACTCACAGTCATAGACTTTGGAGAAGTGTGCGAGTGAATTGTGAATTTGTCTGCCAAGTTGGAATGATATGTGATTACTCGTAAGCTTCCAGTAAGTTAAACTTGCACATGTGTATTTAATCCACCTTTAATAGACCTCATTTACAGTGGCCATTTTAAACATGAGATATTAGACAAAAACAGGTGTTGGGTATAACATTAAAAAGGGTTCCACTCCATTTAGGATCAAAAGAGACAAATATGAGACAATTTAGTTGGTAGAAGCTTGTAAAATGATCAATATATCATTTTATATGATCATTATCGCATTACCAAAACAATACATCTAATGGTGTCCTATGACTTTTGCACAGTACTGCAGAATTAGACTTATTAGCCAGATTATCACCAGCCATTGGCGTAATCCTTACTCAAAGTGCCAGTCAAACAAATGTACGCTAGTCTATTCTTGTCCAAAACTCTTTGGTCTCTCTTTTGCAGCCAAAGTCTGGAGGAGGTGGGAGGAGGAGGGGCGGCCAGAGGCACAAGGGAAAAGGCCTGAACAGTGGCAGCAACTCGACAGCAGCTCCCTCCTCATCAGGGACGGGCGGCTGCTGAACTGTCCCTCCAGTCCCACGCAAACCTCCCTCTCTGCAATCACTCCGCCAAGTGTCTTCATCTCACAAACCATGGATGCTGATGTTTGAAGAAAGACACTCTCCTCAGTCCAATTACGACTTGCCTTTTTAAACAACAGACCTACTGTTTTTATTTTTAAAAAGGGAACACAAGGGGGTATTGTCCGAAACTGAAAGGCATACAACCTTTTATGCATTTTAATGTCAGCTGCTTTTTGCTATTTTTGAATGATAACGGTGTGGTTCCTGAGGTTAGCCTCACTCGGAAGGGTGATTCATTCATTTATATTAATATTTAATGCCTCTAGGAAATCCACAATTCAGTCCTTTGGGCTCACTATCAGTGATGGGGAGGGTGGCCTCACCCGAAAAACAAGGATCTAGTATGAAGATGAGCAGCTATAAATGAAAGTCCCCCATGCATTCCCTGTGTATTTGCAATGAAAAACAGTTCATGTACTATTTATACTGCATATGTAAAATAGTTGTTGTGCTCTGATTGGAGATGCTCCGCTGTAAAAATGTATGCAAATCACAAATGAATGTAGCAGAGGGCACATAGTGAATTGAAATTTTAGATATGTGGAAAATATAAGCTGTAACATTTTATAATTGTCCTTTTATTTATTTGGCATTGATGCAGAATGTTGACTTTTTAGATGGTCTGCAATTTCCTCATTGTCTAATCCGCACCGTTAGATTCAGTCGTATCTTTGTCAGTCATCCATGTAAATACCTTACACTCATAGTGTTGATACAGACAAATACAGCACATAAACTTCTCACTCCAAAAGCTGTTCATGACTCAAGTCGTGCAGTGCTCACAATGATATTTGTAACTCTCATACTCCATGCTGGTTGCTGTTCCAAGTTGTGACACTTAAAACAACTTTGCGGCTAAAAACCTCACCATTAATAAACAGCTTTACCAAACATTTCAACAGTGTTGCTTTCTTTAATATTTCCATTTTAAAACATCTTCACGTGTTATGTTAAAAGGAAAAAGTGGGGGGGAAAGTTTTCTCAATATTCACCATTTTATGCTTTCCTTTTACAAATACTACACCAATAATTTACTAGGATTTTGTGTTTCACACAAGCTACAATAGCTGCAACCATGTTAAACCAGAGACTAAGCTGGTAGTGGACATGGAAAAATTCCAACAAACAAAACAAAACCGTAAATTAAGGGAAAACATGAAGTATCTAGCTTTAGCGCAACACAAACAAATTGACTTATAACAATCAAAATCACTGAATTGTAACATGGAGAAAGAAGCCTCTTCTATTCCCAGTCCACATCTGACCCTCTGTCCTTGCACTACGTACGTTTGGTCATTGGAGACACATCCAGGATGCATGTTAATGCCCAGTGTGAACAGTCACTGTTCACATGTGAAAAGATCCTTAAGGATGGATGTCATACCAGGTCTGACCTGGGCCTAAATGATATGACTGCCAGAAATCAGGCCCAGCGAGTTTAATGCTGGACTGAGGTCAGTAAGACAAATCGTGGAAGACAAACATGTTTTCATTGCGGTGTAACTGCTACAGCGAGTCCAGCAAAAGTTACATAGCGCTGCTTAAGATCAATCTGTTTGCCAAGAACGTATAGTAGTCACACTTCAGTCGTCTCATCAACTTTTAAGTCCCCGCTTGCATTACAACTCATTTTTCATCAGTTTTGATTTTAAGTCCTAAGTCACAAGCAGATGTGTTCATACACAAAAACAAACAAAAATATATATCCACGTACACACACACACAAACATACAATATATGTAACATTTATTTACTGTAGATTTTGTAACACAAAAAAGTCTCTGCTTCATTTACAATATGTCATACAAGTGTTAAGACTGTGTGCTGTCACTGTTTTGGTAGCACACATACCCTTAGTCTTCGTATCACAATTTGAAAAGGCTTTACTTGGTGTGTGCAACATTAGTATTTCAGGAAATATATATTGGGACATATATGACACTGAGGTAAGTAGCATTCCACCAACAAATACGTAACTATACAGGTCCATGTTCAGGAATGTTCTGTTGTGGTCTCCACTTTGGGAAATTTAAAGGTGATGTGGAATTTGGGGACCACTGGCACAGTGTGATCACCTGATCGAGCAATGAAAGAGAATAGACTGTATATATATGTCACTCGTGTGGAAAACACACTTGGTTAATACAGTGCAAGCACAGAAACACCTCAGTGAGTACAGACTATTCTGTATTAGAAAAGTGTTTCACTTACACAGCTTTAGATAATTCAAGACTATAAATGAAACATCCTATTCTGGGTCCCAATAAAACCTAATTATGCACCTTGATGCATACGTGAGCTTCAGCTCATACGAATCAGGCAACCTCAGCGCTGAAGCAAGAGTTGTCAGTCTTCAGTACAGGGCGGACGTCACTGACCAACACTGAAGGGTGACGTGACAGAGACAGAGTCTGTGAAGTAGTCACGTAGACCATAATTAAAGATTGACAGTCTGTAACAAACAGGAAGAGAAATCAAACAGACACAGACACACAGGACATGGATTGGATTCAGACAGTTTTGCTGCATGTCTAGCCATCAATGTCCCAGCTGAAGAGGTGATGTTTGACCAACATGTCCTGCACTCCCTCCTTCAATGGTCTCTGCTCCTTCTCCTGGAAGAGGAATGAGGAAATCTTTTAGCTAAAGATAAAATCTAAATAACACAACACAGGTCTGCTTATATTGGACCTCAGTCGTGTGCCTGGAGTTTTGCCAGAGGTGATTTAAATATTCAACATATATAGTAGTGCACTGATGTTTATTTTCCTGTATACCTACACTAAGATAGCACAATCACAATCACTGAAGTAAGCAAAATAGTAAGAATTACAAAAACTAGAGAGATGGTTTGTTTGAGAGGAAATCTTAAGGTGATGCTTAACCAGCACATCCAGAACGTATGTGTTCAGAATGGCAGATTTCATAAACAGTATGAAGTCCTGACGTTTTTGTGTGCTGAATATCAATAATTTAACCAGATTGCTTATGTTCTCTCTGTTAATACTGTTTTACTCACCTCTTTCTTATTGGGTAGCTCACAATCTTGAGAGAGACTGAAGGCAAACCTTGACAGCACCCTGAGGAAACAGCAACAGTTTTCAAAGAGCTTCCCATTTATGTTCTTTACATTCAACAACTGAGAATGCTTCAAATCCAAAACAGCCAAGGGTGAGGGTGAGGGTGAGAGAGAGAGAGAGAGAGAGAGAGAGAGAGAGAGAGAGAGAGAGAGAGAGAGAGAGAGAGAGAGAGAGAGAGAGAGAGAGAGAGAGAGAGAGAGAGAGAGAGAGAGAGAGAGAGAGAGAGAGAGAGAGAGAGAGAGAGAGAGAGAGAGAGAGAGAGACTGCAGATTTACCTGAGCTCACACTTGATCTGTACCCATCCAGGACTGCGAAGGAAAGACCAGGGGTGATACCATTTCTCTACAGCAGCCATGCTGGAACATAACACCTCCAGCCATAAGTGCAGCACCTGCTCACTGAAGGAACACGCGTGTTGAGAACCAAACACACCACGTGTGTATCACTACTTGATGATTTGTACACTGTGAGTCTGCATTGTGTGTTTGTAAAACTCACTTGAGACCGACACAGACGAGAGACCTAAACTTGACATCCATCTGAGCGTGTGCCGAGTCGTGGCTCATGTTGACCGACTGCACTGCCTGGAAGAGCAGACAGAGGGCGCTCATACACTAAATCTCAGTAGACACATATTCCATATTTTTTAATGTAGACATTCACCATCTTTACATTAAGATATAGGAAACCATGATGGTTTTTGACACACTGATGACTCACTCTGTACAGCAGCTCCTCTGGTGTTAGTACTTTCCCATCTTCATCTAATCTGGTTAAAGCCAAAGACATTTGTGTTGGTACTTATCAATATTGGACTGAAGAATGCAAATTTCCCCTAATCCACTGCTGAAAGCAAATTTCTTAAAGGCCCAGTGCATGAGAATTAGAGACATCTTCTAATGAAATGGAGGATTCTTCCACTGTGCCAAGGGTATCAGAGCAGTACGGAGGCTTCTTCTTTGTGTAGTGAGCTCTTGCTTTAAAAATGCACAATCATGGCTGGTTTGCTCATTCTGACTGTTGCACATGGCGGCACAAGATGGCAGCCTCATTAAAAAGTGCACATAAAAGCTTTTTCTACAGCTGGGGAAAAGCCAAACAATTATACAAGCTCAAGAGACAATCTCAAATGTTACACACTGGACCTTTAAAAGCTAATTTACCAGAGTCAAATCACATCATTACACTGTGCCTGCAGACTCAGTTCATGTTCATATGATTTGTAATAGATTACAGAATCCACACCTCTATTAAATAGGCGTGTGCACATTTTGACAGAGCAGTGAGTGTCAGTGCTCTACCTGTAAGTTTTGCATAGCACCAGTCTTGAGTAGACGGAGTTGAAGTCCCTCTCTACCTCTCGACTGGCCGCCTGAGAAGAAAGATAGATAGTTTTTATTTCAAACAAACACATTTATATCTTGTCACACGTTTGAAAAAGAATAGGCAGAAGTATAATTGTATGTACCTACCTACCCCATTACTACTGGGGTGGATCCATTCAAACATTTACAACTATTTATCTCATCACCAAATACTTACACATTTACAGTATTTTATAAATGTTCTTAATATTCTCCATACAACACAAGAATACATCTGACTTTGAACATGACCATTTCCATTACCGTCCTGGATTAAACTGCTGTTTTACACTGATTCAAGCTCGACTGTTTCATAATTTAACCCCCGAGATTGAAACACACATACTTTTAAAAAGGTAGTCCTGGCACACTTCATTTTTTTATTTATTTTCCCTCTTATATTATATCCCCGTTGTCTCTCTGAAAACAATGTCTTTATTTATAAAAAAAAAAATAAACGAGAATACAAACAAATAAAACACTGAACTTTATAGAACATAAAAAGTATAGTTTGAATTTACAAAAGAAGCTCTCCTACCTCCTCTAAGAATAACCAAGGGTGACAGGGCCCTCCCAGTATAGACGGCTTCTTCAGTCCATGCTGAAAGATGGCTTTTAGGGCCGGACACAGAGTGCCCCTGGCCAAGTCTGTCACTGCTTCCGTCACAGAGTCATCACCTGCGGATGAATACTGGGGACAGATAAGAGCACAAGTTACTGATTAGAGCCCTTACATTAATTTTCAGGGAGCATGAGGACACAAAGATAAAAAACTATCATAAAGATGAAAAATATCACATGGCCTGAAGCAAAATACAGTCAAAGCTGAAAATCAAGTGCCTCCTCACCTCTTTGCTTCTTTCGTCTAAGATCTCAACAAACTTTGCAGGAAACCAGCCTGTTATGGGCAAATTTATATGAAATGATGAAATTAACCATTCAGACATTTACAATGGGTTTTGAAATATTAGAGAAACAAACAAACCTCGGAGGCCATTGAGCTCTCCAACCCAACAATGTTCATCCCTCTGTGAGATGATCTGATGGAGAGAGATTAAAATACAGTGAAATAAAAAAATGACACTTGCTTGTGTGCATCTCTGTGCAAGTCGTAGCTCACAGTGATGATGTCATTCTTTCTGAAGCCCAGTTCATCATCATCGTGTCGCTCAAAGTCCAACAAAGCCTTCGCCCTTCTCCGCCTGTTGCGCGACACAACGAGGAAGTTTTCATGGTCCCGCTGGTGGCTTTCCATGGAGTAGTCAGGAGTCAGCTCCTGAAGAAAACAGGTGGGAGAAGTCCTGTCAAAATTCTGTCAGAATAGATGAGAATTAGAAAATAAAAACATCTGCATAAAAAAAAAAGTCAACTCACAGCACTGGAATGACGTGGGTCAAAACAGTGAAAGTGCTCTGCAGTGCGGGTAATGGCCTCTCGCAGTGCAGCCACCAGCTCTGTCTGCTTAATGTTCTTCGATTTAAGAGCCTCTGCCTCATCCTCCCCAAACAGCAGGGAGCTCAGTGTGGACTTCCTGCGCAGGGACTGTCTTCTCACCACCTGATTTACAAAAAAAAAAAAAAAAAAATACATGGCTTGTTTTAACTACCTTTTATGGAAAGAAACCGACACACACAGCTCCTAATCTGTCTAGTCATAAGAGGTTTAAACCATAAGCTTGACACAACTGTTTAGAGTTTGACAAAATGTCCATGTTCCCCGTAACTTTTGCAAAGACTTAAACTGACCTTATTGAGATTTGTGTTGAGTGTTGTGTTGTTTCCATTGTTTAGCTGAGCCTGTTCATTTAGGATATAGGCTTGGTGCTTGTGTCTGTGGGCTTCCAGAGTTTCCTGAGACAGGGTACCAGCTAGCCTCATTGCTTCCCCGAGAACTGCGGGGCCATCTCTCAGCTGGCTTGGCAAGTCCGACAGAGTATTAAAAATGGAAGCCGAGTTCTCTGATGATACAAGCACCTCCTCCTGGAGTTTGGGAGTAAATGTCACAGGAATTAAATCTCATCACAGTTTTTTGTCAATACTAGGACTACATTAGTAGGGGTGGTGTGATTTCTAGCTATAACATACTTTTTTGTAAAACATACTTTTACATTTAACAATGGAAACAGTTATTATCTTCCATCCAAGAGAATAAATGGGTGACTGAAACAATAAAATAACGTACAAGCATCACACCATTAATTAAATGTGATTTTCATCAGGGAGTAGTGTTGTGCAAATACCTTGATCTTGAGCATGCCCAGTGTGACCTGGAAGAGCACCAACGAGCCCTGGTAGAAGAGAAGATCCCAGATCCTGAGAAGCAGACGGATGTCCACCACACTGGCAAATGATGTCAGGAACCAATGGAGTGTGATCAGCGACAGCTCTGGATGTGTACGGAGGAGGGACGGTTACACGATGTATGACAATTAATGTTTCCTTGCAACAAGCATTCTTGCTTTAGCAAGCTGGTGGGCTTGCTTTAGCACCCAAAAACCCTGCTTTAGCACCCTGAAAACACCCAAAAACCCTGTGTTCTTTGTTGGTTTTTGTAACAGGTTAATAGAAGCTCCCACTTCAAAATTCAAAATGCACATCTGATGAGGTTGCTGTAAAAACATGTTAGCATAAGATGGCCGCCTTCACAAACTAAGCCTGTTAAGTATATATGAAATACCTATTCCATGGCTAGAAGAGCCGGAAAGTTTTTATTTTAAAGTGAGTTGACACTTATTATGGGTCAAATGTTTTATTAATGGCAATAAGCCCTCCTAAATGTTACACACTGGACTTTTAAATGTATTTACCAGCTTCATCAAATGGCCCCATGCACCTAACTTTTACCATCGTTCCTAATTACAGTCCTTACCTATGTCATGGTCCTGCAGAAGGCGGTCCAGGGCTGGCAGATACTGAACAATGAGCTGGCGGAGAACCCGCTGGTCAGTTTGGACGCCCAGCAGAGTTGAGGAGAAGTAGGATGGAGGAAGGAGGTCTTCAATCAAGGCACACATCATCCACAGTGCATCCTCCTCCTCAAGAAAGAGCAGCAGGCAGGATACCACCTGGGGCAATCAAGAAGTATGTATAAGAGTCAATAAGGGAAAAGGAGTAAAGATGGAAAAATAACAAAGTGAAAAAAAAAATAAAGCTACAATGTATTTTTGTCTCTTAAATGAGCTGGCTGACTTATTTTTTTCTAAATATGAAGACATGGTTCTGAATGTACAGAAGATATTCTCACCATCCCAGTGCCCTGACAGTACCCAATGTCTGGATAGAGCCAGGCTAGTCCTCTCAGCACTCGTCTCAGCCTTGGAACTCCAACACTGGTCATAGTACTGAAACATGCATTGGTTGGCATAGTCCGTAACAGATCCTTCTCTATCTGAGGAGTTAACAAGGAACAATTGCATCATACTTTATTTTCAATAAAAATGTAGTGGTCTTATCTTTAATAGGTATTGTGCCACAGTGGGTTTTACCTGTTTCGCTGTGGTGGAGTCCTCATTGGAGCTGTTCTTAATGATTTCTCTGTAAGAGATCTCAGAGGTCCTTTTCTTCTGCAGTGCTCCAGACAGTCGCATCCAAAGCTAGCAAACGGAACATCTTTAAACACTCTGAACTCCTTGGAAATAACCAAAAAATGTAAATGTAGAAACACTTACCTGTGGCCTCATGCTGTGAGGTATGCCCCCTAGCACCAAGGTCCGCAGGCGCTCAGAGCATGGAAGGACAGGGTCAATGAGATCCCAGGTCAGGTCACCCACCGTGTGGTTGTGGGTGAACTCCAAATGGGCTTGCCAGCGTAATCGCTGCTGAGGATCTTCACGCTGGGGTGAACCTTCGGTCCTCAGCCAAGACTTGGGCTCCCCATCGTCTGATTGAGAAGAGAAACATTTAGATATGGTGTGTACTGTTATTGGATCAGCAGGAACTAAATCAAAGAGCATCTCAGTTAGTGGCAGCCTTAACTTTAAGGTTATTTGCACTCAATTAGCATACAAAACATAGCCACATATGATTTCCATTTATTTCTTGACAGTATTCAGGAATTTCATAACTGTGAAAAAACAGAATGAAGACAGGTAGTCAACATAAATTACCATCAGTGTCCACTCTGAACCCAAACTCATCGTATTGCACTTCGAGCTGCTCCGATGAACCTTTCTGTGGAGACATACAAATAACATGCATTTGATTCGGTCCCACCTTTCAAAGTAGAGGTGACTGTGAAATACAGCTGCCACAGATAGCAGCAACGTTTATAAGCACTGTAAAATGCCAGTTAGTAAAAGACACCCGATGTCAAAGAGTCACATGAGGGGAAAGCTGCTGAGGTTTCTGTTTGTCTGTATTTTACCACATAGTTATTATAATTTGAAATGTTTCATATGATCATTATTTATCATCTCATATTGTTTGTATTGCTTTCAGACGTATAAAATCATGGGTGTGTAAATGAATGGTGCATTTGTGCGCCTGTAACAGTCCATGAAATCTCATTAATAGTCTTAAGGTATGTGGGCAGAGGGTTACATCACCCATTACAACATAACCAATTTCCAGTTATAAACATGACAAACTGTTTTTGACAAATAAACAACATAAGTAGACATGCTCACTTGAAGGTACTTGGCCAAAATGTCCTGAGGCCACATGCTTGGAGTGAGAGCAGAGAACGGCCCACCAGGGGCAGGGGTGTAGGTCCCTACAACAGAGAGAAATTCAAAATGTCAAGTTAAATATGATAATATGACAATAACAAAGCTGGTTAGATGAAACATTAGATACATCTGATGTGCATTTGGAAAGCAGCTTTTCAAAATGAATTAAAAAAAAAAAAAGGTCCTCTTCTTCTAGCTGAGCTACTATATTACTATATTGTTAAAATATCCAACAGATCTTTACCTGACATTTTGTTGGTAGAGAATATATGGTGGTGGTGAGTGAGTGGCTAAAATATGCAGCGAACAGTCACTCTAGAGACATGGTCAGCAGATGGTATGGGCTCTGTGAAAAGGACAAACAGAAGAGGAGAAAAGGTTAGTGGTTGACACAAAATCCCAGATGTCCCACATGTCAGTGTAAACACTACTGCAGCTCTTAAAAACACACAATGCAAGTACCTTAACAATGAAGAAACAAAAGAACAGTCTATCAACCATGGGCTGAGAACAATGCGCTCTTCTTAGTTGGTACATCCGACCTCCCTATTTTGTGAGATAAAATGTCAGAAATCTTAGCGATTTACAATAAAGACTATATTCACTATTCACATGTTTCATCTGGTGATTGACTTTTGCCTTGAGGACTGGGAATCTTTGTCTACTTTGATTAAAAGCATCATTACTAAAATCATTAATAGAATTTTAACACACACAGTAATCTCTTGAATGTGACTAACATACAAGGGCTACACACACAAAATCTATGAAGGCTGTATAATTGACTTGGCCATCAGTCAGTAGATGCATTATGTTGTACCAGCTGGTTTATAATTAGATAATCACAGTGGGTTATTGGTCTTCATAGCATCAGGAATAGACACACCAACTTGAAATTGTGTGTCTATGTTATAGATAAAATCTACTCTATTGTCTTGAAAAATGTGTTTAAAATGTAGGTCAAACCGAATGGCAAAATTTTCCTTTACAAGTCTAAACAATTAAGGAAATACCAAGTAATTCATCAGAACGGTAATCAAACATTTTGCTAACATAAAAAAGGAAATGTTGAGGGAACCAACATCATCTCTTCTCACTGTGGCAAAAAAAACAGCCAACACCAACTGTAAAATTAAATTATTAAATGTTCCAATTACAGAATTGATCAGCTATGAATTGCCTTTATACATTTAATGTACATTAAATATTGAAGCCACAGCTGAAAGAGCAAATCCAAAATTCCCAAAACAAACTATGTTGCTATCCAAAAGTGTCCTTAGCACCACAAATATGTAAATTGTTTGGTGCATAAAATGTCAGAACATTTTGAAAAATGTTGATCTGTGTTTCTCAAACTAGAAAAAATATTCACATTAAAGAAGCTGAAAAATGTTTTAATTCTTCAAAAAACACTCAAATAGATTGATCGTTGACAAAATCATTTAGAAATTAATTATTAATCGATAAATCGAGTAATTGTTTCCAAGTTGTCAGTGCTACATGTGAAACAGATTATGGATTAAATGCAGTGAGTGTAATAACAGTAACAGGGGGAGATATTTTGAGGAATTAAAGCAACAATGTAGCATTCAAACCTTCAAATAATGACTTCAAAGATTTTTTGATAGTACATGAACTAACAGGGTGAAGGGCACCTCTGTCAAAGCCTAAACAAGTCTGCATTGCCTGAATTGGCATGCTGTAACATCTGGTTTCAGGTCTGTTTAACAAAAAGAAATACAACACTCTACTTCATGAAATACAGTACCCCCCCCCACCCCCTCACTCAAACAAGGAAGTAAACTAAGTGAGAAAGTTACACAGGTGGAACTATTCATTGAGTGGATGTCACGGCAGAGGCAGCACAAAAACCAAAGAGTGTAATGTAGAGTGACAGAATAAGAGGCTGGAAAAAAAACAACTAATATTGGTCCAGCTTTCACTTGCTGCTGTTTGCTACCCAACCAAGGGCTAACTGGTCCTATTACTGTTAGACTAGTGTATGTAAATAGTTTGCTTATTATGCATGTCTAGTATATTTGAGCTTGCTGTGTGTTCAGGCCATGTTAGTGAAGTCATTTCTTCCTCTTGTCCCCTTTGGTAACAAATCAAGTGATTAAAACGATGTGTAGACAATAAGCAATCGATTATATAAGCTAAGTTGAAAACAAAAGCTACACGAACTAAAGCTTTTTTGTGAGGGTGAGTAGTTTTCATTCCTAATATCTTGAAAAAATTAACAATTTAATCATATTTGTATAAAATGCTATAACAAAGGCTACTGTATCTGGCATAAAGACATGGTTGTTTGTACATTAGAATTACTGCTTCAGAGTTCACCGATATCATTGGCTTGTCAACAAATGCACATGCTACTGTGACATATATTTAATGACAGTTGTAACAAACAATCCTGTTTACGAACTGTAGGAGGAAACCCGAGAGCAAATCCTACATTGTGTTACTTTAAAGCTGACAATCGACACTCAAACACACACAGACAGACGTAACAGCATAAACAGCATAATCTGCAAAAGAGGCTCCCCAGACTCTGCCAAAATGATTCATTCCAGCAGCAGGCTTGCAGCATTTGAAGAGGGATTTAGGACTTTGGGAGAGATGAGAAATCAATTTGAAGTCTGGAGGGTGGCCAAGTCATTTCAGGCCAGAAATGTGTGAAGCTAAGGGGGAAAATGGGATGGGATGTTGGAGCGACTGCTCTCCACTAACAGTATAATCACCTGCCAAGAAAACCAACAGAACCCCCCCCAGATCAGTGTTGCTTTTATGCCACTGATGCCAACACAGTTGTACTAAAACAGTGAGTGCGGTTTGTCTCAACCAAAACTCTGTCCCTCTCGCCCCCTCCCCGGCTTATCAGCCCTCACACTTTATCATGACAATAACTTATTAACCACATTCTCCCTACTTCCCCTGTACAAGAGTTTTTCCTCACTCAATGTGGATGAAGGGTGTCACCTGCAGTACGGACTGTAAAGCCCATCAAGGCAAACTGTGTGATGTTGGCCTATACAAATAAAATTGACTTGGCTTCACAGTAAATGGTGCACTTACCCAAATCCTAAATACAACCACATAAGCACAGAGTCCCATTGTTACCAATATAAACAATATAGTTATAATGCTATACAAAAGTTTTGCTAATGAGTATACAACATCCCCCAAATAGCCAAATGCAATCACAAGTATTGAAAGTTGAGAAACTATTGTAGAGATTTCAACTCATACAAATGTATAAAATCCAAATGTATCATACCCTAATAGAGATTAGCCCACGACGCAGCAACTGTAGATTAATTACTAATGTTTGTATGTAATGTAACATGTCTGCAGGGAAAAGCTAATAGCTCTTGGGCTATTGGTCAAGAAACCAAATGATGGTGGCTCTGAAGAAGAGTTTGCCGACTTTTCATCTTACTATAAAAACAAGAAAATATTGTCCTTTGTTGAGGTGTGGCTGTGCTCACGTGTGTTTGCACAGACTGGTTAACACCCGACGGCTAAAGCAAAGAGTAACATCCTGCTCTCAAGTCACTATCACAAATTTGTCTGAAGGACTTAACCTGTATGAAGCACAAAAACACATACTAATTGAAAACATGCCCACCTACACATCCATGTACTGTACATCATAGAAGACTCTTGCTCTGTCAATTTAGTCTTGGTACTCTCACACTCACTCACTTGCACACAATACATGCCACTGTGCTGAACTGCAATGTCACCTCCTTAGGAACAAGGAACTGATAATATGATGGAAAAAAGCCTATAAACACAAAAGTTATGCACACACACATGGTTCGGAGGTCAAAAGGGGTTTACAACAGCTTACAGCTCTTACTCAATCTGGTTTGTGGCACATCACAACAAGCTTTAAGACTTAAAATTACACACATGCTCTATACATATACAGTGATTAACTAATTTATTAGACCACTTACCATAAAAACAACTAAATATAAATATTTTAGAAATCTTTCAAAAACGTATTAAACTAAGATGTTATTGTTGTTTATTTGGCAAATAAACTGAATTCACCCTTCTGTACCCTAATTTGTCTCACTGGGCTTTTCCAAGAAGTCAGAAATTAATTATTAATTATCATTATTCTATACAATAATTATAATTCAGCATTAAAAATATCATTTCGGTTAAAGAGCTTCTACATACTGGTATATTAACCACTACAGAAACATAAATTATTATTTTGATAATTATCAATGCTGTTAATTTAGGGCAGCTGTGGCCTTTGATGGTGGTCTAATACATTTGTTAAGCACTGTGTAAACATATATGCATATATATATATATATATATATATATATATATGAATGAAATGAAAGGTGACGTTATGAAGAAGCAAATCATCACTGCACCTGTGTCTGACTGTGTGTGTACATGCCGTCACTACTGTGGAATATGCTGCCTAAATTAACGCTTCATCAAACCCCAGCTGACGTCAGAGGCCAGAGACAACACAAACCAGAGATAATTATGG